>NW_027204159.1:19210741-19590741 GCF_024711535.1 Dipodomys merriami | reverse complement strand
AGGTCTAATTTTGTTCCTTTGTGGTCTGAGAGAATGCAGGGCATAACTTCAATGTTTCTGAATTTGGACAAATTTGCTTTGTGACCTAAAATGTGGTCAGTTCTGTGTGCTGCTGAGAAAAATGTGTATTCTGATGCTGCTGGTTGAAATATTCTGTAGATGTTTGTTAAATCTAGTTGATCTATGCAGTTGTTTAGATCTGCAGTTTCTCTGTTGAGTTTTTGCTGAGTTGGTCTATCTAGTGGGGATAGTGGTGTGTTAAAGTCAACAATTAATGTCTTTGGATCTATGTGAGATTTGAGGGAAAGTAGTGTTTCTTGGATGAATTTGGGTGCTCTGTTTGGTGAATAGATATTTAGAATTATAATATCCTCCTGTAGTAGAGATCCCTTAATTAGTATGTAGGGACCTTCTTTATCTCTTCTCACTAATTTTAATTTGAAGTCTATTTTATCTGATATTAGGATTGCAACTCCCGCCTGTTTATGGGGGCTGTTTGCTTGGTAGATTTTGTTCCAGCCTTTCACTTTCAAAATGTACTTGTTTTTATGGGCAAGGTGTGGCTCTTTTTTTGGGGGGGGTCTGGTGGTGGGGCCTGAACTCTGGGCCTGGGCTGCTGTCCCTCAGCTCTTCAGCTCAAGGCTAGCACTCTACCACTTGAGCCACAGCACCACTTCTGGCTTTTTTTTTTTTTGCTTATGTGGTGCTGATGAATAGAACCCAGGCCCTCATGCATGCAAGGCAAGCACTCTACCACTGAGCCACCTTCCCAGCCCCAGGATGTGACTCTTGAAGGTAGCAGATAGAAGGGTCTTGCTTTTTAATCCAACTAGACAGTTAATGTCGCTTAATTGTAGAGTTAAGACCATTAATGTTGAGCATTAGGACTGAGAGGTGTTTGGTAGTTCCTGCCATGTTATCCATCTTCTTGGGAGCAATAGAGTTCTTCCTGTGGTTCTTAGATTCTCAATATGAGTGAGGTTTCTTGGCCTGTATTATGGTCTTCTTGGTTTTCTATGTGTAGGACATCTTTAAGTATCTTTTGTAGGGCTGGTTTGGTGTAGATATATTGTTTCAGTTTTTCTTTGCTATGGAAGATTTCTTTGACCTTCTGTTATGATGGAGAGCTTAGTGGGGTATTGTCATTCTTGGTTGATAGTTGTTTGTCTTTAGGACACGACATACATCTTTCCAGGCTCTTCTTGCTTTAATTGTCTCCGCTGAGAAATCTGAGGTGATTCTAATTGGTTTCTCTTTATAGGTAATTAATCTTTTCTCCTTGACAGCTTTAAGTATCTTTTCCTTGTTCTGAATTAATCCTGTGCAGATTATAATATGACGGTGGTATGTCCTGTTCTGTTCTAGTCTATTTGGGGTTCTAAATGCTTCTTGTATCTGAATAGTCCTATCTTTTTGCATGTTTGGGAAGTTCTCTGCTAGGATCCTGTTAAACAAATTTTCCCAGACCATTAACTTCTATCTCTAGGCACTCCTCTATACCCATTATCTTCAGATTAGGCCTTCTGGTGGTGTCTTACAAATGTTGAATAGATCTATCATATTTCTTGGATTTCTCTTGGGTAGTTGTATGTCCTTTCTCTGTAATATCTAGGCTGTCTTCAATCCCCGAGATTCAATCTTCTGCATGATCTAACCTACTGTCAGGACTTTCTACTTTGTTTTTTATTTCCTTTCCTTCTAGTTGGTCAGCTTTGATGGCTTCAAATTCTTTGTTGGAGCTTTGTTTTAGATCTTGTATGAACTTCTTTACTTCCTTAATTTGGTGTTGTGTTTATTCTCAAATCACTTAGTTGTTTAGTTATGATTTCCTTTGACTCCCTTTCCTTCTGAGTGTCTCCATTCAGCATTCCCTTTGTGGTCTCCCTGGATTCCTTCAGGTGTCTGTTTATGGATTCCATGAATACCTCTACTGATCTTCCTCTATTCTCATCTTGCTCTGGCAATTCCTGTATTACTCTTTGATTAGCTCCCCATGCTCCTGCAATTCCTTTATTTCTCTTTGACTGTTCTCAGCCTGCTAGTACAATTCCTGTGTTTCTCTTTGACTGTTCTCAGCATGCTCACACAATTTCTGTATTAATCTTTGAGTAGTTTCTTCTAGCTCACAAGATTACTGTAGTAATTTTTGGTTAGCCTCACCATGCTTGTGAAGTTCCTGTATTAATCTTTGGTTTGCCTTGTCTCACTCCCTATCATGCTCACACTGACTTCTTTGCAAGTTTTCAATGTTTTCATTCACCATGTTTTCCAGTAGTGTTTGTAGAGGTTTTTGGGAACTCTGCTGTGGATTTTTCATTAACTGTTCTGTTGCCTGGTTATCCTGAGTCGGGGCTGAGATACACGAACTTATCATTTTTCTGGTGTTTCTCTGGCTTGTTCTGCCCATTTGGTATGGAAAGTAACACCAATTTTGTGCTAGAACACTATATTAAGGCAAGCATCAACAAGAATCCTGTAGTTGCACAGTCAAAATGGCTGCAGATACAGTCTAGTTCAACAGATACAATCTATTTAACATCAAACAACTATGGATTAATGGGCTAAGAACATCAAAGATGGATTCAGCAAACCAGTATTATTAGTTTTAGGAAGAATTGTGGGGAAGAATAGGATTAGAGGGATGTGGAGAGGTAAAAGGAGAGTAATTTTAACCAAATCCTAATCTCAGAGAGGGAAAGGACAAAATGATAAGGGAAAGATTAAAAAAAAGAAAAGAAAAAAAATGGAAAAACAAAATTTAAGTTTAAAAATGAAGCACTTAAAATTATGTAAGTATAGAGAAATGATATTGAAAGAAGAAAAGGATAAGTTGAGAGGAGGGGAATGGTAGAAAGGAAAAATGAAAAAATAAAAATTCTTAAAATTATTATACTTGAAATTTACATCGGTGTAAAGAAATAATGGTACTATAAAGGAAGTTAAGCCTAAGAGTTTGTGAACTGAGTAATAAATTTCTGGATTAAATATGTACACAATGAGGCATAAGGTCTAATAATCAACGACAGGTATGTATCTGGGAATGAGCAGAACAGTAATTAAGTCACATAAAAAAGAATGAAAGAGAAAAGAAAAAAATAAAAGAAAAAGAAAAAAAGGACCAAAATTTCCAAAGATATTTAAAAAAAATCACACACACACATACACTCCTAAAATAAAAATTATGAAAAAAAGAAAAAAAAGAAAGCAATGAAAAATAATAATGAAAAATAGATAGAAAAAAAGAGTTCTTTGATTTTTTTTTGGGGGGGGTGTGGTGTGGCGAGGGGAAGTTCTTGTATCTTCCCTGTGTCCATAACCAATATCTTGGTGGAGTCTCTGGTCTGTTTGTGGTATTTGGTTTTCCTGTGGTGTGAATGGTTTCTTAAGTCAGTTTGTTTAAGCAGGCAGAAAAATGTTCTGCTTTACCCAGGATTTTGTTATCCTCCTTCCAGGCTAGTTCAATGGGAGGGAGATCTTTGAGTATCACAAAAGAGGGAGATGGCTGTTTCCTCTAGTTTGGAGTTGCTGTGATGAGGCTAGGTTCTGGGTAGGGTTAAGGCCTATCAGCAATCAGTAGCTTTTCCCTGAGGGGCTCAGAGAGCCCAGCCTGGAGCCATTCTCAGGGTTTACATTTACTGAATTTCAATTGATTGTCTAGGCTGCTATAGAGAGGGGCAGACTCTGGCTCTGTTTACCCAGTGATGAAAGTCACTCTTCTGGGGACAGCCTTTCCTCTGCCTGGGAGGGTAACTTTCCCCTGGGTAGAGGTGAGCCTGGCAGGTGAGGTCAGGTTCCTGTGACTTGCTAATGGCTTCAATTGTTTTCTTCCAAGGCCTCCATTGAAGCTAGCTGCTGGGCCCTGTCTTTGTCAGTATCAAAGATGGAGATCTTCTCAGGTGGTGGGGGAGGAGCAACCTTTCTACTGTTGCTCTGTGAGAAGGTTTGAGGATGTCAGGGTTCTACTCATGCCAGACTCTTGGTTCCTGGGCCAACCCTGCTCTTTAATCAGCAGGATGAAGATTTCTGCTCCTTGTCAGTTCTTGCTGGTGGTGAGTAGAATCCACTTGCAAGCCGTATCTGGCACTTTTGTCCCGGGCTTTCTCTGTTGGTATGGTGGCCGTGGCTGCTGCCCCCACAGCTGCGGCTACCAGCAAGTGCTCAGATCTGTCTCCTTGACCAAGCTGCCTGGATTTTCCCTCTCTGGCCAAACTCTTTGTACTGTAATGGCACACCTGGTGTCATTCTCTAGCCTAGAACTGTTTACTGGAATACTAAAACTGCTTTCTATGAGAGAGCTTGTTCAGCCTCCAGCTTCTCTTCCACCATCTCCCTGAGCTTCTTTTGCTCAAAGCTAATGCTCTACCACTTGAGCCTTAGACCTACTTCCAGCTTTATTTTTCTTATATAGATTATTGGAGATTCGAGTCTCGCTGATTTTCTTGCCTGGGTTGGTTTTGAACTGTGATCCCTCAGATCTCAGCCTCCTGAGTAGCTACGATTGCAGGTATGAGCCACCAGCACCCAGCTTATTTTTTTATTTTACATACAAGATAAATGAAGCACACAAATTACATAGCAAACGTAACTTGTGGCAACTTCAATACATTTGTTTTTGAGCTCAGAATCAAAAGTCATGTGCCCATGAGATTCCATCTATACAAGAGACTTTCTGTTTTGGCTCACTGTTTTGAAAGATTAATGTTATTACTTTCACCAAAATGGAAGTAGATTGGCAGAGAAGGGGGGGGGAATGTTTGAAAGGGGTGACACTGACCAAGACGTATTACATTCATAAACTGCTTTGTTAAATTACAACTCCTTTGTATAATTACTTAAACATAATACAATAATACTATTTTTCTGTTCCAGATAAAGGAAGACCTAGGTCTAAAAAATTAGCAGAAAGTGGAAGATGGAAACGGAGTTCATATAAGTCATCTCAAGAATACAACATAGAGACGGTAGTGGTTGCAGACCCGGCAATGGTTTCTTATCACGGTGCAGATGCGGCCAGGAGATTCATTCTAACCATCTTAAATATGGTAGGCAAACTTTAAAGTGCTTGGAATTTTTTGCAAGGAAACTCTAAGGAAGAATGTGTGAGTATGTATAATGAAGTTCTTTAATAATTAAATCATTGTTATTACTTTCTTTTATTAGTATCATAAAATACTGATTTGGTAATGAGTTGTACCAAAGTGATCCATCTCCAGGGTGAGCCAAAAAGGGGTCATATCTAATTCAGAACAACAGCAATAACAATGGTAACAACAAAAACACCTCTGCCTTTGTGATTTGTTTTAATGTGGCAAACCTTTTCTTCTGGGATTTTTTTTTTTTTTGCTTTTTATTATTTTATCTTTGTTTTTGGTCATTTAAAAGCCTTTGGTTGATATTAACAGAAATATTACAATGTTTGTTCATATGCAAAGTCTTACCAATTGTCTATAGATTAATGGTTAAATGGTATAAAAATAGATGCTCATAGTCCCACTTAATTTATAAATTATGCAATACTGAACATCAGATATAATTCAAGTTAATGAATAAAACTTAATAGTTATTAGATAAAATTTTAACAAGCAGAAACACAGATAGCTCAATGAAGTCAACAATTTTTAGTGTGGAGAAATCTAGCTTATATCTAGCATTTTCTGGCTGCTAAGTACCACATGCATCCTTTGACCGAATTGTATACTGTACTTGATAACATTTCTTCAGAGAAGAACTTGAGGATTATATTAAAGAGTGGCTCAAAGCTGGGCACTTGCAGTTCACACCTGTGATCCTAGCTATTCAGGAGACTAAAACCTGAGGATCGCAGTTCAAAGCCAACCAGGATAGGAAAGTCTGTGAGACACTTATCTCCAACAAACTACTCAAAAAAAAAAAAAAAGAAAGAAACTCAGAAGTGGAGTTGTGGTTGAAGTGGTAGAGTGCTAGCCTTGAACAGAAAAGCTCAGGGACAGCGCCCAGACCCTGAGTTCAAGACCACAAGAACAATAGAAAGAAAGAAAGAAAGAAAGAAAGAAAGAAAGAAAGAAAGAAAGAAAGAAAGAAAGAAAGAAAGAAAGAAAGAAAGAAAGAAAGAAAGAAAGAAAGAAAGAAAAGAAAGAAAGAAAGAAAGAAGAAAGAAAGAAAGAAGAAAGAAGGAAAGAAAGAAAGAAGAAGAGGAAAGCGAAGAAAGCAGAGAAAAAGAAAGAAAAGAGTGGCTCTTAGGAGAGAAGAAATGGAATAAAACATAATATTATCCTAGAAGATCAGGTAAGAACCTCTGTTTGAGAGATGAGGAAGTTCTTGTTTTTACCAATTTTTCTATCACTGGCCTATTTTTCCAGTGGACCATTTTATACTCTTCAGAAACAACATCAATATTTAGCTGAATTCTGAAGATTCTGCTAATCCACAGCATATGTGTAGACTAACATAGGCTACTTCCTTTTCATTTACATACTATCATCTCTGAAGACATGTCTTTGGTGTACAAGTTTTATATTTCTTAGTATACATTAAGAAATGCTATTTTTGGGGCGGGGGGGGGGGGTTGTTTGTGGGGCTTGAACTCTGGGCCTGGGCACTGTCCCTGCGTTCTTCAGCTCAAGGCATGCGTTCTACCACTTGAGCCACAGCGCCACTTCTGGTTTTCTAGTGGTTTATTGGAGATAAGAGTCTCACGGACTTTCCTGCCTGCGCTGGCTTTGAACTGCAATCCTCAGATCTCAGCCTCCTGAGTAGCTAGGATTAAAGGCGTGAGCCACCAGCGCCGGGCTAGAAATGCTAGTTTTTTAAAACAATGTATGACTTCTAAAATCATTCTACTTTCCAAATACTATATCTGGCATTTAAGAAAAATTAAAATTTGTTAGGAAATGGAAAGCCTTGGAAAAAATTATATTAAGTGAAGTAAGCCAGGCCCAAAGAAACATAGGTCCCATGGTTTCCCTTATTTCCAATATCTAGTATATGTCTGAGTCAAGTAAGGTCAGATAAGGTGATGTGGGAAATGACCCTAAGATATGTATTCAAATGTTTTTTTTTTCATTCATGCGATTGTTTCTAACACATTTATAAGATTATTTCTTTGTTGCTTTTTATGTCCCTCCCCCACAGTATAACCCCTGCTTTCACTGTATTTGATGTCGGTATAATTTGTGGAGGGGAAGGGGAAAAAACAAATCGTTTAAATAGGGATACAGGTGGACCCATTGCAACAATGAGATGTACAAGTCGTTATGTTGAAAACGAACTTTACAACTTTGGTGGGGGGGGGGGGTTGTTATGGGGGAGGACTGAGTGGGGGGTGAGGGGAGGATGGGAAGGGTTTAGGAAGGGTAAACAAAGGAGGAGGCTACAATGTTTGATGAGAAATGTACTCATTATCTTGCCCATGTAATTGTAACCCCTCTGTACAGTATTTTCACAATAAAAAATAAAAAAAGAGCAAAGCATTTGCTTTATTTGATAAACAAATAAATCTGTTTTGATATATCAATAAAAAATTAAAATATTTTTTAGTCTAATATAAAACTTTATTTTTGTTTTCAGGTTTTTAACCTTTTCCAACACAAGAGTCTGGGTGTGCAGGTCAATCTTCGTGTGATAAAGCTTATTCTGCTTCATGAAACTCCAGTAAGAAAACTGAATTTTTATTCAATTAAGTGAGTAAGAAATTGTATTCAGGAAGTTGGTAAGTAAATAAAATTTTAGGAATATACTTTTATTCACTTAAAATACAGAAAAATCCACAGAGTCAATAAAGTATACATAAAATTGGCCTTTATTTTTTATTTATTTATTTATTTTTATTTTTTGGCAGTTGTAGGGCTTGAACTCTGGGCCTGGGCGTTGTCCCTCAGCTCTTCAGCTCAAGGGGAGCGCTCTACCACTTGAGCTACAGCGCCACTTCCGGTTTTCTAGTGGTTTATTGGAGATAAGTGTCTCACGGTCTCTCCTGCCCAGGCTGGCTTTGAACCGCGATCCTCAGATCTCAGCCTCCTGAGTAGCTAGGATTACAAGCATGAGCCACTGGCACCCAGCAAAATTGGCCTTTAGTTGTGGTTTAAAACCTCAATTTTACAACAATAAAATATTCTTTGTTTTTAAGGATCTTGCCAATAAATCTTTGCTTTCCAAAATGTAATTTTTAAAGGTGATTTTAAATAATATTTATCCTATTGAACATGATTTTTAAAAGATTTTTATATTTTTATTATGTTTAAATACTTGTACCATTCAACAGATCAGTTTATGAATATAATGCATCTTCACCCATATAACTTGTTTTATTTGCCCTCTTCCCTTTCCTTAATCAACCCTTTCCTTAATTTTTTTATATTTTTAGGATACACATTGAATATTATAGTAAATTCTCCCCCTTCCTCTCTTCATTTGTCTATACCTTTTTTAAACCCACCAACCTTTAAGTACCATTTTGTTGAACTGTGAATAAGTTATTCTAAGTATTTACAGCATTTGAATCCTACTTTGTATATATCATATTTTGGCAAATGTGTTTGTATACTTTGCATATAACCCCGTATGTGTTACTTATACATTGATATATTAGTTTACCTGTACTTTATTTCAAGTAGACAATATCCTTTGCTATCATTTTGCCATGTCATTAAACAGGTATTTCAATGTTATTTTCTGAAATATAAAAAGTTTGACATTTTTCTAAATGTTCTATTACCATTTTTTCTTTTTCTTTTTTGCTCAGACTAAGTTAATCCTAATAGGTTTTCAGGTCTAATTATTATTATGATTGATAGTTTGCTCCAGTAATTCAGGAAGTGCCTTGAGTTTTTCTTGCTTAGTATGTCTAAGAATGACCTACAGAAAGTAAAATACATTCTGTTGCAGGCAGATCTGTATATTGGGCACCATGGAGAGAAAATGCTAGAGAGTTTTTGTAAGTGGCAACATGAAGAATTTGGCAAGAAGAATGATATCCACTCAGAGATGTCAACACATTGGAGAGAAGATTTGACTTCAACTGATGCAGCTATACTTATAACAAGGTAAATTTTCCAAAGGAATTGAATTGCATTTCTAATTCAGCATGTGATGGTAATTCTGTTAATTTGTGGCTTTTAATACAGATATTGGTTTCAAAAATTCTTTTTGTGTAATATTTTAACAATATCCTTCAGTTTGTAATAACTGATTTTTTTAAACAACCAGATACCATCTTGATAAAACACTTGATTAAATCAATGAACAACCCTTAAGATTTTTATGTCAAAAGACATCAGCTTTGATGAGTTAAAATTATGGAACTAGTTAAAATAATGGAAAATTTTTAATGGAACATCAAAATATGTGGTTACTCTATGTTATTCATTCACTGCCATGTAAAGTACTCTTTAATAGTTTGCATATTTTCTGGTTGCATCAGAGAAGAGCTTCATTTGAATATCAAGCTTATAAATATGAGCTGCATTGTTAATACACTAATCACATTTTGGCAGAATACAACAACAAGTATAACATGTAATTGTTAGAATTATAAATAAGGGCGCTGGGAAGGTGGCTCAGTGGTAGAGTGCTTGCTTTGCATGCATGAGGCCCTGGGTTTGTTTCCTCAGCACCACCTAAGCAGAAAAAGCCAGAAGTGGGGCTTAGGCTCAACTGGTAGAGCATTGGTCTACAGCTGAATAGCCCAGGCCCAGAATTCAGGCCCCACAATCGACAAAAAAAAAAAAAAAAGAATTATAAATAAGGAGTAAGTATATAATGCATACAATGTATATTGACAATTTTCCATGGATGGGTCTTCTAAGGCAATGTTAGCAAAATATAAATGAGCATTCATTTGCTCAATTTAGATATAATGATTTAATTATAAAAATAGCATTTCACATCCCACAAAGCATAGCAGCATAACATGATTTTCTGAAATAAATCTATTTACTTAATGATAAATAATTTTTTAAAAACATTTCTAAATAATTCCTGAAGAAAGCTATCTTTATGCAAGCATACAGTTCAACATCCATTCTGAACTATGCAGGTGTATTGGATACTGGAATTCTGCAATAAACAATTCCACAAAACTGGTAGATATTTATTTAGCAACTGTTTTAGTTGTCAGTGAATTAGTGAAAAGCTTAAATCTCAAAGAAATTGCATCAGGGAGGCCCACAATTTCTCTGTTAATATAGCAAGTGGCCCTGGTGAGGGCACCAGAGATAAAAGTCCTGTGTGAGGAAGTGGCTGGGCAAGTGCATATGCAGGGCATCTGTGAAAATGAGGCAAGTACCAGTACAATTGGATAGAAACTGACTCAGTCCACCAGCAAGTGTTTTTCTGTGTAGTTCAGTTTTTGGAAGGAAAAAAGCAATTGAGTAGCTTCTAGTCACAAAGGGATGCAAGTTTGTGAGACTTTCCAATCATTTCTAGCATTAAGCTGAAAAACATAAAGTCTGTGTTTCATCTGAGAATGATAACCCAGAGAAATGTGTATACTTACATGCCCTATTAAACCTTGGATCTAAGACTCATCAGAATCTTTAGGGGGAGACAAGATTATGGTCTACCAATTTTTAGGGGCTTGGAAATTATGTTTGGCTTTTTTTTTTTTTTTTTTTTTAGAATTTTTTTTTTTTTATTGTAAAGATACTATACAGAGGGTTACAGTTACATGAGTGAGGTAATAAGTACACTTCCACTTCCTCTTGAACATTGTTACCCCCTCCATTGTTTTCCCCCTACCATCCCCTCCCTCCCTCCCTTCCCCAAGGTTCTTTTTTTTTTTTTTTTTTTTTTTTGATTGTGATTAAGTGATTACTTAATTTCCGGAAATTCACAGTATTGTGGAATAATGATGCTCATTTAAAGTCACAAGTTCATTCTAACTTTCCTGGAGCAAATTGTCTATCACAGTCTGTAATATATAACGGTGCTCATATGTTATATACCATATATGTGATCAGCAGCATGGGGATATTTAGTAGTGGTTCAACCAGATGAGTGGGAGTTCTTTGTTTCTTAAGTCCTGTTAGTTTTGTCATATCACCTAACATTTTGGATTCATCATCCACTTATCAGGGAGACCATGTACTGTTTGTCTCTTCGTTCTTGGCTTACCTCGCTCAACATGATTCCTTCTAGCTCCATCCATTTCCCTGCAAATGCCATTATTTTGTCATTTCTAATGGCTGCATAATATTCCATTGTGTATAGATACCACAATTTTTGGATCCATTCATCTGTGGTGGGGCATCTAGGTTGTTTCCATATCCTAGCTATTGCAAACAGTGCTGCAATAAACATGGAGGTGCACGTGTCCTTGTATATTGGTTCCTGTTGTTCAGGGTAGATGCCTAGAAGTGGTATGACTGGGTCGTAAGGGAGGTCAATCTTTAGCTTTCTAAGGACCCTCCAGACTGCTTTCCAAAGTGGTTGTATGAGTGTACATTCCCACCAGCAGTGTAATAGCGTTCCTCATTCTCCACATCCCCTCCAGCATTTGTCGTTGGCTGATTTGTGGATGTGGGACATTCTGACTGGGGTAAGGTGGTATCTCAGGGTTGTCTTTATTTGCATTTCCTTCACCACCAGGGATGATGAACATTTCCTCATGTGTTTCTTTGCCATTTTTATTTCTTCATTTGAGCAGTCCCTCTTTAGTTCCCTTGCCCATTTAGTAATTGGTTTGTTGGGTTTGGGAGGGATTAGTTTCTTGAGTTCCCTGTATATACAGGATGTTAACCCCTTGTCTGATATATTGCTGGTAAATATTTTTTCCCAATTAGTTGGTTGTCTTTCTAGCTTGGTTGCAATAGCTTTATCTGTGCAGAAGCTTTTTATTTTAAGGTAGTCCCATTTGTCGAGTCTCTCTCCAATTTGTTGTGACCCTGGGACTCTGTTCAGGAAGTTCCTTCCTGTGCCTATTAGTTCAAGTGTCTCTCCTACTCTGTCCTGCAGTAGTTTCAGAGATTCAGGTTTAATGTTAAGGTCTTTAATCCATTTTGAGTTGATGTTGGTGCATGGTGATAGGCTGGGGTCCACTTTTAGTTTTCTGCATGTGGCTGCCCAGTTTTCCCAGCACCAGCGGTTGAAGAGGCTGTGTTTCTTCCATTGTATGTCTTTGGCTCCTTTGTCGAATATCAGCTGGCTGTAGGCCTGTGGGTTTATTTCTGGATCTTCTATTCTGTTCCATTGTTCTTCGGGTCTGTTTTTGTGCCAGTACCATGCTGTCTTTGTTATTATAGCTCTGTAGTAGAGTTTGAAGTTCGGCATGGATAGCCCTCCCATATTGTCTTTATCCCCTAGAATTGTTTTGGCTATTCTAGGTCTTTTGTTGTTCCATATGAATTTTTGGACTGTTATGTTTGGCTTTTGATTAGTGATTGATGACTGACTTCACATCAGAAAAGAAAGACTAGGAAAAATACCTACCAGCCAAACTTTGTTATTGAATTAGTGCAGCCTACTGTGGTTGGTTTAGGAAAAGAGGAAGTAGGAGGTAGGAGAGTAATGGAATGTCATGCATCTAAGGGTATGTCACAATTTTAACTTCTTTTTACAACTAATATAATAAAATGAAAAAAAACCTACTTTTATCAAATGATACTTAACCTATTTATAAAATGATAAAGCTATCTGAACATCCTTATGATGAAAATGAACCAAATCCTTAACTTTTGTGAATTCTAATTTCTATAGGCTTATAGACTTAAATATTAAAGCAGCAACTGTAAAACTTATTTTATAAAAGACACAATTAAATATTCCTGAAAGGCAAAGAACAATGATTTCATATATATCAAAAATCACAAATATTAACAATAATCTAGACTTCTTTGCAATTAAAATCTGCATCCATAAAGAAATGCAAAATATAAAGATTATCAAGTCACAAAATTCAGGAAAATAGTTGTGACATTAGTTTTATAACACTTTAACAAAAAGTACCTGAACTAAACAATTTAAGAAAAAAAAGATTTATCTGTCCCATGGAGTACCTGTCTTCCTGGTTTCTAGGACCATTGTAAAAGAAAGCCTCATTCCAGGGAGCCATTGGCAGAACAAAGATGCTTACTTCAGGCAGCCTGGAAGCAGAGAATCAGGAAAGGGCCTGGGATAAGGCATGTCTTCCCAGGGCATGTCTAGGTACATACTTCTTCCAATTAGGCCTCAACTCCTTTTCAACACCTTCCGAAAACATCATTGTATTATGAATCCAATTTATGCAAACAGTAATTGGTTTCAAACCCATATAATGTAGGCATTTCTGGAAAACTCCATTGTTAGTGAGAATATAAAATTTTTGTAAGAGAAATTATTTTCTTTAAAAGTTAGCAGTCATTGAACATACTCATATCAGATTTTATATCTTTAAGAAAAATGGAAATATTTATACCTAGAAAAACTCATTTGAACGTTTGTAGCAGTTATAAGTGGTTTAAATATGTTTAAATGTGAATGAATTTATTTTGAGATATTCAGATTGAACATTCTTCATTAAACCACTTCCAAATGGATGTGAAACGTATAATACTAAGTGAAAAAGTCAAATAAAAATAGATATCAAGATTATTTCAGTTATAAAAAATTCTACAAGAGATGTAACTGACCATTTTCAAATCGAAAAGCAGCACAGGTGAATTTCTGTAGTGATGAAATGTTTACCATTCATAAAACACATAAGATTATATTTCATCAATATTTTTCAATAGTTCATTTAAGTTATATGCATGTTATATAAGTTTCACCAGCACAATTGTGTTGATTAAAAGAAAAAAAATCTAACTAACTTGCTCTTTGTTACCATGGCAAGAAAGAAGTCCTATTAATTGAGCAAGTAACTATATCAACAGGAGTCTATAAGGTTGAGCTTATTGAGATTAGAGATGCCAAAATAAGCATTGTTTTTCTTCATCTAAGAACATTAAGAAGCTATGCTATATATTGAATAAGGCAGTGAAATAATTATATTTGTGTTAAAATATGGTTAATTGTGCTAACGAAGTAGCTTAAGAATAGAACACAATTGTTGTCTGACAACTACTTAGGATCTTGGAGCTCGCATGTGAAAGATATTTGCATAGGTTTGACTGTTGATGAAGAAATAGATTCCAAATTTTAAATGAATGAATGAATTTTGATGATACAATAATATTTCTTTTTTATATTTTTTATTGTGAAAATACTGTACAGAGGGGTTACAATTACATGGGCAAGATAATGAGTACATTTCTTTTTTTTTTTTTTTTTTTGGGTCCGGTCATGGGGCCTGAACTCTGGACCTGGGCACTGTCCCTCAGCTCTTCAGCTCAAGGCTAACGCTCTACCACTTGAGCCACAGCGCAACTTCTGGCTTTTTTCTTTTTGCTTATATGGTACTGAGGAATTGAACCCAGGGCCTCATGCTTGCAAGGCAAGCGCTCTACCACTGAGCCACCTTCCCAGCCCAATGAGTACATTTCTTATCAAGCACTGTAGCCTCCTCCTTTGTTTCCCCTTCCCATCCTTTCCCAGCCTCCTCCCACCTCCCCACCCAACCCTCCCTCGCCCCCACCAAAGTTGTAAAGTTCGTTTTCGACATAACAACTTGTACTTCTCATTGTTGCAACAGGTCCACCTGTATCTTTATTTAAACGACTTGTTTTTCCCCTTCCCCTCCACAAATTATATCAACATCAAATACAGTGAAAGCAGGGGTTATACTGTGGGGGAGGGACATACAAAGCAACAAAGAAATAATCTTATAAATACGTTAGAAACAATGCTTTTGAAAGATCATTTCAAACAGTGCCATTGACTAGTAAGATAAATTTTAATAAAACATAGAAATACCTCAATTTAATACAAATAATAGTTTAAGTTTTGAATGAATCATTTATAGGTATAACCCAGGGCATTATAAAATTCCACATTGAGACTTATTCTCAGCTGCATCTTTATTCTTGGAAATTAAAGACAATATATTTTATTGCTCAATATAAATCCTAACTTCAACAGGATTTATTGGTCTTCCTACTGCCAAGGCCTAATAGGATTATTTCCATAAACTTATATAAATGAAACTGTTGTTCAGACTTCATGTGTAGTGAGTTCACCTGAGCCCAAAGTGAGGATCTGAACCCAAATGAACACAAGTCTAGGCAGAAAACTAATGTTTCCCACTTCATAAACAAATAGAGTATTTTCACATTCAGAATGCATTATTTTGGCCTTCTAGAAAGAAACTGATCACTGAAGACTAATAATTATAGTCTCATCTGAAGTCTAATGGTGCTGGCAATTTATACTTCAATTTTTGTGAGATATACTACTTTTGCATAAAAGATCTTGTAAGTTTTAAAATAATATGCTTTATTCATTTTTGTTTGTACTCAAGTGATAGAAATTGGCTTGATAATAGAAACCCTTGATAATAAGCAGTATATTTGTCATAGTTTTATCATGTTTAGTTACAGCTGAATTAATTCCCTTGGTTCATATTATGTAAATCAAATAATCAAGTTGCAGCCTGCTGTATCATGACACAATGTATTACATATTTAGAAAAGCACATAAAATCCCTTTCCCCCTACATCTGAATATACTTTATACTAAGTGATTCTTGGCTCTGAGATGAAGATTTGATTTTATGTGGTTCTTTGGTTTGCTGCATTACCATACTATTCATTATCATCATCATTATGATTTCTTTCTCCATTTGTTTGTTGCAAAGACAGTTGAAAAATAGATGTGTCATTATTTAACACTGTTCTCTAAACTCCCTTCTAACTCATCATAAGGACCGTATTTCATTATAAAGGTGATTGTGCCTTCAGAGGAGAACTCTTAACTGTGTGGTTTTCCTTCCATCCGCTGCTTGGCAAACAAGAAACACTAAAATCATCCTATCATAATGAATTGTATTGGTTGTATACCACACAGAAATTGAAGGAAACATTTACATTGTTATATATATAATGTACTTGTAGATTATGTGACAAACCAGCCTATGTACATCTAGAAAGTGTCTCTGTGAAAAACAGTTTTTATATCTGTGAATGCAGAAAAGTGATAACTATGTTTGTCATTTACTCAACATAAATATGCCATAAAATTTTTACTATACCACATCATCTATTGAAATTCTCTATAAAATGTCACAAGAAAAATGCACTGTTCTGTATCATTTGTAGTTTGTTTTGAACTACAGAGATGAACTTCACCTAACTTGAGCCCAAAAGGGGATAAATTATGGGCTTATTATCATAGTTGAGAAAGGTTCTATTTCAAAATCAAAGAAAGAACTGAAAAACCAGACATCAGAAATGAGAGGGAAAAGGGAAACTCAAGGAACTTCATTAACTGGATAAATCACATGCTTTTACTATGTTGTTCAGTTTATATCCTCTAAAAAAAAGTGGGCTTCCTTAGTGTGGAGTCAGATTCTGTGATCAGAAGCCTATGTATGGAACAGTCTAACCAGAAAACACACAGTGTTCAAAGGTGTTTTCCGATGGATACATTCTGTGAATGAGCATATTTAGGACTGGCAAAGAGTCACTCAAGTTGGAGAAAATAAAATCTTATTTATAGTCTGGGAAGTAAATGTTCTGGTTGAGAGCAGTCTTGTTGGCCCAAAATCATCAGGTTTCTAGTTCTGTATTTTATCTATTGAAATGAATGTTAACTATTTGTTTTCCAATGGGGAAGATCAGGGTAGGGAAACAAGAGTTGCTATGTTGATGGAATAATATTTTATTGTATCTTCTCCCATTCATCTGTCATGGTCTAATTTTGGAATGTTTTCATAAAAATCATCTTTGATTACATTTAATGCATTATATAATCTCAGTGCTGATGGACAAACTGATTGTGAACTTTATATTTGTTTTCTGTGCTATTTATGTGTAACAAGTAACAAAAGAAAAATGAACTGTGATACTTGCTTAAATAGAACAACAGATTTGAAAGACATAAACAGGCATAATTATAAAATAAAGGAGATAACAATCAATGTGTTTTGTAGTAGTGAACAACGTTCAATTACCCAGAATGGATTATTAGTTAAAATAACAAAAATAAAAGAATTATTATTAATTTTATAGATTTATCAAAGTAAAAATATTGGATTGTTTTATTTTTCTGAAGCCCAGAGTGACCAGTAGACAGCAAATGGCACTACTGCATTGTGTCTCCTGTAGTTTGGGGTGGCATACTGGGAGAGCTCTTACAGTTAGTAGAAACTCTATGGAGGTAAAGTATTTTGGATTTACATTACAAAAGTAACAGAGGTAGGAAAAAGATAATCAAAACAATTGAATAAAATTACAATAAAGAGAAGAAGAATTTTAAGAGAGCCTGAGTACCTGAATTATTTGGATTCTAAACAAAAACTAGAGAATGGTTTAATGCGAGAGACTCTGAGGTTAATAAATATTCCAATGATTATTTATGGAACAAATTTGTGCAATAAGGTGCTACAGCTGAATTAGTTTGTCTGAATGCTAGAATTATCAATGCATTCCTAAAAATTAACAGTAACTTAAAACAATTAAATTAATATTTTAAGACCAGTGCTTTGCATTGGAAGGATTTTATTTTAAAGTACACTTTAGCTTCTCCACTCCAATTTGGTCTTTCTCTTCATTCTTATTCAAAATAAATTCTGTTTAATGGTGTCATATGTCAGGTGAAAAGGTGAAAGATTTTCATAATAAATTATTGATATTAAATATTTATTTTACTCCTCTGTTTCTTTAGTCTTTTAAAAGAAAAATAAAATACTGTTATTCATTAATTTTTATAAATTATAATTAACATAATCCTTAAGTGTAGAAAAATATGTTTGAAAAACATTGAAAGTTGAGATCAATGTGAACATATTATGGGACAGTTATGTACTTAAGGACTTTGGCAAAATGCATGTTATAAAATATAGTAACACATACTTGGCTAGTTTATATGTATATTAATATCTAATGTTAGCAATAAACAAAGTTATCCTTTCACTTATCATAACTTCTAAATATCAAGTCACAAATTTAGTTCATTTATTTTAATTCTGATAATCTTACTGGATAATCATAAACTCTTGTAATTCTACACAACTGTAGATTGTAGGAAAATACATGAATATGTTTGTATGCCCATCTATAAGCTGCTTATATAGCCAGGTAATGACTGTGTGAGAGCAGTTTGAAATAAGGAATGCAGTGTCATGTAAAGGAAAGACACTGAGGCTATTCTAAGTAATAAGTGGAACAGATATGATTATATGATTATAAATAATTATAACTCTTAGAAATTCAGACTCTTCATAAACATATGTGGTCAAATCTCTGCTGGCCAGCCCAGAGTGTCAACAATCACTCTGTTTCTTCCATACTGAAGGTTAGGATAAAGATGACTCCAGAATTGAGTTTCATGAGTCTAATTTCAAATTCAAAGTTCTAAATTCAAAGTATTTTCAAAACTGTTCTACAGAGACTCTTTCTTGCTTTATACGATGCAAGGAATCTATAAATGTAGTAGCATTAAATGAGCTCATAATAGAATATCAACATTCACAATAAGAACATCACCCATTGTAAAAACCTGAATATAATGAAAAACATATTAAAAATTACTGATGGGATTATAAAAAAGCATCATTACATAAAGAAATCATTCACAAATGGGAACAAAATGTTCTTGGACAATACTTGGTTTGAAAACTGAGAAAAAATTCTAGAAAAGAAATACAATATTTATTCTTAAAAAAACTCAGCTTCTTAGCTGAAGAGATTTGATGCAGCTGAAGAAAGCACTAGTTGAATGAGTGGTGGGTCTGAATAATTCTTGTAGAAGACTGAGTTGTTAAAAGTTGGAAATGCAAAAGGAAATTGAATGTTGCAGACATCAGAAAGAGACTTCTAAAGTACTTCTGTGGAAAAACAGAATTTCAGAGATAATGGTAAGGATTTTAATATGTCCATAGACTTTCAATTGAAAAAAAATCCATGCTCCACAGAGGACAAATTACCATAGTATCACAACTTAGAAACATCTAATTGGAACTAAATAACTACGAAGACAAAAAGAGATATTGAAATTAACCAGAAATGGGTGAAATGAATCCAAGAAGCGCAAAACACGCAATCATAGATTTCTAATCAATGTTTATGAATATTAGCATTAAATGAAATGGTGTCTAAGTGTTAGGACTCAATAAATTCAATCTAAAATTCTATGTTCAGGTAGTATTATGAATAATTTCCAAATAGTAAAAAAGGAAAGAAATAAACACTGTGACAACTTAGTTTACAGGTTTTTACTGAATGATATATTAAAGAAAAAAGTTTGAAATGGAAAATAGAACTAAGGAAAGCAGCATTGATGATTTTAAAATCCCATATAATTTGAGATCTTAGTGACAAGATGGGTCCAGATATCTAATTTCTAAGCATAAAAGAGTGAGGAAGAATTTTTAAAATATTTTGTGTTTTGGCCTGGCAGTAAAGACTACACACATTTTTTTATTTTAGATATAAAATTTATGTGGTAGGCAGAATAATGCACTCACCCATATTAATGGTCTAATTCTCAGAGCCTGTGAATATGTTATCTTTTATAGCTGACAACGTGACTGTATTGAGATGTTGATTATCTAGGATTATCTCTGTGACCAAATCAATTGAGGCAGTACAGACAGAAAGTGGCAGAGGGTTCAGAGGAGATGTGATTGTGGATGTGATAGTTAAGTGATGCAAGGGGTAGCCTTTATATGGAAAGGAATTTTGTATCAAGGAATCTGAAAAACCACTAATGAGTAGAATAGGAAAGAAAAGACAATTTCACTTAGAGCTTCTTCAAGGAACACAGTAATGTAAAATTATTTTTATGAAATCTCAACTTCTGATCTCTATACTCTAATGTAATAAACTTAAGTCACTAAGCTATGTGATTTTTCACAGTATCAATAAGAAAGTAATAGACTCTTCTTGAAAATGAAAACTGAATCAACATTAAGCACACTTTAATATTACTTTGAAACACAAACAAGATAGGAAAGTATAGCTAGATGGGAATAAATAGAATAAATAGCTGCTGGTGGCTTACACCTATAATTCTAGGTACTCAGGAGGCTGAAATCCATAGAATCAGAGTTTGAAGCTGGCCTAGGAAGAATGGTTTTCAAGTTTCCATTGCTAATTAAATAGCAATAAGCCAGGCTAGATGAGCGGCTCAAGAGATAGAATATTGTTTGAGTGACTTATATGGAATAAACTGTGAGCAAGAAAGCTGAGTGAGAGAAGCTCTGAGCTCAAACCTGAAGTAAAATAAAAAGATACATCAAACAAAAACTAATTTATTATGAACATCAATATCAAACCATATCTCTAATAAAATACACAAAAATAAATATTTTTACATAATAAAAAGTTATTGAAAATAAAATACAAACTTAGAATTTAAATATTTAGCTTTTAAATAAAACAAAAATTAGTAGAATCTAAAAATTTATAATCACAAGAGCTAGAAAAGGTCTATACTGTCGAGTTACATTTACATCCAGCCCTAAGGGAATTTTTAACAATTGTTCCCCACTAAAAGATGTAAAAATCAACCCCAAATTTCTATTCAGTTAAATAATCAGAACATTGACTAGGGATACCTCATGAGCATGTATTACATACCATTCCAAAAACACATGCATTCAAAGAAGTATATAAGATTCTATATAGTTAACAACTGACAAGTGTGTTGATGGGTCAAAAAAGATGTAAATTGTAATGGTTAATACAAATTTAATTGTTAGTGAATTGGCTAAAGATTGCATTGGAATTTTAGTCATTTTTTCATTTAAGAAAAACATTTTGACCTGATAATTGAGAGAAGGTTTTTTTTTTTTTTGGTCGGTCGTGGGGCTTGAACTCTGGGCCTTCCCTCAGCTCTTCAGCTCAAGGCGAGCGCTCTACCACTTGAGCTACAGCGCCACTTCCGGTTTTCTGGTGGTTTATTGGAGATAGGAGTCTCACAGTCTCTCCTGCCCGGGCTGGCTTTGAACCGCGATCCTCAGATCTCAGCCTCCTGAGTATCTAGGATTACAGGCATGAGCCACCAGCGCCCAGCGAGAAGATTTTTTTTTTAAAGAGGGTTTTCTTTCTTATTCATATACCCCAAACCAATTACACTATTGTTTATAACCATTATAATACCACTATAATTGTGCAGAACCACCATCACTACTATAATAACAATACAATATTTAAAAACAGAAAATTGTGTAGAACCTACATGGTCAGTGGGTACTTGTTTATGTTATGTTCTAAGAATAATAGCAGTAGCAATAAAAACAACCTAATGTCAAGTAGTAAAAGAAGTTAATAAATTTCGAAATTGGGCTGGGAAGTTGCTCACTGGTAGAGTGCTTGCCTATCATCCATGAGGCCCTTGGTTCAATTCCTCAGCACCACATAAGCAGAAAAAAGTGGTTCTGTGGCTCAAGTGGTAGGTGAGCTGAAGAGCTAAGGGACAGTGCCCAGGCCCAGAGTTCAGCCCCCATGACCTACCAAAAAAAAAAAAAAATCCATATCACCTAAAGAAATATTATCACCAACATGTTTAAAGTTCCTAGAAAGTTTTTGAAAAACTTATATCATGTGCTTCTTACAGGAATATTTTAGACCAATTCTATTTTATAGTTAAAGACAGAGAAACATAGACATTATTTGCTTAATTGCTGTCTATCATCTCCAGAATGGAACTTACATCAAATCTAAACTCATTCATATTTTCTAAATGGTAGTGGTTCTACTTATTATATAAAGTAGTATGGTGTGTTTATGAGTATTTTGGGGAAAATATAAGATATTTAGATGACTGAATATGCAAGATTCAAGCTATGATCTAATATGTAAGAGTCAAACTGTGTCTGACTTAGGAAAAATTATTATCACAGTGTTTCTAAAATAAAATATCAAATTTTGAGAACTAGTTATTTTGTGACTGAAATTCTTTGACTTAGTTATATAAGAAAATGCATTCAGTCACATAGTGACCGTGTTCTAAATATTTGACAGCTGATTAATCAATCTATAGAATAAACCTTCATAGTAGGATCAAGCCTTTCTTCTTGTGCCAGTACTGGTATGTGAATTCAGGCTGTGGACACTGCCCCTTAGCTTTTTTACTCAAGGCCAGAGCTCTTCTAGTTGCAGCACAGGCCCATTTCCAGCTTTTTTCTGGTTAATTGGAGTTAAGATTTTAATGGATTTTTCTGCCCAGGGTGGCTTCCAACCATGGTCCTCAAATCTCAGCCTTTTAAGTGCTAGAATTACAGGCATCAGTCACTGGTGCTGACTTGAGTCTGGTTTTTAGATGAGATGATAGAGGAATATTTGAGAAGAGTAAGTGAGTTAGTTCCTGCTATCACATCAGTGGTAGAAGGCAGATAAAAGCTTTGATTTCATATAGAGTGGCTCCAAATCTAAAAACCTTACATGGTAAATTTTAATAAATTGTGGTCTATGAAATCCTAAAAACTGGTAATAGCATGAACAATTCTTGAAAAAAAGGTCTCCAAGAGATAGTAGCAAAATAAAGGACAAAATTAGTGATGTTTATAGCTAGATTCTAGAAACAATAGCACAATAAAGGAAAAAAAATTATAGATATTTTTTTATAGCTAGGGCCTATTTATATAAAATCCTAATTAAAATGATCAGTCTTCATCATATTTTTGCAAGTCATATATAAAATGTTATATTGCTTTAAATTGTTTCTCTTACACTTAAAATTTCAATCTGGACACTATTTTTGAGTTTTAAGAAATAAAGAGCTAATAAATATTTTCAAATGGAAAGCCATATCCAATAACAGATAATAGTTATTTTTGTAACAAAGTCATGGGCTCTGGCAAAAATTCAGATGATGTTTTATTTTTGGAATATTGTATATAAAATAGATTAATAATATCAAGATTAAAACAGTTGTGAATTTACTATATTTTAATTTCTCTCCAATCTGCTGAGCATTAAAAAGTAGTTATTCATATTCTGATTTTCATTAAATTTTGTAGCTACAACATATAATTGAATTAATTATATAACAATTAAAATGTCTTACATAATGCATATTGGTTGTGGAAATTTTATATTTATTTTCTACTCTTTCTAGGAAAGATTTCTGTGTACACAAAGATGAACCATGTGATACTGTTGGTAAGTTTGTTAAACCTTTTTTGCTTTGCAAGCTCTGGAGACTGAAAATATGGGCTTTTATTCTCTAATATTGGCACAAGATGATCTACCTTTCATTGATCGATGGGCTAGTTCCTCACCCAGGTCGCTAAACTCATCATTTTGGCACTGAATCTATTTTTCTTTTCCTGAATGGTCAATTTTGAATTGTATGTTTAGGGCCATCTCTATAAATTTGATACATAGCCCCTCTGCTCTCTCTGCAGTGTTTTCTAAGCCAAAGCCAGCAGTTGTAAGTTTTTCCCATTCTGGATATTGATTTTCACAATATTCTTCACATACCATATATACAATGCATTCTATCCATCTGGATCATGCATTCTATATCTTAAATCATCCTGTTTAGTGGTTTTGAGAACATTCTGGCACATATTTCTGTGCCTCCCTAGCACAAGAGAAAGAGGCATCAACTGCTGCTATATTACTGTAAGGAGGGCTTGAAAGTGGCACACACCTTTAATTTTATCCATTCTGGAGGCTTAGATCTCAGCTTGGGCAAGAAAGCCCTTGAGATTCTTATCTCCAGTTAACCAGCAAAAAGCCAAAATAGAGCTATAGCTTGAGTGTTGTTTTGGTTTGCATTTTATTTTATGGCCAGAGATGTTGAAAAATTTCTTCATGGATTTATTGGCCATTTGTATTTCTTCTTCTGAGCAGTCTCTGTTTAGCTCACTTGCCCTATTATTAATTGGATTATCAATTCTTTAAGGGTTTAGTTTCCTAAGATTTTTGTATATTCTGGATATTAGACCATTATCTGACATAGAGCTGGCAAAGATTTCTCATTCTGTAAGCTCACTTTTTAGCTTAACTGTGTTATATGCTAAGCAGAAACTTCTGTTTCATGTAATCCCTTTTGTCTGTTCTCTAATTTACCAAGCCCCTGGTACCTTACTCAGTGTTCTTGCTTGTACTGAGACATTTCAGTGCTTCTTTTACTTTTTCCTATAGTACTTTAATGGTTTCAGTACTTACATTGAGGTATTTGATTAATTTTGGATTTATATTAGTTCAGGGTAAAAGATAGAGCTACAGTTTGAATTTTCTGGATGTGAATACCTAGTTTTCCTAATATCACTTATCAAACATTATTTCTGGGTCTTTTATTCTCTTACTGGACCTGTTTTTGTCCTAGTGCCAAGCTAGTTAATTACTGTAGCTCTGTAATAGAATTGTCTTATTATACTTTGAATTATTACTTGTTATACTTTGAATTATTATACTTTTTTCCCTCAGTATTGCTTTTGTGATTCAGGGCCTTTTGTGGTTTCATATGAATTTTTGGATTGTTTTCTCAATCACAGTAAAGAATGTCATTGGTGTTTGATGGGTACTGAATTGAATTGTAGATTTCTTTGGGCAATACTGACACTTTTTTATTATTAATTCTGCCAATCCAGGAACATGGGAGCCCTTTCCCCTTCCTATATCTTTTTCAATTTCTTTCTTCTTCAAAAGGTTTTAGTTGTGTTGTAGATGCCCTTCATTTCCTTGCCTAAATTGATTCTATATTGAATCAGGATATTACATCTATAGTATTATTGTTTTACTATGTGACAAGTGTTGTTTAGTTACATTGTCTACTTTGAGACTATTACAAGTGCAGTTGCTTTTCTGATTTCATACTCAGTCTTCTCATTGTTGGCATACAGAACTGATGCTTTTAAAAATATCATTTTCAAGCTGAAAACTGCTGTCTTACACCTATAACTCTAGCTATTCAGGAGACTGAGATCTGAGGGTTGTGGTTCAATGCCAGCCTCGACAGAAAAGTCCATGAGATTCTTATTTCCAGTGAACTACTCAGAAAAGACCATCAGTGCCTTTGTGTCTCAAAGTGGCAGAGTGTTAGCCTTGCAAAAGAAGCTCAGTGAAAGAATCTATCTATCTATCTATCTATCTATCTATCTATCTATCTATCTATCTATCTATCTATCTATCTATCTATCTATCTATCTATCTATCTATCTATCTATCTATCTATCTATCTATCTGAGATGTTGAGCATTTCTTTATATGTCTATTGACCATTTTTATTTCCTTTTCAGAGAAGTCTCTCCTTCAAGTCTAGCCCACTTATTAATGGGGCGGTTGCTTCTTTAAGGATTTGTTTTGGGGGGATCTAATTTTTTGAGCTCTAAGAATATTTTAGATATGAGGTGCTTGTCTGTTGTATGGCTTTTGAAGATCTTCTCCCAATCCAGGGACTTCCTATTGATCTTGCCAGCTATGTCCTTTCCTATATAGAAGCTCTGCAGTCCCATTTGTCCAACCATTCTTTGATTTGTTGTGTTTCTGGTTCTCTATTGAGAAACTTTTGACCTGTGCCAAGGAGCCCTAGAGTTTCACTATTCCTTCCTGCTTTTACTTCGAGGTCTTTTAAACATTTGGAATTGATTCTGGTGCAGGGTGATATGTAAGGATCACCCCAGTTAGAATGGCTATAATCAAGAAATCTAATAACAACAGATGCTAGAGGGGATGTGGACAAAAGAGAACCCTACTGCACTGTCTGTGGGAATATAAACTTGTTCAACCACTCTGGAAAGCAGTATAAAGTTCCCCTATGACCTAGCATTCCCACTTCTGGGCATTTACCCAAATGATCACAAACAAGGCTACACTAAAGCTACCAGCACTGTGGCTATTTCCATAGTGGGATCTGGGAATGCAATGTCTGGCTTAGGCAGGAAGGGACTACATCATGCAGGTATAGACAAAGTTTATTGAAACATCACATGCTTATATACAGCACACAAGCAGGAGAAGTAAATGTTTTGTCAGGGGGCAGAGAGTTAATCTTAAACAGTTTTACGGGAGCACAGACAATTAGAGTTTAACTTTAAGTCAGTAAGCAGGAAAAACTAATCCTTGCCAACAAATGTGGAGCAGTTTCAGTTGTAAAAGTAGGTAAAGCACAGGTGAGTACACAAAGGGGATCTCGAGGCATTGTTCTACAGGGTTAACTAGGAGAAGCACAAATGGCACTTTCCACAAACCATCACCTGAGTCTGGCACTGGACTCAGAACCTTTGCCCCGCATGGAGGAACAGGTGTCCCTTTCTCCCCCAGAGGAATGCATGCCTGAATGCACCCTCACGGCACACAGGAGCTCAGATGGGCTTACCCAGGTTGATGCCTCTGACACAGCACAACTATGTTTATCACAACATCATTCACCATAGCTAAGATATGGACTCAACCCAGATGCCCCTCAAGAGATGAATGGATCAAAAAAATGTGAATTACACACACACACACACACACACACACACACACACACACACACACACACACACACACACACACAAATGGAATTCTATGCTTCCATCCAAAAGATTGACCCTGCCCCATTTGTAAGGAAATGGAAAGGCTTGGAAAAAATTATACTAAGTGAAGTAATCAAGACCCAAAGGAACATAGGTCCCATGGTTTCCCTTATTTGCAATAATTAGTATACATCTAGGATAATCTTAGCAGGTGAGCAGACTAGCTCAATAACTATGTACAAATGACTATATAAGATGATGCTAAGCAAAATGAACTCCAAGACATGGACACAAGATGTTTTCTTTGCTGTTGCTGTTTTCAATGTACTATGTGATTTGTTTCTTTTGTATCTTCTTTCCCCATGGTATATCCCCCACTGTCATTGTGTTTGATTTTAGTACCCTGGTATTTTATATACATTTATTTGAATTAGGGGAGGGAAGGGGAACAACACAATAGTGAGACAAAGGACAAGGGGGAAACCAGTGCAACAGCAACATACACAAAACAATATGTTGGAAGTAATCTGTACAACTTGGGGATGGGGTTAGGAGTAGAGAAAGTAGAAGAAAAATGAGGGAAGAGGTAACAAGTTTGACAAGAAATATACTTATTACCTTACTTATGTAACTGTAACCCCTCTGTCCATCACATTAACAATAAAAAAAGAAAACAAGAAGAAAAAATAACAAAAGCACAAAATAAGAGCAGATTGATTTAGTGGTACAGTGCCTACCCAGCTAATGCAGGCAGGTCTCTGGGTTCAACCTTCAGTACCACTAAAAAACATTACCTTCAATTTTTTCTAGCCATATATGTTCTCAACAGAAATATTTGCTCTTAACTACTGACATTGTATGTCACTAGCTTTGTTAAATAATGGGTATTGGTTTATTTTCTACTCTACATTCTCTTCCTAGAACAATAAATAATTTACAGCAGAATAATGAATGTATATATTAGATAAAGAAAGTTTGTGATAAAGGGAGGGAATAGAAAGGATTGGTGAGAATGATGGAAGGGTACTTTGATCAAGAAGCACTGGACACTTAACTGGGCATGTAAAATTGTGACCTCCCCCTTGAACAAATTTTGAAGTTCAGAAAATAAAGCTATTAGCTTTATTTTGTGAAAATAAAGTAATTATTTGAGAAATTAGAAGACAGCTATTTTTCATCATTTCTATTTTATTGCATGGTAATCAGGATATTACAACTATAACAGTATTGTTTCTACTATGTAACAGATGTTGTATAGTTACATTGTCTACTAAAAAATTGGGAAGCATGTTTTGAAATGATACTTAGTTTCCAATTGTCAGGTATGAAGTGTGTGTGTGTATGTGTGTGTGTGTGTGTGTGTGTGTGTGTGTGTGTGTGTGTGTGTGTGTGTGGTGTGTAGTTGTGAGAATTAAGTCACACTTTATGGCGTATTTAAATTCTTAGAAATTTTATTTCAAATATTTGATTAGTTATTAAAAGACATATTACAAATATTAGTTTAGGGCTGGGAAAGTGGCTCAGTGGTGGAGTGCTAGCCTTGCACTCATGAGGTCCTGAGTTCGATTTCTCAGCACCACATAGAAGAAAAAGCCAGAAGAGGCACTATGGCTCAAGTGGTAGAGTGCTAGTCTTGAGCTGAAGAGCTTTGGGACAATGCCCAGGCCCAGATTTCAAGCCCCATGAGTGACAAAAACATTAGTTTAAAAGTATCTATTTCAAGGGCTGGGAAGGTGGCTCAGTGGTAGAGCACTTGCCTTGCATGCTCAAGGCTCTGGGTTCCATATAAGCACCACATAAGCAAAAAGAAAAAAGCCGGAAGTGGTGCTGTGGCTCAAGTGGTAGAGTGCTAGCCTTGAGCTGAAGAGCTGAGGTACAGCACCCAGGCCCAGAGTTCAGGCCCCACGACCGGACCCCCCCCCCCAAAAAAAAGTATCTATTTCAATGTTTTCCTTAATTTAGAATAAATTATAATATCCAACATACATATTGTGAGATGCATTTTATATTAAATATTTTCTTTTATGCATAATATCAATTTTATAATATATTTTACAAAATACTATTACACCAAATATTTGTCATTATTTTTAGTAACTTTTTCAGGTGTTTATTGATATTTTTATATATGTTCTTTATAGACATATATATAGGAAATTGTAAAGTCCATTTCCTACAACTGATTCTCTAAGCCAAATTGACATAATTGAGTTGCTATTATATTTGTATGTTTTGCTGTTTGCATTTTACTAGATATTTTCATACTCAGTTGCTCCTTGTTTTTGAATATATTGTAGTAATACTTTCCTTATTTTCATTTGCCCTTTTGTTGCCTTGCTAATTATTAATTACAGTTCAGTATTTTACTGATTACAGCACTAAATAATTTTCTCAAATTAAGACAATGTTTGTTTCTGTCATGAATACAAGCAATAGCAATATACTTTGAGTCTTATTTTGTTTTATCTAATTTAAGACACTGCCTACTAAATTAGTTCTCATCATTTTGTAAATCTCACACACCATGAATCAGTGGTTCCATTTTCACATATGTACATTGATTATTACAGCTGCATTGTAAGATAGTTTATAGAACTTTGATCACTTTCCATCTATTGCAATTCCTGGTTCCTTTAGTGAGGGCCTTTGTAAATCAGGGCTTATATAACAAGTACATTTCAGTTTGTCACATATACATTTGCATAGTTAAATATTAGAATATTTATATATTATGTATATATTATTTGTGCATTTGTTTATACATTGTAATTATTTATTTGTATTATGATTATATTTTTAGCGTATCACATGATGTACACATTATAAGTACATCCTAACTGCATACATCACATGATATACATATTATAAGTACATCCTAACTGCATATATTCTACATTAGTGTATTTATATGAAAATATTGATCAGATATCATTTTAGCTCTTTTTCTAGAAATAACTGTTGAACTCATATTTTTATCTGATATATCATAAAGTAATGATTTCTTTTTTTACTTTAGGAAATGACATGTGGACTTCGATAGTCCAAAAAGTGTGGCTTTCATGTTAACTGTTATTTCTAACAAAATTTTTTTATTTTTGTTATATCTATGGCTTCTTTTACACAGTGAGCCAATTCTTTAGTTGAGTTTTAATTTTGTGAGACTTTCTTCAGTAGAACCCTTTTATCCCTCTAGGAATTTCATGCTTGTTGAGAAGATAAAGTGTACTATCATTGTCCTGTGTCATTTGATTTTTGGACTGAAAAAGATTTTCACAGCATAGGATCAATCTACTTTATAGTAATGGCTTAGAATTTCTTTACCTTACAGTTTTGATTTCTTATGAATAAAGCTGGCATGCCAGATATATGTGTGTGTGTGTGTGTGTGTGTGTGTGTGTGTGTACATATATAATCTAAGCTACTTTGATGTTTTACTGTATTGATACTTTTTTTCAAATAATTTTAATGACAGCAATTCCTGGCTTACTGATTTGTACATATTTCTCTATTCCAACTCATAAGGACCTGCACTGGGAGATATGTTCAAAATCTATCCTATCTAATAAAATCTAGTGTTTATTTGATACTGAAGTTGGGAAACTTTAACTCACTACCTCTATGAGAGACATTAGTTTCTCCAGCATTGAAATAGAAATGAATTTACTACACATTCCCAGCCTTTTATTGAAAGGAGACTTAGTATAGTATAGCTAGGCTAAAAAGAACACTTTAATATCTATATTATATTCTGTCTTATATTTTTATTATTTTTAAGTAGTTGTACAAAGAGTTTGTCAATCAACAAAGTACTTTATGAATGCAATGCATCTTGATCAATATCACCACTTTGAACATTCTCAGCCTTCTCTCCCAACACACTAAACGATCAATGAAAGAATCCACCACTTCCTGCCAGGGGACCACGAAGAGGCAGGCAGGCACAGGAGAAAGATGATTACAAGGTTTAATAGAGGAGCCATATTTCCCCCCGAGAAAGAGCACATGGCAGCCTCCACTATGGGTAGCAGCAGGGCCTAGGGGTAGGAAGTGAGGTAGATGGGAGTTCAGGTGGGTCTGGATGGAGAGAGGGAGGGGCCTGCTGTATGATGGGAACTCCAGGGCAGGGAGAGGTCAGGTCTGGGTGGAGCTGAGGATCAAAGGGTGGCATAATGCTTTTACATTCCCCACTCTGCTGTTTAATAAAAATAGGGGCTACCAGGCCAGGGGGCTGTGGGCGGAGGTTGTTTCTTTTGGAGCTGCTTCCTGCTGTAAAAGGGTGAAGTAGTCAGGGGGTCCCTGTTTCGTTGCTCAGCCAGGTACTGTCCAAGAAGCAGCTGCTTGAGAGTGGTTGGTAAAGATCCTCCTTTTTCCATGGCAATAGTTATCTAACATGCAAGACAATTAATAAAAGGCATAAAATTATTGTTAGTACCCCATGAGAGGAATATGCCATGGAGAATTGATTCCCAGAAGGAGCTATCAAAAATGTGAAATTGCCTTTTCTTTCTCGGATTGGAGATAGCGTGGTACCTGACTCCCGGCATCCTGGAGGACAGGGAGGCAGACTTTTCCTGCTTTAGATCCAAGGTAACCTAAGGAGGAGGTAGCAGAGATATTTAAAGGTACCAGAGCCAATAGGTGTCATGGGTTCTTTTGGCTACTTCCTGCAGGCATAGGAGCATCAAGGAATCCCTGGAGCTGGGGTCTTTAGGGTCTGGATCTGCACTGAGCAAGGCAGTGCAGTGTAAGTGATATCTCCAGTTGCCTGTAGTAACAGGATGGCCTTGACTTGTCCCCAGGTGGTATCCTGGGCAGGGATGTTATCCTGTTGAAAGAGACTTTTGGAAAGATCGGTCAAAAAGCTGACAAACTGACAAAGTCAGTTAACTTGAATGACATAGGAGAACACATGTTGGCCATGGGCCAGAAACATTCCATCTGGAGTATAAGCCCAATTGCAGCCTGTTACAGGGGAGGAGGAATAACTGGACTTGGGGCAAAGAAGGCAGAGAGGGGATGTCTAGGGTCTTTTGGGCAACTGGGTAGGGGAGAGCATAATGGACTGGTTGGGAGTACCAGTCAGAAGCTATTATAAACACAAATAGCAGGTGACAAAGGTAAGGCTGTTAGCTTTCTGTCCAGTGAGAAAGTATGGACATTAGGTGGGCAAGCACTATTTCTCTTGATCTCCCAACTCTAATTAATTTTGAAAGGGTAAGCATGAACTGACTCGTTTTAGGATGTCATCTCCTCTTACTCCTTGCCATGGTTTTCCATTGTCAGGACTGATTTGTCGTGGTGGGTGTTTCAACATCCTTTGCTGGGATAGCTTGTCTCAATTGGTATTTACTGGGTTTGGACTCAAGGCCTGGGCACTGCCCCTGAGCACTTCTGCTCGAGGCTAGTGCTCTACCACTTCAGAGTCACAATGTCACTTTCAGCCTTTGGCTGGATACTTAGAGATCAGTCTTGAGCCATGGCTCCAGCCTGGCTCAGTGCTGATTAGCTGGGAGATGGAGTTTTAGAGGGATTCTTCATGCCTGGTATGGCTTTATTGTAGTAAAAGGAGTCTTTGTTACAATGGCCCATTTTATTTCCAATTAAAGCAACAAAGAGATCAATGAGATAAAGGTTACCTATAACTTGTTAGCAATTGACTAACAATTACTTGCCAGAGGTTTTTTTTGTTTTTGTTTTTGTTTTTGTTTTTATAACACCCAGTTGCTGGTTACCTGCAAAAATTTCTACATCTACTGGTTAAAGAGCTGGTTTACACTGGCTTTTGCAGGCTGGTGCCACTGGTTTAGGCAACTTTGCCTGGGCATAGTCACTCTGGTCCCTTGATCTTAAAGGGAGTTGATTTGCACACAGGGGAGAAAATGGAGAATTAAAACTTTAGCCTTAGTTTCTTTGGCCTATAGTCAGGTCACAAAGTTTTAAGCAATTTAGATTAAACCGCAGCTTCCATTGACAAAGATTTTTAGTAAGCAGAGTACTTGGTAACATTGAAACCATAACCGTTTACATATAGACAAGTAGACAGACATGTTTGTGCACACAGATTGTAGAGCCCCTTTAGGTTGTTAAAATCAACCTTTTAAGGTTTTTTGGAATTACTTTGCCTAATTGTGATGGAACCACGTGGTCAGTTTAAAACAGAAAACTTTGCCAACAACAAGAAACTTTTGAACAGGAGACAAGACATGAGCAGACACATGACATGATATAGTGTCATCACTGGTCATAGCAGGGTGGGGTGGGGGTGGGAGAGGTCCCAGAATCAAGTTGAGTTGGTGCAAAATCGTGTTGGCAGGAAATAGTAGCTGAGCTCCCAGTAGCTAGCACCCCCATTACATGGCCAATGCTAGAGAGAGCTGAAGATTTTGACAGTGAGGGTGCATTGCTTGTGGCATAACTGGAGCTTCAGTTTCCACCACCACTACAAAGGCAGAGGAGGAGTCCTGCAGGGGAGGGGGCCTTGCAAGAGAGGCCCCATAGGAGGAGGGGGGCTTGCATGGGAGGCTAGAGAGGGGGTACCTCTCAGGGAGGCTGCTAAAGAGGGGACACCTCATGGGGGAGGCTGCAAAAGAAGGGAGGGCCTCTCAGGGGAGGAGTTTAAACTTAAACTCATACATACTTTTGAGGGGGGTGGCGGTCTACCTTCTCGAGCACTCACATAAGTGGAGTTTTAAATTTGGGGCCAAATTTGGTTGTAAGGAAATTTAGTTCTGACCTTTTCCATGGTAAGTGACCCGAGCCAAAAGCTATCTGCCGAGTATCCTCAGCAATGCAACGTAGCTCGAACAAGCACCTACCTGTGGGAAGGATCCTTACCCCTCTCCACCGTGGTCCCTGGCCATAGAAGACATAGGGGTGATATCCGGGAACTTATAATTTGTCTACCCCCTCCCATTACTATACCTCACCCTTTCCACTACCTATTTTCCTGGTGTTTATTTCATTCACTTTTAATTTAACCTCTGTAAACAGTTATACTCTATGAGCTCTCCTTATCTGCCATATGTCAGTTCACACACTGATACTGCTCTGTGTTTCTCCCAAACAATTTACTTATATAAACAAACTCTAGCTTCCACATATGAGAGAAAAATATGTAAACCTTGGTCTCTCAGGGTCTTATTTACTTCTCTTAACATATTTTTTTAATTTAATTTTATTTTATTTGTGAACATACTGTACAGAGGAGTTACAATTACATGGGCAGGATAATGCGTACATATCTTATCAAGCATTGCAGCCTCCTCCTTTGTTTACCCTTCACATCCGTTCCCAGCCTCTCCCCTCCCCCCCATCCCAATCCTTCTCCTTCCCACCCCTTCCCCCCCCCCCCCCCCCGCACCGACGTTGTAAAGCTCGTTTTGGACATGACAACTTGTACTTCTCATTGTTGCAACAGGTCCACCTGTATCCTTAAACAACTGGTTTTTCCCCATCTCCTCCACAAGTTATACTGACATCAAATATAGTGAAAGCAGGGGTTATACTGTGGGGGAGGGACATACAAAGCAACAAAGAGATAATCTTATAAATGCATTAGAAACACATGCATGAAAGAAAAAAACATTAAAAAACACATCTAAGGGTTCATTTTCCTGACATCACATTATCTGACCTTTTCCGCTTGACTCATACCTATACTATATATTACAAATAAGGGAAACCATGGGACCTATGTTTCTTTGGACCTGGCTTACTTCACTTAATATAATTTTTTCCAAGCCTTTCCATTTCCTAACAAATGGGGCAATGTCATTCTTTCTGATGGAGGCATAGAATTCCATTGTGTATATATACCACATTTTCTTGATCCATTCATCTACTGAGGGGCATCTGGGTTGGTTCCATATCTTAGCTATGGTAAATAATGCTGCAATAAACATAGTTGTGCTGGTAGCTTTAGTGTGGTCTTGTTTGTATACATTTGGGTAAATGCCCAAAAGTGGGATTGCTGGGTCATAGGGGAGTTCTATGTGAAGTCTTTTGAGGAACCTCCATACTGCTTTCCAAAGTGGTTGAACAAGTTTACATTCCCACCAACAATGAAGTAAGGTTCCTTTCTGTCCACATCCCCTCCAGCATCTGTTGTTGTTAGAGTTCTTGATTTTTGCTGTTCTAACTGGAGTGAGGTGATATCTCAATGTTGTTTTGATTTGCATTTCTTTTATGGCTAGGGATGTTGAACATTTCTTCATGTGTCTGTTGGCCATCCTTCTTTCTTCTTCAGAGAAGTTTCTCTTTAAGTCTTTCACCCATTTATTTATTGGGCAGTTGTTTCTTTGAGGATTTGTTGTTGGGGGGTTTAATTTTTTGAGTTCCAAGTATATTTTAGATATGAGACCCTTGTCCGTTGTATGGCTAGTAAAGATCTTCTCCCAATCGGTGGGCTTTCTATTGATCTTGCTAGCTGTGTCTTTTGCCCTGCACAAGCTCTGCAAATTTATGCAATCCCATTTGTCCAACCTTTCTTTGATTTGTTGTGTTTCCGGGTCTCTATTCAGAAAATTTCGGCCTGAGCCAAGGAGACCTAGGGTTTCTTCTATTCCATCCTGTAATGTTTTCAGAGTGTCTGCTTTGAGTTCAAGGTCTTTGATCCATTTGGAGTTGATTCTGGTGCAGGGTGATATATAAGGATCTAGCTTAAGTTTTCTACATATAGTTAACCAATTTTGCCAGCACCATTTACTGAAGAGGTTGTCTTTCTTTCATTCTATTGTTTTAGCTCCCTTATCGAAGATTAGATGGCTATAGGTCTGTAGGTTCATTTGTGGGTTTTCAATTCTATTCCATTGGTCCTGAGGTCTGTTCTTATGCCAATACCAAGCTGTTTTGATTACTATGGCTTTATAGTAGAGTTTGAAGTTTGGTATTGATATTCCTCCAGCAGTGTTCTTTCCATTGAGGAGCGTTTTTGCTATTCGGGGTCTTTTATTTTTCCATATGAATTTTTGGATTGCCTCTTCTATTTCCTTGAAGAATGAGGGTGGAATTTTGATAGGTATTGCGTTGAATTTGTAGATAGCCTTGGGAAGAATTGCCATTTTCACGATGTTATCTTTCCAATCCAGGAGCATTGGAGTTTTTGCCATTTTTTAAGTTCTGTGTTGATTTCCTTTTTTAAGATTTTAAAGTTTTCATCATAGAGAACCTTCACTTCTTTAGTTAAGTTAATTCCTAGGTATTTTATTTTTTGTGGGGCTATTACAAATGGAGTTGCTTTCCTAATTTCAGCCACACTTTTCTCATTGTTGGCATACAGAAAAGGCATTGATTTTGGGGGGTTAATTTTATAACCTGCTACTTTGCCAAAGTTTTGAATCAGCTTGAGTAATTTGGGAGTGGAGTCTATGGGATTCTTTAAATACAAGATCATGTCATCTGCAAAGAGGGAGAGTTTTATTTCTTCTTTCCCTATTTGGATCCCCTTTATGTCTGCATCTTGTCTTATTGCTGTAGCTAGGCATTCTAATACTAGATTGAAGAGAAGTGGAGAGAGTGGGCATCCTTGTCTTGTTCCTGAGTTAAGAGGAAATGGCTTTAGTATTTCACCATTGAGTGTAATGCTGGCTGTAGGTTTGTCATATACAATAAGTATTGAAGAATGTTCCATGGATTCCTAATTTTTCCAAAACCTTCATCATAAAGGGGTGTTGGATCTTGTCGAATGCTTTTTCTGCATCTATTGAGATACCCATGTGGTTCTTATTCTTGCTCCTGTTGATGTGATGAATAATATTAATTGATTTGCGTATATTGAACCAGCTTTGCATCCTGAAATGAATCCTGGTTGATCATGGTGTATGATATTTTGGATGAATTGTTGAAGTCGATTGTCTTTTTGCCTTGGCTTCCCCTCTCTTGTCTAACTCTCTGTCCTGTGATGGCACCCTTTGTGTGATTCTCTGGCTTAGGACTGTTCACTGGAACTCTAAAACTGCTTTCTATGCGAGAGCTTGTTCAGATTCCAGCTTCTCCTCCGCCATCTTCCAAAAATGTTTAACATATTTTTTTTCAGGCCCTTCCATGTTTTCTCAAATGAGGCAATGCCATTTTTTTTTTTTTTTTGGTGCTGTTAACATGTGCGACCAATTTTCTTTTTCTTTTTTTTTCATTGTAAAAATACTGTACAGAGGGTTACAGTTACATGAGTGAGGTTATGAGTACACTTCCTATTGAACATTGTTACCTCCTCCATTGCTTTCCCCCTACCATCCCTTCCCTCCCTACCTTCCCCGAGGTTCTTTTTTTTTTTTTTTTGATTGTGATTAAGTGATTACATAATTTCCCGAATTTCACAGTATTGTGGAATAATGATGCTCATTTAAAGTCACAAGTTCATTCTAACTTTCCTGGAGCAAATTGTCTATCACAGTCTATAACATATAATGGTGTTCACATGTTATACACCATATATGTGATCAGCAGCATGGGGATATTTAGTAGTGGTTCGACCAGTTGAGTGGGAGTTCTTTGTTTCTTAAGTCCTGTTAGTCCTGTTAGTTTAGTGATGTGATCTGCAGACAGCTCCCTTTGTCGTGCTGCTGGCGGGATGGAGCCTCTCTGCTTGGGTGGAGAGTGAGGGGTGGGGGTTGGATCTTCCTGGAGACTGCCAGCTGGTAGGTTTCTCTGTTTGTGGGGATCAGCTGGTCTGCAAACCGGTACCTCAGGCAGTTTCTGTGTGGGTGATCTGCAGGCGGCCCCCTGTGTCTCTGGGGCTCCGGCAGGCCCCGTTGCCTTGCCGCACGGCCAGTAAAGGTTGGGGGAGGGGTCTTCGCTCTTCTCTGTTCTGAAATTCTTCTTTTCCTCCCTTTCTTTTTTGTTATTTTCCACCTCCTGTTTTTCTCTGAGTGTTTGTCTTTTTGTTGTTGTCGGTCTCTTGGGGAGATTAAGCCTTGGAACTCGAACTCTCTTTTTGGTTGGGGAGAGCTGTGGCATTTCACTACTGCCCTATCGCCATCTTGGTCCCCCCTCGCCATTTCTTTTTAATGGATAAGAAAAACTCCATTGTGTATATATATACTACATTCTGGAGGCTTTACTGTTTCCTAGTTTTTAATTTTTTTGATAAATGCTTCAAAGTGGCATTGCTGGATCATAAAGCAGTTCTATGTTTAATTTTTAAAGAACCTCCATACTGCTTTCCAGAGTGGTTGAATGAATTTATATCTCCACCAACAGCTTATTGGGATTTCCTTATAACCATATCCCTGAAAACATCACTATTGTTTTTATTTCTCATGATGACTATTTTAAGTGGAATAGGTGGAATCTCAGTAGTTTTGTTGCTTTTCCTTTATGGCCGAGACTTGAGCATTTCTGCATGTGTCTGTTTCCCTTTTTTCCCCCTCCTTCTTCTGAGTCATCTCTATTTAGCTCCTTAACCTATTTATTAAGTGGGTTGTTAATTCTCTGAGAGTTAATTTTTAAGCTATGTATTTTGGATATTAGGGCATTTCTGATGGATAGCTGGTAAAAATCTTCTCCCAATCTGTAGGCTGTCTTTCTAGCTTATTAGCTATATCCTCTGACATACAGAATCTTTTTGGTTTTATGCCATCTCTTTTATCAAGTCTTTCTTTGATTTGCTGCACTTTGAAATCCTTTTGCAAAAAAAAACACTGTGCCAAGTAGTCCTCATGATAGTTCTGCTCCTTCCAACCGTTTCATGGTTTCAGATCTTACATTGATATCTTTGATCTATTGTTAATAGATCAAAGGTGATAGGTAAAGATTCATTTTCATTTTTCTGTATGTGAGTACACAGTTTTTCCAGCCCCAATTTGTTGAAGAGGCTGTCTTCTAGCCTGTGTTTGTAATTCCTTAATAGACAATTAGAAGGCTGTAAGTTTTGGATGTATTTCTGTGTCTTCTATTCTGTTTCATTGGTGCTTATACCTGTATTTGTGTCAGTATCAAACAGTTTTTATTACTGTGACACTGTAACTGCACTTGAAGTTTTGTATTGTTATATCTCCAGCATTACATTTTTTACTTAGGATTTTTTGCTTTTGTAATTCAGGGCCTTTTATGATTCCTTACAAATTTTTAGATTGCTTTCTTTCTCAGCAAAGTATGATATATTGCCATTTTTGCAGTATTAATTGTGCCAATTTAGGTGCAGGAAGGTCTTTCTTATGTATCCTTTGATTTTTCTTCTTCAGATTTTAATAATTCTCACTTTAGAGATCCTTCCCATCCTTGGTTAGGTTAATTCCTAGAAAGTTTCTTTTTTTGAGGTTATTCTAAATGAAGTTTCTTTCCAGATTCCAGGCTTGATGTAATTATTGGCACACAGAAAAGCTACTAACTTTTGTGGATTGATTTCATATTTTGCCACTTTGTCAGGATTTTTACTCAGGTCTAGTTACTTTGGGAAGAGATTATAGGCTCCTTTAAATACAGGATTATGTCACCTTTCCCTTTCCTTATGAGTCTTGCAAGGAATTTGAGTACTATATTGAAGAGGATTGGAGATAGGACATTCTTGTCTTTTTCCTGATTTTAGGGTAAATGGTTTTAGATGTTCATCATTAAGTATGATGTTGGCTGTGGGTTTGTCATAAACAGCCTGTATTATATTGAGGAGTATCTTCTGTGTGTTCCTAGCTTCTCCATAACTTTTATCATAAAAGGATGTTGGATCATGGCCTTTTTTGCATTTATTAAGATGTTCTTGTGGGGGGCTGGGAAGGTGGCTCAGTGGTAGAGTGCTTGCTTTGCCTGAGGCCCTGGGTTCGATTCCTCAGCACCACATAAGCAAAAAAAAAGCCGGAAGTGGTGCTGTGGCTCAAGTGGTAGAGCACTAGCATTAAGCCGAAGAGCTGAGGGACAGCGCCCAGACCCAGAGTACAGGCCTCACGACTGGAACAACAACAGCAAAAAAAAGATGTTCTTGTGAGGTTGGGAAGATGGCTGAATAGAAGAGTGCTTGCCTTGCATGCATGAGGCCCTGGGTTCAATTCCTGAAAAATCCAGAAGTGGTGCTATGGCTCAAGTGGTAGAGTGCTAGCCTTGAGCTGAAGAACTGAGGGACAGCACTCAGGCCCAGAGTTCAGGCCCCACAACTGACTGTGATTCCTTTTTTACTTCTGTTAATGGTTTGGTGTCTTGTGTTACATTTTTTTTGATTTGTATATATTGAACAAGCTTTGCATCTTTGGGTGAATCCCATTTGATTATGAAGTATGATTTTTTTTGGTTTCTTGTTGCCTTCAGTTAGCCAGTATTTTATTGAGACATTCTGTACCTATTTTCATCAAAGAGAGGTCTTTAGTTCTCTTTTGTTGATAGGTAGGCATATTGAGTATGCTAGGCAGTTACTCTACTATTTGAGCCACATAGTCCATAACCTTTTTGCGTTAGTCATTTTTCAGATAGGATCTTGCATTCTTTTCCCCTGTTGGCCTGGACTGGATCATTCTATTTGAATAAGATGATCCTATTTGAATAATAGTTGGAATTATACCTATGCTTCACAATGCAGGGCCCCAGAAGACTATTTTTAAATCTATAGGTATAACTTTAGTGATGTCAAACTCTTAACTTGAGTACTAATACTATATTATATTTTTAGGTCATCATCTTGTCTTTCTATTAAACAAGCAGCTAATAAACCAACGAGTAGGGTGCACTATTGTAAATTATGTTCAAAGCCCAGCTTCAGTATAATCACAAAATGGGTACTATCATTATTTCATTTCAAACTTCTTTCTAATTAATGGATGAAAAGCATTTTTAGTCATCAAATTTAAAATTTCATTTAAAGTTTGTACTACGTTACATTTTATTAGTTTTTTGGGGCCAAGGAATTTTGCCTGTGTATTTCCTTTTGGGTACCTCTGTTGACAATGTACTAAACAGAGTGTTGATTCACAGATCTTCCCTATGAGAAATACCTATCCTCATGCGGTTCTCCTTTACCTTCTTGATGCTCATTCCTTTGTTCAGGAATACTCCCTACTACAACCACCTCCCATTGCCTTTTACCGTGCAGTCTCCCCCGTAATGATACCAACAAGATTTTCTCTCAATTAGTCATTTTTATTTTGTTTTTTTCCTCTTCCTCTTTTTTTCCAGTGAGAAATCAGTATGATCACATTCTAAAATGTGATTTTTACATGGCTCACACTCCTCTAGGGATGCTTAATGTTATACAGATTTACTGTATAGCATATACTACAATTTTTGCTCTATGGGTGCCAAGTAACTCTAAAACTCAAAGGTAAACAAACATTCTTACAACTGCAGCAGAATTTTCTATCAGGAGTACTGAATATTGAACTCAGTCATTCTAACTGGTCATAAAAGCAACAATTCTTGAGCCAGACTTATTTCTGTTAGTGTATGTACATTGGATTAGCTATGAACTCTGGTATTTCTAAAAGTTCTTTATATACCGTGTATCCTGTGGGGTTTCTGGAGTCTCTGGTCACTTGAAGCACATTGTAATCACAATCTACGATAGTTTTTTCTATTTCTTGAAGTTTGTTGACTCCTGGTGCATGTCTTGCTTCAATTTAGATGAGAAATTATAAGACTGTTGTATATTTCAGGGATTCTTTATAATAAGAATGCTTTGAAATGAGTCTCTATTACATCTATCAAAACAGCTGTGTTGAATCCTTTCCCCTCCTAATCCTTTTCCCTATAATAAGAAACATGTGGATTCTTTAAAGGAACTGAAATATATGGTTGATTAAACTGAGTAATGCAAGTCATTTAAGCTAATCATGGTTACAACTACTTTCTATAACTTTTAAGTCAAAGAAAAATTCCTTGATTTGCCAAATATAGCAACAAAGAAATTCACTTTTATCAGTTTTAATTGAAAATTCTGACATTACATTTAGGTAGAAGATAAATAAGAATAGAAGATCATCTTTGGTTTTTAAACCACACCCCATGCCATAAGAGGTTTTACTAATTACTGATCAAAGTTCACAGATATGATTACCGTGCTTATGTCTTTAATTTTCTCATTATAATAGTATTTCTAAACATTTGAGTTTGGAAAATGGTAAAAGAAGAAGATCATTCACCCATAATCTTTCCACATAATACAATTACCACATAATACAATTATTTATTTGAATACTACCATATATTCAGTAATGTTGTTCTATAAGTATGTAGTAATAAGATTTTTTAAATACATGGTTGGAAATAGGTAAGTTTTGCTTCTGAACATTTATATTATTTCATATGCATTTATAGTTTATGTAATTAATGCCTCTATTACAAATTTTAAAATATTTTGCCATGTTTTTCATAGCTACATAATAGTCATTGGTTTTCTGCGGTTTGTACTTTTCTATAATCTTAGGACCCTGCAAAAGTGGTTGACCATTATTTCTCTCCTCTGAAGTACAGGGTTGGAGCAAGAAAGGTACAACATTACTATCTGTGTCATTTCTATATCATGTCCTGTTTCTAAATCACAATCTCTTCTAGACTTTTCTATGAACTGTTCATTGGTGACTGCAGCTCTTCAGCTTTAACTTTCCCCTACATTTTTTTTTCTTTTCTGTCAGTTGTGGGGCTTGAACTATGGGCCTAGGTACTGTCCCTGAGCTTTTCAACTCAAGGTCTATCTCTTGTGCCACAGAGCCACTTCCGGTTTTCTGGTGGTTAATTGGAGATTAGGATCTCATGGACTTTCCTGCCCCGGCTGGCTTTAAACTGTGAACCTCGGATCTCAGCTAGGATTACAGGCATGAGCCACTGCACCCAGCTTCCCCCTACATTTTCTGAGGATGTTGCCACCCTTTTCACTTTCCTGAATTCATTATGATCATGCATTTACCAGTACTAATTAGTTCTTTAACTTCAAACTAAGTTATCTCTGCCTGTACCCTTTTATACTCTTATGACAATACCTAATGAGTAATGGAACTTGTGTGGATTTCAAAGAACTCTAATAACAACAGATGCTGGAGGGGATGTGGACAGAAGGGAACCTTACTTCATTGTTGGTGGGAATGTAAACTTGTTCAACCACTTTGGAAAGCAGTATGGAGGTTCCTCAAAAGACTTCACATAGAGATCCCCTAAAACCCAGCAATCCCACTTTTGGGCATTTACCCAAATGTTTACAAACAAGACCACACTAAAGCTACCAGCACAACTATGTTTATTGCAGCATTATTTACTATAGCTAAGATATGGAACCAACCCAGATGCCCCTCAGTAGATGAATGGATCAAGAAAATGTGGTAGATATACACAATGGAATTCTATGCCTCCATCAGAAAGAATGACATTGCCCCATTTGTTAGGAAATGGAAAAACTTGGAAAAAATTATATTAAGTGAGGTAAGCCAGGCCCAAAGAAACACAGGTCCCATGGTTTCCCTTATTTGCAATTTCTAGTATATGTATGAGTCAAGCGGAAAAGGTCAGATAATGTGATGTTAGGAAAATGAGCCCTTAGATATGTATTTTAATGTTTTTTTCTTTCATGCGTTTCTAACACATTTATAAGATTATCTTTTTGTTTCTTTGTATGTCCCTCCCCCACAGTATAACCTCTGCTTTCACTATATTTGATGTCAGTATAACTTGTGGAGGAGATGGGGAAAAACCAGTTGTTTAAGGATACAGGTGGACCTGTTGCAACAATGAGAAGTACAAGTTGTCATGTCAAAAACGAGCTTTACAATATTGGTGTGGGGGGGCAGGTCGGGGGATTGGGGGGGGAGGCTAGGAAGGGATGTGAAGGGTAAACAAAGGAGGAGGCTGCAATGCTTGATAAGAAATGTATGCATTATCCTGCTCATGTAATTGTAACCCCTCTGTACAGTATGTTCACAAAAAAATTAAATAAAAAATCACCAATATTTTTTTAAAATAAAAGATAAGCTTTTTTATCATCCATTATGATTTCCATTCTCCCTGTAGTCTGTTTTCCAATTTGTAAAGTCCCCCTGGCATTTTTTCTGATCTTCCTGTGAGCTGTGAACTCCATTCATTCCCTCTCACCCTTAACTTTATTGAAAACTCCTACCCTTTGATTCATTTTCTCACCTGATTCACAAAACATCTACTCAAATTGAATCCAATAATTGCTCTTGTTTCAGTCACCAGGTTGGCTATCACTCAGCTGAGATTAGCCCTATTCTAAACATGTGTTCTTCCTTATCATGTTTTCTGACTTATTTAAGAATTTCCCTAGTACTTAGTCAGCTACTTCCATATTTACTCTATTATTTTCCATTATTTTCAAGTGAACACTGTCCAACTTCCATTCACCTTTGACACATGCACCAGATGATATTGCCTCCTTTTTCACTTACACATAAAGTATATCAGAAACTAACTGCCTTTAATTGTACAGAAATATCATATGCACCTATGAATCTGTAGTTATTAATTTTAAAGTTAGAATTAAATGAGATCCCAGTACCACCATATATTTCAAAATTAGTTTGGAAATCCTAGCCAGTGTGAGACTAGAAATGTGTAGAAAGCTAAGAACTCCAGGAAAGCAACAAATTTTATGTGAGGAAAAGATGATATCTTAAGAAATACAGCAGAAGAAATATGAATTTACTAAAGTACCTAAATTGGGAATTACTAATTTGTGTGACAATCTGTGTATGATATATAATCCTTATGAGCTGATGGTTAAAGCTGAATATGGTAATGTACAATTTTCATTGTGGCAAAATGTTTAGAAGTTCTGTCTGAAAATTGGAACCAATCATCCATCATTAACATACTAGTTAATTCCTTCTCTTTTCAAATTCTCAAGGAAATTTCAGTTCCCTATTAACAGAATACATTTTGCTAATAAAATGTTAAAAATCATAAATTATTTCATTTTAATTATTTAAATAATCCAAAAGTAAAGTACCTTCCTGGGAATTTTCATCTTAAGGAATATTTTATTATCATATATATCTAGAGCTCTATAGACATACATATCTAATAGCAAAATAAGTCATTCTCAGTGGAAATCTTTTCAAGTATTCAAATATGGTAGCTAGTTTCATAATGATATTAGTCAAACTACTATATTGAAAGACAATTTCATAATTTTATTAACTCAAAATACAAATAATATGGTTAAAACTTTTTTTATTTTATTTATTTTTTGTTGGTTGTGGGGCCTGAACTCTGGGCCTGGGTGCTGTCCCTCAGTTCTTCAGCTCAAGGCTAGCGCTCTACCACTTGAGCCACAGCACCACTTCTGGCTTTTTCTGCTTACATAGTGCTTAGGAATCGAACCCAGTGCCTCATGCATGCAAGGCAAGCACTCTACCACTGAACTACCTTCCCAGCCCTTGATCAAAACTTTTATATTATTTATTTTCATTTTTGATGTCTCTCTGAAATTAGGTTACCAAGAATGCAAAAATATTATATTTATTTAATGTTTAAATGTTACCATTGAACTTTGTGAATATTTGACTTTGTTTAATGTAATATTTAAATACTAATAACATTTTCTAAGGAATGATGGCTTATTTAGCTTATATAACAATGTAGAGTTACATTATGCTATATTGTTTAGTATACATTTTGTGATTTGAATGACACTCAAAACAATTTTACCTAAACTATGAAATTGAAAATTATACTATTGGCTTACTGATTTATTTATACATTTCTTCTCAAATTATAGTTATATAGTCTAGATTTCACAGTTTAATATTGGTATATTTGAAAGGAAACACCTAAACTGTCATTTTGACTATTAATACCTTGTATAAGTATCATTCATTTCCATGAGACCTATGGTAATTAATATTGGTGTTTTTTTAGGTATAGCTTACTTGAATGGAATATGTAGTGAAAAGCGGAAATGTATTATTGCTGAAGACAATGGCCTGAATCTTGCATTTACAATTGCTCATGAGATGGGTCACAAGTAAGTAATAGTCATCACTATCTTAAATAGAATATTTCTTCTTAATTTGAATTACTGAATTTCATGTATATCTTTGAAATTGAGACAAACAAGAAAAAGTATCTAAATTGCGAATGCCTTCTCAAAGTTCTAACAAGTGTATTTCTTTTTGGAAAATGTCACTCTTTCCCTTATTCTCTCTGTTTTTCCCTCCAGTCCCCACCCAAAAACTATGTAGTTCATTTTCAACCTAGTGTCTAGTGACTATCACTGCTGTAAGTTCATTTTCAACATAATGTCTAGAGAATATCAGGGCTGTAATTGTTAACCTTTTCTCTCACCATTTCTGTATTCCCCTCCTCAAGACAGATAGAGAAAAAAGTAACACAAAAGGAAAAGAAAACAAAAGCGGCAATAATGAAAAGAATCTTTTGTTTCAATTTCCTGGAGTCCATTTTGCTAAATGTTATCTTATATAATCAAATGCACATATCTCTTGAGTCTTTGTGATCCTCTCTCAGGAATATCCTTTTTTGGTATCAGTCATTGTGTGTGAATTGTATAATCTATCATGACACAATGTATTTACTTTTTTTTAGCCATCTATTGTGTTTACTTGTAGATTTATAGTTACACATCCAAGTTACCAAAAATGAGGGAAACCGGGCAATTTATATTTCTCTGGGTCTGGCTTACTTGGCTTAATATAATTTTTTCCAAGTTTTTTCCATTTCCTTAAAAGCAGTACAATATCATTCTTTCTAATGCATGAGTAGAATTCTATTTTGTATATATATTCCTGATCCATTTATCTACTTTGGGGAATCTGTTTTGATTCATTCCATATCTTAACTATGATAAGCAATACTTCAGTGAACATGGTTGTGCTGGTAGCTATAGTGTGACCTTGTTTGTGGTCATTTGGGTAAATGCCCAAAAGTGGGATTACGGTCATGTCTGTTTAATCTTTCGAGGAATCTCCACACTGCTTTCCAGAGTGGTTGAACAAGTTTATGTTCCCACTAACAGTGTAGGGCATTCTTTTTCAGTCACATCCCCACCAGTATTTGTTATGGTTAGGTTTCTTGATAATGGCCATTCTCAATGTTGTTTTAATTTGTATTCACTTTGTGGCAGGAATGTTGAACATCTCTTCACGGGTCTATTGGCCTTTCTTATTTCTTCTTCTGAGAAGTCTCTCTTTAAGTTTTTAGCCCACATGTTAATGGGGTTGTTGTTTCTTTGAATATTTTTTCTTGGTGGGGGGGTGAGTTTTTGAGTTCTAAGTGTATTTTAGATAGGCAGCTCTTGTTTGATGCATGGCTAGTAAAGATTTTGATTTGATTTTCTGTGTCTTCTCTCATATCCTTTAGCTGAGTGACTATTTTTCATTGGACTTACTTTGCTTCTCAGAATTCATTTAGATTTGTTTGTGGATTCCATGCATTCCTCTAATAATCATTGGTCAGTCTCATCATAAGCTTAAACTTACCCTTGGGCAAGCTTTCTGTCTTTTTATTCAACATATTTTTCAGCAGTGTTTTAAAAGCATGTTGAGAACCATCTTCTAGATCTTTCATTGACGTCTCTGTTGCCTTGTTATTTTGTGTAGGAGTTGAGGTTCCCTGACTTGGCCATTTTTCTTGTGGTTTTATGATTTGTGCTGCCCATTTGGAAACAAAAGGAAATCTAATACCACAACAGAACCCAATTTAAAGTCAAAAAACAACCCAGAGCCTTACAATTGCACAAACTTTAAATCAGAGGTTTTAAATCATATATAGTATTCCTCTATATAAATATTTCTTCACTTTTCTTTGAGGATTAGGGTGCAAGAAAGGAGATAATATATATGTATGTATGTGTATAGATATAATATATATTATATATATATATATATAAATATATATAGCTGAAGCCAGTGAGCAAGTCTTTTGTTAGTGATAAACCAAATAAAAAAGATAACTAGATGAGTCAATTAGAGTCAAAATGGAAGCAAATTCAGTCTACCTCACAGACAATTAGTGATCAATGGATTAAAGAAAAGGAAGAAAGAGGGAAGAATAAGTAAAGGAATAAATAAAGGAAAACAAGTTAAAGTGAAATTAAAAGAAATAGAAAGAGATATAAAAATAAAGGGAGAAGCAAATAAGCATAGAGGTTTAATGAAAAGGAAAGATACCAAAGGAAGAAAAGACCTAAAATTTTTAAAAAAATTAAGAAAAAAACATAAATTAATAAATGGAGAAATAGAAATTTGAGCAATCAAAAATATAGTCAGAATTAAGTATGCACACACTAAGAAAGAGACCTGCTAATCACCTTAGACTGAATATCTAGGACTTAGCAGAATATCAAGGAAAAGAAACCTAAGCAGACAAAAACATAAGTTCTTCAATTTGCTTGAGGGACCTTTAGTCTCCTGATGATCTGGTAGGCAGTTTCTTATTGCAAACTGTGCTTCACTGCTGCGGTCAGTACCAGGCCCAATACCAGGTCAGTACCAGTGGGGAGTGGAGTTCCTCATTTCTCAGGTCGGAGGAATCTGTTATGTTTGTAGGTTGGGCTCTGCACTGCTTATGTATACAAGGTTGAGGCATATATGGGGGTTGATGTGGGATCCTGGCTTTAACTAGATTCTTACACTCAGCCTGTCTGAACCTTACTTAGAACTCAAAGTGAGCAGATGACTCCTTTGAGAGGGCCTGACTCCCCCTGGGCAGTCCTGACTCCCCCTGGGTAGGGCGGACCCTGGGCAGGGCTGACTCCCGTGGGTGGGGCTGACCCTGGGTGGGGCTGACCCCCCTGGGTGGGGCTGATCTGGACTGGGCTGACCCTGGGTGGGGCTGGCCCTCCGTGGGGCTGACTCCCTAGTGCTGCAGCTCCTTGAGCCTTCATTCACTCTAAAGGTGCACAGAGGGCCGGGGGTTCCACTGCCCTGCCCCTGGCAGCCTCCGTTGTGTCCTTCCATGCAGGCAATGTGTATTCTTTTTTCTGGTGTGCCTATCTGTTTAGTTACCGTTGACCTGACTAGCTGTGGGAAGCTGGCTGGCCCACAAGCTCTGCCTAGTCCAAGAGCCTGGGGTTCCCCGGAGTCTCCTCTGCCCTGCCCCTCAGGCGCATTGAGCCCTGTGCGAGCCCTGTGCTCCTCGGCAGGCATGTGAGGTTAGGGTTCATGGATAGAGGGCAGTGCTTTCACTTCCCAGGACTCCTCGCGGAGAAGACGAGGGGGGCAGGGCGCTCTGAGGCGGCTCCTTGCCCGCACCGGTGCCAGTGGCCCATGACCCGGCCAGCGGACGCCATGTGAACCGAGGGCCCCGCTCACACACATGGTCACTGTGAACACGGGCGTCACTGCTCAACAGGAAAAAAGCAAAGAGACGGATACAATGTTCAGATGTTGAGACCTGGCCAGAGCTCCCTGGCTTTGAAGACAACACAATCTGGTCAGGCACCCACCTTCTTTCTTTCGCGAACATTCTTGTACTCTGCTCATAACCTAACGATAAAGGAACAGTTCTTATCAAAAGTGAGTAGGAGGACTTAAATCATACACAACTTGATGAATTCTCAACAACCGAACATGCGCATGTGTCCAAAAGTAAATCTATCACAAAGATGTGAATCCGTCATTCATTAACAAAGACTTACTACATACAACCCTGTGTGTAGTACTTTGAAGACACATTTTCGTTTTCTCCTATGAAAACTTCCAGACATCAGTCACTTGATTGCAGCCCAAGTTACTTTCTGCAGAGAAATGAAATTGAAAATATTCAGAATATGTGAGGGAAAATTTAAATGATAATGGTCTGGGCTTAGTGGGAGATCCTGTAATCCAGGTATCTGAAAGATTGGACTGCAGCCAGCCAAAGCAAATCAGGACCTTACCTTAATAAAGAAAACAGCATGTTGATTTCCTGGTATAATCTCAGGTATAGGTGGTAGATAGGTAGAAAAACACCCTGGAAAGCCAGAAATTCAAGAATGCGTCCAAAAAATAACTGAAGCAAAAAAGCAAGTAATTGAACACCTTCCTGGCAAAGTCAAGGCCTGGGTCCAAATCCCTATACCACTCACTCACAAACACACACACACACCAATGATAGGGTTTAGATTCTTTTTTTGTTTTGTTTTAATTGTGAAAATATAGTACAGAGGGGTTACAATTACATGAACAAAGTAATGAGTACATTGTTACCTCCTCCTTTGTTTCCCCTTCCCATCCTTTCATATCCCACCACCCCCCTCCCTCCCTGAAGCAAAGTTGTAAAGTTCATGTTTGGACATACCATCTTGTACATCTCATTGTTGCAATAGATCCACCTGTATCCCTATTTAAACAATTGTTTTTTTTTTTTCCTTCCCCTCCACAAATTATACCAGCATCAAATACAGTGAAAACTGTGGAGGAGGGACATACAAAGCAACAAAGAAATCACCTTATAAATATGTTAGAAACAATAGCAAGAAAGAAAGACCATTTGAGTCCTTATTTTGGGGTTCATTTTGCTTAACATCAACTTATCTGACCTTTTCTGCTTGACTCAGACATAGACTAGTTATTGCAAATAAGGGAAACCATGGGACCTATGTTTCTTTGGGCTTGGCTTCACATAATTTTTTCCAAGTCTTTCCATTTCCTAACAAATGTCATTCTTTCTGATGGAGGCATAGAATTCCATTATGTACATATACCATAATTTCTTGATCCATTCATCTACTGAGGGCATCTGGTTTGGTTCCATATCTTAGCTATGGTAAATAATGCTGCAATAAACATAGTTGTGCTGGTAGCTTTAGTATGGTCTTGTTTGTGAACATTTGGGTAAATGCCCAAAAGTGGGATTGCTGGGTCATAGGAGAGCTCTATGTGGAGTCTTTTGAGGAACCTCCATAATACTTTCCAAAGTGGTTGAACAAGTTTACACTCCTACCAACAATGCAGTAAGTTTCCCTTCTGTCTGCATGCCCTCCAGCATCTGTTGTTGTTAGAGTTCTTGATTATAGCCATTCTAACTGGGGTTAGGTGGTATGTCAATGTTTGTTTGATTTATAGCTAGGAAGGTTGAGGATTTCTTCATATGTCTATTGGCCATCCTTCTTTCCTCTTCAGAGAAAATTTTCTGTAAGTCTTTAGCCCACTTATTTATTGGGCAGTTGTTTCTTTGAGCATTTGCTGTTGGGGGATTTAATTTTTTGAGTTCCTGGTATAGTTTAGATATGAGACCCTTGTCTGTTGAATGGCTAGTGAAGATCTTCTCCCAATCCATGGGCTTTCTATTGATCTTGCTAGCTATGTCCTTTGCCGTGCAGAAGTCTGCAATGTTATGCAATCCCATTTGTCCAACCTTTCTTTGATTTGTTGTTTCTATGTCTCTATTAAGTAAATTTTGGCATGTGCCAAGGAGACCTAGGGTTTCCATCCTGTAATGTTTTCAGGGTGTCTGCTTTGACTCCGAGGTCTTTGATCCATTTGGAGTTGATTCTGGTGCAGGGTGATATATAAGGATTTAGCTTTAGTTTTCTACAAGTGATTAACCAATTTTGCCAGCACCATTTACTGAAGAGGCTGTCTTCCATTCTATTTTTTTGAGCTCCCTCATTGAAGATTAGGTGACTATAGGTCTGTGGGTTCATTTCTGGGTTTTCAGTTCTATTGCATTGTTCCTGAGGTCTGTTCTTTTGCCAGTACCAAGGTGTTTTGATTACTATGGCTTTGTAGTAGAGTTTGAAATTTGGAATTGGTATTCCTATAGCACTGTTCTTTCTGTTAAGGATCATTTTTTGCTATTCGGGGTCTTTTATTGTTCAATATGATTTTTTGGGTTGCCTTTTCTATATCCTTGAAGAATGAAGTTGCAATATTGAAAGGTATTGCATTGAATTTGTAGATAGCCTTGGGAAGTATTGCCATTTTCATGATGTTGATCCTTCCAATCTAGGAGCATGGGAGGTTTTTCTGCTTTCTAAGTTCTGTTTTGATTTCCTTTTTAGGTTTTTAAAGTTTTCATCATAGAGGTCCTTCACTTCTTTGGTTAAGTTAATTCCTAGTTATTTTAATTTTTGTGAGGCTATCATGAATGAAGTTGGTTTCCTGATTTCAGCCGTGCTTTTCTCATTGTTGGTATACAGAAAAGCCATTGATTTTTAAGGGTTAGTTTTTTACCCTGCAACTTTGCCGAAGTTTTCAATCAGCTCGAGTAATTTGGGAGTGGAGCCCGTGGGATTCTTTTTTTTTTTTTTTTTTGTCAGTCATGGGGCTTGAACTCTGGGCCTGTCCATGGGATTCTTTAAATACAAGATCATATCATCTGTAAAGAGGGAGAGTCTTACTTCATCTTTCCCTCTTTGGATCCCTTTTTTGTTTGCATCTTTTCTTATTGCTGTAGCTAGGCATTCTAATACTAAATTGCAGAGTAATGGAGAGAGTGGACATCCTTGTCTTGTTCTTGGCTTTAGTTTTTCACCATTAAGTATAATGCTGGTTGGAGGTTTGTCATATTCAGCCTTTATTGTATTGAAGAATGTTCCAGGATTCCTAATTTTCCAGAGCGTTCATCATAAAGGGGTGTTGGATCTTGTCAAATGCTTTTTCTGCCTGTATTGAGATAACCTAGTGATTGTGATTGTTGCTCTTGTTGATGTGATGAATTATATTAATTGATTTGCATATATTGAACCAGGTTTGCATCTCTGAAATAAATCCTGTTTCATTGTGGTGTGTGATTTTTTAGATGAATTGTTGAAGTCGGTTGGCCCAAATTTTGTTGAGAAATTTTGCATCAATGTTCATCAAAGAAATGGGGCTCTACTTCTCTTTCTTTGAGGAGTCCATGCCTGGTTTGGGATGAGGGTTATGATGGCTTCATAGAATGAGTTTGGTAGTGAACTTTCTCTTTCAATTTCATTGAAGAGTTGGAGGAGTATTGGTGTGAGCTCTGCTTTGAAGGCCTTATAGAATTCCGCTGTAAAACCATCTGGTCCTGGGCTTTTCTTAGATGGGAAGTCTGTTATTGCTGTTTCTATTTCAATGCTTGATATGAGCCTGTTAAGTTGGTTTAACTCATGTTGGTTTAGTTTTGGCATGTCGATTTTTGCTAGGAAAAGGTCCATTTCTGTCAAGTTCTCAAACTTATTAGCATAAAGGTTTGAGAAGTATTCCCTTATAATGTTCTGGATCTTGGTTGTTTCTGTGATGATGTTTCCATTCTCCTCTCTGAGTTAGTTTATTTCGGTGTGTTCTCTTCTTTTTCTGATAAGATTTGCTAAGGGTCTGTCAATTTTGTTAATTTTTTCGAAGAACCAACTCTTTGTTTTGTTGATTATGTGGTGTTTTTGGATTCTAATTTGTTTAGTTCTGATTTAATTTTAATTATTTCTTTCCATCTACTGGCTTGGGGTTTATCTTGCTGGGGTTTATCTGCTTGGAGGTTCAGATGTGTCATTAAATTGTTGGTTTCAGATCTCTCTAATTTGTTGATGTAGACAGTCACAGTTGTAAACTTGCCTCTGAGTACTTCCTTTGCTGTGACCAGAGGAGCTGGTCATTTGGACAAGTTTGCTTTGTGACCTTGAATGTGGTCTATTTTGGAAAATGTTCTGTGTGCTGCTGACAAAAACGTGCATTGTGATGCTGCTGGGTGAAATATTTGGTAGATGTCCATTAAATCTAGTTAATCTATGCAGGTGCTTAGATCTGTGGTTTCTCTGAGTTTTTGCCAAGTTGTTTTCTCTGGTGAGGATAGTATGTAATGATCTTCTTTATCTATTTTCACTAATTTTAATTTGAAGTCTATTTTTTTGGGTGTGTATAGGTTTTATTTATTTCTAACATTTACTTTATTGTTATTATGTGATATACTGAGGGATTACAATTACATGAGTCAGGTAATGAATACATTTCCTTTCATACAGTATCTTCTGTTCCCTCTCTATCTCCTAGTTCCTCCCTCCAGTCTGTTTAGTTTATTTGCATCATAGTGTCCAGTGAACTCCAGTATTGTACTTTTTGAACCTTTTCCCTTAAGGTCTGTGCCCTCCTCCTCCCTCTCCCAAAGATAGACACGTGAATAAACCATACATAAAGAAAATAAAATCACCAACAAAATAAAAAAATGAAAATGAAGTGAGCTCTTGTTTCTATTTCTTGGAGTTCAATTCAATATATTTGTTTGTGTGTGGGTATTATTTTACATAAATGTAAAAAGGCACATAAGAATTGCACCTTTGTGTCTAATTTATGGGGGCTATTTGCTTGGTAGATTTTGTTCCAGCCTTTCAGATCAAAATATGTTTGTTTTTATGGGCAAGGTGTGACTCCTGAAGGGAACAGATAGAAGGATCTTGCTTTTTAATCCAACTAGACAGTCTATGTCACTTAATTTTAGTGTTAAGTCTGTTAATGTTGAGCATTAGGACTGAGAGGTGTTTGGTAGTTTCTGCCATGTTATCCATCTTCTTGGGGGCTGTGACAACTGGGTTCTTGCTATGGTTCTTGGATTCTCAGTTTGGGTGTGGTTTCTTGGCCTTTATTGTGGTCTTGGTTGTTTTCTTTTCTTTTCTTTTCTTTTCTTTTGTGGGTCGTGGGCCTTCAACTCTGGGCTTGGGCACTATCCCTCAGCACTTCAGCTCAAGGCAAGCGTTCTACCACTTGAGCCACAGCGCCACTTCTGGTCTTGGTGGTTTTCTATGTATAGGACATCTTTAAGTATCTTTTGTAGGGCTGGTTTGGTGGAGATATATTGTTTCAGTTTTCTTTGCTATGGAAGGTTTTTATTTGACCTTCGGTTATGAAGGAGAGTTTAGCTGGGTATAGTATTCTTGGTTGATTGTTGTTATTCTTTAGGGCCTGGCATACATCATTCCAGGCTCTTCTTGCTTTAATTGTCTTTGCTGAGAAATCTGAGGTGATTCTAATTGGTTTCCCTTTATAAGTGATTGATCTTTTCTCTTTGACAGCTTTAAGGATCCTTTCCTTGGTCTGAATTTATCCTATGAGGATTAAAATGTGATGGTGGGATGTCCTATTCTAGTCTGGTCTATTTGGGGTTCTAAAAGCTTCTTGTATCTGAATAGGCCTATGTTTTTGCATGTTTGGGAAGTTCTCTGCTAGGATCCTATTAAATAAATTTCCTAGACCATTAACTTCTGTATCTAAGTGCTCCTCGTTACACCCATTATCCTCAGATTAGTCCTTCTGATGGTGTCTTCCAAGTGTTGAATATATCTATCATATTTCTTGGATTTGTATTGGATAGTTGTGTGTTCTTTCTCTATAATATCTAGGCAGTCCTCAATCCCCGAGATTCGATCTTCTGCATAGTCTAACCTACTGTCAAGACTTTCTACTTTGTTTTTTATTTCTTTTCTTTTTATTTTGTCGACTTTGATGGCTTCCAATTCTTTGTTGGAGCTTTGTTTTAGATCTTGTATGAATGTCTTTACTTCCTTATAGTCAATGTTCTATTGTGAGGTACAGTAGTAATAGTAAAGGAACAATTCCTAATACTACAAGTTTATTCATTGAAATCTGAAGTATTGACCAAAACACCAACATTTAGGTTTTTAAAACCAAGCAAAGAAACCTAAATGAAATAGTTTAATGAAAGTCTCCTCATTATGCTTTTGTAGAATAAACATGGATTTATGAACAGGACCTTCTGTTCAGAAGTTTAAATTGATACTAAAATGTTTCGTTTGACTCTCATAGATCTGTGTCCAAAATAATTATGCATATTTCAAAAATTATATTGAATACTTTATGGATTAAATTGAGGATCAATTATGCTGTTAAATTAATAAGTTACTAATATTTCTCCTTACCAGTGAGTAATATTTATCTCAGGAGAAGCTAATGTCCTTTATATGTAGATAATAATAATAACAGTGAGAATGATATTTATATACATTAGAAGTAAGAGAAAACAAACACAAAATGGCAAGTTTTTTGTTTGCTTTTGGTGGTACTGAGGATTTTTTAAAGTTTCTTTGTTTGCTAGGCAGACATTTTATTGATGAGCCATGGCTGCAGCCCTCTGTATAAAGTGTTTCATTGTCTTTATATCATCATTCATGGAAAGTATAAGGTCCATTGAAAGAAGAAATAAAAAATTATATGCCAAATGAAGGTGCCGTATTCTACTCTAGAGGCTGAAATCAGAGAAATGATTTGAAGCCCACCCTGGCAGAAATGTCCATGAGACTTCATCTCAGATTAACTAACAAAGAGTTAATATGGAGGTGTAGCTCAAGTGATAAGGGCACCAGCCAACTAAACAAACCAAGAGAGCATGAGACACTGAATATGCTTCTTTCAAGTACAGAAGGTCCTCACTTGTATTAAATAATTGTATGTATTGAACCCATACATGCATAAATACAACCAGAGTTCTTTCACTTTGAAGAGCAATGAACTAACTAAAACTCTGTCTTATTCTTTGTTTTTCCTTCTCAGATTATTTTTGGTTGTAAAATTATGTAAGTGGAAATAGTCTTGTAGAAACTAATAATAAATTATTCTCTGTAGTTCTACCCACCACAATTTAGAGGAGCAGCATGTCTGCATTTAAACTTTTCAGATCAAGAATAAGACTATAATCACACATAAATTATTTTAAGCATGAATGAAATAAGCCTATTCAAATTTTTGAACTGATTGCTAGAAATTCTCTCAGAACACAGCTGAGAAAAATCAAAATGTATCACCCAGTAACCAGAAATTAATACTAAAAGTGGCAATTGTAGTGATGGAAGAGAATAAAAATTCTGTCTCTTACTGTTGCAAAGGAATATGTCATATGCCAACAAAAAATAATTTATATTTTACTTTGACAATTACCAAATTTAAAAATGTCTCTAAATATTTACAAAAGTGTCCATTAGAATCCACTCTGAGCAAAACAAATAAATATCTTGAAGCAATTATTTGGTCTTCTTTCAAAATTGTTTTCTTTTCTGTGCAAAAGCTTGGAGTACTTATTAATTTTCCTGTATATCCAAAAGTTTACAAATAAATTTTGTATGAATGAATATATACCAATAAAATTCAGCCAGAATTTTCATTAATTTGTTAGGATAAACTCTAAAATATTTTTTATGAATAAAAATATCTTAGGAAGCTATTCATGAATCTGATAACTTATTGAATATATCTGAATGTATGTACTTATTCTCGGTATGTTTTGCCTTAATGAGCTTTAATTGATTCATTAACACACTTTGATTTGGGGACTAAGATAGTGTCAATTCATTATTTCTGGTAGATGAGTGTGTTTTAGAGTGATTTCCAAAACTATCTTCAGATTTGATAGCTGATTGCTATCAAAACTCAGAATTCAGTAATGTTGTTTACTCATACTTATAGTCTATTACCATTAATTTAGATACAAAAAAACTAAGCAAGAGAGAATCTCACATAGAAGTTCTAGGAGATGTGAGGCCCTCCAACTGTTCAGTTCTTTCTCAGTGGAACTATGTAAATGGTATTGAACTCTCCTAAGAACAGTATGTGAAAATATGTACTTAATTTTAGCTCCTAAGGAAAATAAGCCTTGGTATCCATGATTTGCAGTGGTATTTGATTATGGAGGTGAAACAAACTAACCATTAAATAGACCTCCAGTTTTTATCCTATCCAGAGATAAAACTGGTTATAAGACCCCAAAATTAGTCACATAGCTAACATAAAGCCTAAGGGTCCAAGACTTGCAACTGAACTAGGATTTATTTGTCTTGACTTAGAAAAAAGGTTCTTGTCAAAGATATCATGACAGGACAACACTAAGACTTATGATTACTTCCCAGAAGCTAGGAAAAGACCATGCCTTTCACTGGAATGAGCAGTTTTATCACCACTCAAACTTGCTGAATCTTTATTGCACAATTATATAATCTTCTTAACATTTTATAGTTTCATAGTTAATATTAGATTGCCCAAGTTTATCTAATAAAAATCATCTTTTTGTAATTACAGAATAGTGCTCTTGCTATCCGTTCATATCTAATCCCACTTTTGTGGGTTTTTTTGAGCTAAATATTCTTTTTATTGTCAATCTATACATGAGTAGATTAAAACAATTCCATTTTTGAAGTTCTGTTTGTATTAGGGTCATTCTGTAGATCAAATATAGTGTAAAATATGTTTTAAATTTTGCCTTAATTTTAATGGCTTATTTTTATTTTAATGTTTTGACTGGGAGATTTTAAGGTGGCCAAATTTTATATTTTTATTTTTTCTTCTGTGTTTGAAATAATAACTGATCATTTTCACTGATATCAGAAAAACATTATACTATTTTTTTTCTTTTAACAATATAGAATTTCCTTGAGTTTTTTTTTAATTGTGAAAATACCGTACATGGGCAAGGTAATGAGTGCATTTCTTATCAAGCATTGTTGCCTCCTCCTTCGTTTCCCCTTCCCATCGCTTCCCATCTCCCCTCCTCCCCTATACCTGCACCAAAGTTGTAAAGTTCATTTTCGACATAACATCTTGTACATCTCATTGTTGCAATGGGTCCACCTCTATCCCCATTTAAACAATTGGTTTTTTTCCCTTCCCTTCCACAAATTATACCAGCATCAAATACAGTGAAAACAGGGGTTATACTGTGGGGGAGGGACATACAAAGCAACAACGAAATATCTTATAAATATGTTAGAAACAATAGCCAGAAAGAAAAAACACTTGAATCCTTATCTTGGGGTTCCTTTTACTTAACAGCAACTTATCTGCCCATTTCTGCTTGTCTCAGACATATACTAGTTATTGCAAATAAGAGAAACCATGAGACCTATGTTTCTTTGGGCCTGGCTTACTTCACTTAATATAATTTTTTCCAAGTCTTTCCATTTCCTAACAAATGGGGAAATGTCATTCTTTCTGATGGAGGCATAGAATTCCATTGTGTATATATATACCACATTTTTTTGATCCATTCATCTACTGAGGGGCATCTGGGTTGGTTCCATATCTTAGCTATGGTAAATAATGCTGCAGTAAACATAGTTGTGCTGGTAACTTTTGTATGTTCTTGTTTGTGATCATTTGGGTAAATGCCCAAAAGTGGGATTGCTGGGTCATAGGGGAGCTCTATGTGGAGTCTTTGGAGCAATCTCCATACTACTTTCCAAAGTGGTTGGATTGGAAGGATCAACATCATGAAAATGGCAATACTTCCCAAAGCTATCTACAAATTCAGTGATACCTATCAATATTCCAACCTCATTCTTCAAGGAAATAGAAGAGGCAATCTAAAAATTCATATGGAACAATAAAATACCCCAAATAGCAAAAATGATCCTTAACAGAAACAACAGTACTGGAAGAATATCAATACCAAATTTCATACTCTTACTACAAAGCCATAGTAATCAAAACAGCTTGGTACTGGCACAAGAACAGACCTCAGGACCACTGCAATAGAATCGAAAACCAAGAAATGCGCCCACAGATGTATAGCCATCTAATCTTTGATAAGGGAGCTCAAAAAATAGAATGGAAGAAAGACATCATCTTCAGCAAATGGTGCTGACAAAATTGGTTAATCACTTGTAGAAAACTAAAGCTAGATCCTTATATATCACCCTGCACCAGAATCAAGTCCTTTAGGTTTTTGTGTAAATTTCTCTTCATAAATTTCTATTCTTATTAACTGCCCAATAAATTATACTACTTATTATATTACCCAAGGGTGATCTGTGATAAGATAGGGAGCTCTGACCAAAATATGTCACCTTGCTTTCGTCATAGAATAAGGATTCAAATGAGAAAGATAAACTGTTCACTTTGGGAGGATTCAAATTTACATTTGTAACCAATGTATATTGTTCCATTGTCTAATTCTCAAGAAATAAATCATCAGTAAAAGAATTAATCAGTCAGAGAGTGCACAGACCACATTCTCAGCTGCCCTGCCATAAAAGATTTATAACTGAACCTTGCTAATGTAGTTGGTATTGTATTAGGAAGTTGCACATCTGTTGCAAAAATAAATCTGAAAAGGACTCTGCATATGTAGCTTTGCCCGTGTGTGTGTGTGTGTGTGTGTGTGTGTGTGTGTGTGTGTGTGTGTGTGTGTGTGTGTGTGTGTGTTGTGTGTGTGTGTGTGTGTTTGTGAATGAATGTATGTAGTATGTTGAGATGTATTTTTGTGATGCAATTCTTTACAAAAAGTAAGTTTGGGGGCTGGGAAGGTGACTCAGTGGTAGAGTGCTTGCCTCGCATGCATGAGGCCCTGTGTTCAATTCCTCACAGCTCCCAGGCCTAGAGTTCAAGCCCCACAACCAACAAAAAAGAAAAAATAAAAGTAAATATTGTTGTTTTTTGTAGTCACTTGCATTTTATATTATATTGTTATAGAAATATGCATGAACAGTATATATTATATTAGTAGGTATGTATTAATAGAGAAAAATATCAAATATGTAGGTATGTATATATACACACATGCACATGCTAACATTTTAAATGTACAAATAATTCAGTCCTCTTTGAAGAGTTAAACCAAAAGTAAAATAATCTATTAGTGGGTATGCTTTAGCTAAAATTTAATGCCTAATTAAATACTTTACCTAAACATAACCCAGGCATTATATGTTTTAAAATACATAATTATGTGGGAAGTAATAATTTTAGGAATATTTATTATTAGCATAATCTTATGACTATTTTGTGACCTTATTATCTCTGGAGATTTGGCTCTGAATTGCAAAACTTTACATGGGCTTAGCACATTGGGGACAAAGCTTTCTGCTCCCCCTAAAGAAGGAAGGCAATGTATTAACTTTATCTGGAGATGATTATTGCCAAAGCTTGCATAGCTAATAAGAGCTTGAGTGGATGTTCAAAGACAAATTTGTACAAATCGAAACCCCATGTTATTAGTTAAAGTGCTATGCCAGACATTTGGAAGAATTCTGCTAGCTAACTTAGCTCTACTTATCTACTTCTGAGCTGGCTCTAAATTGTCTTCTTCAGTCATACCCCATGTTCCTTCTCGTGCCCAGCACTGCAGTAACCCTAGACTTTTTTTTGGGGGGGGGTCCGGTCATGGGGCCTGAACTCTGAGCCCGGGCGCTGTCCCTCAGCTCTTCAGCTCAAGGCTAGTACTCTACCACTTGAGCCACAGCGCCACTTCCGGCTTTTTTCTTTTTGCTTATGTGGTGCTGAGGAATCAAACCCAGGGCCTCATGCATGCAAGGCAAGCACTCTATCATTGAGCCACCCTCCCAGCCCTGCAGTAACCCTAGATTTCTTACAATGTTAACCATGTACCATATATTTCTACAGTGCTCTCTTTACCTAGAACAATCTAGCTTCCCATCTTTGAGTAGTTGTGTTCTGTTTACAGGTCATATAAGATCAGCATCTACTTCTTAAAGGAAAAAATGTATGTGTACATAATAAATAATATATTAAGCGCTATATTATGAGAATCCTGTGAGAAGTAAAAATAGACCTATATAAGGAAACTGGCACCTTTAAGGTCCCTCTAGGAAACCTTAAAGGTGCCACTGTAAGGTTTCCTAGAGGGACCTTAAAGGTGCCACTTTCCTTGTTTTCCTGGACACACACATACCCAATAAATAAGTAGTATCCACTCTAGAAATAATACATAGCACAAATAATGAGTTCAGGTTATTTTATTTTCTACAAACCTAATAAACAAGAAATAGAGATAAGTTTATGGTTCACAAAAACTTAGGCTAAAGAACCAACAAAAGCTAAATCAGATAACTAAATTAAGAAATTTAAAAGCAGACTTTTGAAAAATACATAGGTCAAATAAATGAATTATGAATTCACAATATTTTCATAACTAACATATTACAAATATAAACAAATACAGATAAAGAATAAAGGAAATGAGTAGCTGTAAATAAACATAAAATTCAGTGATGGGGACATACAAATGAAAAGTGGGAGGGGAATATAGTCATAAAATTCAAGACATATACAATTAAGAAAACTGTTAGAAGGGTTTGAGTTGGGAGATATGTGTGACAGTGATGAAAGGGTAGCATTGGTCAATATTAATTATATTCAAATACTACTTAGTTGAGTGGCAACTCCTCTGTGTACAATTATGTACAGATAAAAATAAAAATTTTTAAATAGGATCTAAACCACAACTTAAATATTTTCCTCTTGGTCTTAAGGCACTGCAAATTTCAGAAATTTCCAGTATCATATTTTCACTTGCAAATAACTTACATATAATACAGTATTTAAACAGAACTGAATATTCTTACAATGGACATAAAAAAATAGAACTAACTTATTTCAACGATAATGTTTTTGTAACCAGTGGGCACAAAGTTAGAAATATATATTTCTCTGAAATGAAGGGGTTTGCAGAAGTAAAGAATGTGTTCTGCATTGGAAAGACATGGATTAGTAGTAATATAAGCATTGCTTGTGAGATAGAAACAGCAACGTAAGGCAGAGGTATGACAGAGAGATCCAGGCAATGTAAAAATTAAGTTAGATCCAAATTGTTCATCACCATTTATTTTCCTGTTTTCTTTAGATGAAAATAATTTGTACTGAAAGATGAATTTAAATCTTAAAGAGTGACTTTCAGCAGGTTTCTTGCTGATGTAAGTCTTAACTTTATTTCAAGTTACTAGTCAGTACTTTTTTTACCATAAGCCTCTTACTCTATGTAACAGTTGAATAACTTGAATATGTGTAAATAACAGTTAAGCAAGCTTCTGGCCTTTAGAATAATCTCATTTGTTCTAGTCTTGTATTGTTTTACTACATTAAGGCTGTTTTCATTTGTACAATTAAAGTTCTAAGTGTCTCATGGGTGGAGATTTATTTCTGAAAGCAATAAAAAATTCATTTGATTCATAGTGGAAGAACATTACCATAGTCTTTCTTGATACGCTTGTCCACTAAAATAAAAAAGGTTTTGACAAGTCCCATTAAAGTATAAATGCAATTTTTATAATGTTAAAATGCAAACCAAAACAACACTGTGATTCCACTCACCCTGCTAGAATGGGCATTACCAAGAAAACTAATAATAACAAAAGCTGGTGTGGTTATAGCCAAAATGGAACTCTATTTCACTGTTGATGGGAATGTAAACTTGTTTAACCTCTCTGGAAGGCAGTATGGAGGGTCTTCCAAAAATAAGCATAGAACTACCCTATGACTCAGCAATTCTACTTCTGGGCATTTCTCCAATAGAGCACAAGCAAGGATACACTAAACCCACCATCACCACCATGTTTACTGCAGCATTATTTCCATTAACCAAGTTATGGAATCAACCCTGATGCCCTCAATGGACTAATGGATCAAGAAAATGTAGTACATATACACAATGGAATTCTACTCATCCATCAGAAAGAATGATATTGTACCATTTTTAAGATTTGGAGAGAATTAAGTGAAATTAGCCAGAACCAGAGAAACATGATTTCCTTAGAAGTAAGCTCACTGGGTAGCACTGAAGTGCTTATAAATGAGTTAACTGAAGAGTGAAAATAGTATAATTCAAAGCCTAACAAAATGCATACAGGAAAATGGGTACTTGCAAGGAAGGAAGAGGAGTGGGGTGGAAGAATGGTGGGAAATGAGTAAAAGTTCCATCATGGCTATTTATTAACTTAAAAGAATTTGTCATAGTATTTTTATATCACAATTAATTAGCATGGGGAATTGTTTTTCTAGATTGATTAGTTGTACAAAGTGATTTTAGAGCGCCAAAACTTATTCAAATGGAAGATAAAAATTAGTTTCAGTTATTATATGTAAATACAAACAGGCAAACTACTCCTGAAGAGGAAAGAGATTACAATGGAAGCAAAGATGGAGGAATATGATCCAGATATCAGGACCTATTATAATATTCAAATAACTAAGACTATTTACATATCATCAGACAGCTAGATAAACAGAATAAATACACAGCCACCAACAGGCTGATACCTACATTAATACCTGATATATGGCCAATGTAACATACTGCAAATAAATATGGAAAAATGGACTATTAGGAACAATGAAGTAGCACACATTCTCATATGTACAAATTGAAAGTGAACAGGTTCATAGCAGTCACCCTCAGATGAGATAGAAACTGAAATGGGAGGGTAGAATCTTGGAGAGAAAAATGTATAATACTATCTTATGACATCATGTCTGAATTTCTGAAACAACCCACAGAAAAGAAAGCAAAGGGGACTGGGAAGGTGGCTCAGTGGTAGAGCACTTGCCTTGCATGCATGAGGCCCTGGGTTTGATTCCTCAGCACCACCTAAACAAAAAGAAAAAATAAGCCGGAAGTGGCGCTGTGGCCCAAGTGGTAGAGCACTAGCCTTGAGCTGAAGAGCTGAGAGACAGGGCCCAGGCCCAGAGTTCAGGCCCCATGACTGGACTCCCCCCCCCCAAAAAAAAAGAAGAAGAAGAAGAAAGCAAAGGCCTGAGATTTGAAAAAATGCTAATAAGAACTGTCAATAGAACTGGTTTTTAATTTCAATAACAATTTTTAAATAGTAAACTTATATTGGACTACATGATATATAAATGGATATACATATGTAATACACCAGTACATATATATTGTATTGATTTGATGCGATAGTATTTAACACTGTTCAAATGATAATAAAAGGCACTATAAAGTGGCAACAAATGAATATTATTCATGTAGTTGGAAAACAAACTATTAAAATGTTTTTAAAATAAAGGAATTTTATTAGTATGTAACAAAAACACATAAGTAAACATTTCTATAATATTTATTCTTGCACAGAATTTTGTGAACCTACAGGTGTGTGTGTGTGTGTGTGCGCGCGCGCGCGCACGGGTGCGTGCATGCGTGTGTTGGTCCTGGGTTGAACTCAGATTTTGAACTGAGATTTTTTTTTCTCAATGCTAGTGCTCTACCACTTGGTTCACTGCTCCATTTCCAGAGTATTTGGTGCTTAATTGGAGATAAGAGTTTGCTTTTTGGGCTTGTTTCAAACATTGATCCTCATATCTCAGCCTTCGAGTAGTTAGGATTACAAACATGAGCCACAGGCTACTGTCTTGCTTAAGTATTTGTTTAATTTTTCTATGATCTTTACTTCTTTTGTGATATAATTTCTTTCTTTATGTATATTCAAATTTCTGTCTGATTTTCTTTCTTTTCTTTTCATTATCTTTAAGTAGTTATATAAAGGAGTTGCCATTTCAAAGCAAAATGATTTTGCTTTTCGATATGAAAGCTAAAAACCATTTAAAAGTGATAGAAAATAAATTTCTTTATATTGAAGATAGGGAAAACTCAATGAAATAAAAATTAGAAAAACAAAATGCCTTAAATAAGCTTGTTTTTATTATTTATTTCATTTATTTGTTACATTTTTAATTTACTTATTTATATGTTACTTCCATAGAATGCAAAAGCCTTTATAAAAGAAGAATTTTTAACCACAAAGAATTTTCTTTTTATTTCCTTTATTAGACAAGCTGAATGGAAAGTTAATATGGAAGTATCAATATAGGAAAATTATTATTAAGGCAGAAAAATGTATACTAGAAATAAGGAGTTGCCAGATGTGGAGGTATTTTAAACTACTTTCTTCCTGGTGTTAACTGCTAGCAGGTAATACACATTCTACCTGCTAGCAAGAAGAGATGTGGAGAGGGCATATGTGTAATTCAGGAAGTGTCTCTATTCAGTGATATTCTCTAACAAAGAACAGAAATACAATTCTCTATTCTCCATATTACATCAAAATAAATCAAGTAGTTTCATTCACAGATTGTTTGTTTTGCTGGTGTTTTTCTAATCTTTTAGTAGGAAATGTAGATATGAAGCTAGCTATATTTAAGGAAAAGATGCATGTTAGAAATATATATCAATTTTATAAAAATACATCAATGAACTTTTGAAAATTAGTCACAATTACAAAAAGCACTGGTGGCTCACGCCTAGCTACTCAGGAGGCTAAGATCTTAGGATCTTGGTTCAAAGCCAGCCAGGGCAGGAAAGTTCATGAGACTCCTATCTCCAATTAGCCACCCGAAAACCGGAAATGGCATTGTGGCTCAAGTGGCAGAGCACTAGCATTTAGCTGAAGAGCTCAGGGACAGTGTCCAGGCCCAAAGTTCAAGCCCCACAACTGACCAGGAGGAGGAGGACGGGGAGGAGGAAAAGGAGGAGGACTACAAAAAGATCAAAAGGACAAATCACATCAGTGCCAGTGGCTTGTGCCTGTAACATAGCAACTCGGAAGGCTGAAATGTGAGATCACAACTCAAAGCCCAGGAAGAAAAGTCTGAGAGAATCTTATATCCAATTAACCAGCAAAATCTCAGAAACTGAGCTTTGGCTCAAATGATAAGAGCACTAACCTTGATTGGAAAAAGCTAATAGCATTAGGCTCTGAATTCAAGGTCCAGTACTATCAGGAAAGAAAAAAGGAAGCAAGTAAGGGAAGGAGTGAACAGAGAAAGAGAGGCGAGAGAAGGAAGGGAAGGGAGAATGGAAGGGAAGAGGAAAAAGTCAAATCAAATCACAATTCATGAGGTTCAGCATATAAGTGACAGGATATGTTTCCTTAACATAAACACAAAGCATCCAAAGCTCCATGAGAAAAATAACAAAGACTAATACAACACAGGTCACAGAGATTTTTCTATGGATTAGCATCAAACATAAAAATCCCTGAAGCAATTCTGCTTTTATTTATCAGCTTGAAAAGTTCAGCCAGATGAATTCATATGCGTTCTCACTTTAAATACCATGTATTGTCCTTGACAATGATTATAGGATTAGAGCCAGAATATATAATGTAAATTGAACTACTGAGTTTCCAAAATTTTTCTTATCTGGTAATCAATGTTTATCTCAAAAGTAGCTGTTTCTGTGATTTTATATAAGTTTATAGATTAGTAGTCATTCATTTATTTAAGAAATGTAAACTAAGATCAAAGAACTGGTGGGTCATGCCTATAGTCCTTGCTACTCAGGAGGTTATGAGCTGAGGATAGAGATTTCAAGCCAGCCCAGGCAAGAAAGTCTGTGAGACTCCAACTCCAAATTTAGTTTAGAGTTGTGGCTCAAGTGGTAGAACACCATACAAGCAAGTAAGCTCGCATACATAAAGCTCTGAGTTCAAGTCCTAGTACCTGCACACACACACACACACACACACACACACACACACACACACACACACACACACACACACACACACACACACACACACGGGAAAAGACATTTAACTGAATAATTAAGATAGTTCTTTTAAATGCCAGTAATTTTTGTTCTATAAGTACTTACAGTCTTGGTGGTGAAAGTTTGAAGATTCTACTAGAAATACCAGCAGTTCTCATGTATTTCGGATATTAATATATTTTAAAGTCAATACAGTTAAAGTTTGTTAGAAACAGCAAGAAATTATTGAAGAGTTCTTTGTTGAGATAGAAAAGTTTGTTTGCCCTTGAAACATGAATGTAGGTTAAAGGAGAATCAACTTTCAGAGAAAATTAGAGTGAATCAGTTTACAGAAGGTTTCAGTGAAGAAGATTGTTAGTTCTCAGTATTTTGGTAAATAAGAATCATGTGCTAAACCCAACTCCAGCATGCCCTCAAGTTCTGGTGCAAAAGGCCCATTATTCACATGTTGAGTCCACTACTTGCCAAAGAAACTTAAAAGATTTTGCAAAAGAAGCTGGCTTTGTCAGATTCATACATTCAAAAGATTCCAATATCATTAAACATAGCTTAATACCAGATTGAGTTAAGGGGCTGGGGGACGGGGGGAGGGGGGGTCAATCAGGCTGACATTTTTATAGTCCTGAAGTAGAAAGCATCAGTCTCTATATGGATTGCTAGCAGCTGGGGTGGAAAGTAATAGATATGCTGGCGGGGCGGGGGGGGGGGGGGAGTAAGGGGAGGGTAGGATTGTTAAGAAATAGAGAACTAACAGGATCCAGGCATTGCTTGGCTACATACTAGCAAGAAATTCAATACAGCATTTCTCGCAAATAATAAGGTCTTATACATGATGTGTAATACGTGACATTAACTTTTTGTGTAATTGTATTTTCTTACTAAAACAAAACATTTTATGTCTGTCACTGAATTGCTTTAGGTAATCTTTTGACTTGGTATGAGAAGCAATTCTTTCATTGTTTCATGCATGTTGATTCAAAATATGAAAGTAAATAAATACTGGAAAAAAATCTTGTAATTTTTCATGCCTGAATTTCTCTATGAACATACAGCAGAGAAATTACATCAAGATAGATATATTTACTAAATTGCATGAATTTATGTTATTTTAAATGAATATGATTTACTTCCAATTAGACATTGTGATAGCTTTTGTCTTCCTTTTATTAATTTTTTCTTTTATTAATTCTTTCCACATAATATATGGCTTTTAATGGGATGTGGTGGGTGCATCATGAAAATGTTACTATAATCTGCAAAGGCTCTTAAAATATTACCATTTACAAATCAGATACTGTCCAAAAATGTGAGTGAATTCATAAGTGTTCTTTGACTCTTTAAACATCAAAACGGACCATCTTCAAACTCCAAATAATTCTCCAGCTTTCTGCAGGATATCACAAAACTTTCTGGCAGGGAATTTTAAACAAGTTGAAAAGATTTATAAGATAAAAATATTTTTTCAGTTGACTTGACAACCATGTACAATGTTAATGGAGAGTTTATTTGCTCAAGACTCTTTTGTCAAAATGAATTTAAATTGAGATTATTAAAATGTACTTCAATTGCACAGTTTAAGGGGAGGTGTTACTTATGTCTTACTGAAAAAATGTTTTCCATATAGTGCATGCTACATGGTTACAAAGGTGTCTATATAGAGGTGTGTTTCTGCTAAAACAGGACAGGCATTGAAACTTATTCAGGACACAGTAAATTGGCAGTGAAATGGAGCTTGATCTAGAAAAAAGAAGTACTTCAGTGGTGGTGGTTTTGAGTTTTGTCTGTCTGAACTCAGGTTGCCTGGACCTGAGTCACAACACCTCTATTAACCTCAGTGCCTTCCCATCTGTTAACTAGAAATCACTACAATAAAAGCATTTTGGGTGTACATGAGGATTAAATGATATCATTGTAAATGACTAGTACAGTTACTTGCCTAAAGTTTCACAATTAATTATTTTATTACAACTTGTAGAATCAAGACTGAGTAATGTCTCCTGATACCCCCAGATGTTTATTTTTCAAAAAAGTGCCATTCTAATTTAGTGATAATCTTTTCTGTTCTAGTTTATATAGCTTTAAAAATTTTAAATAACAGTAGACAAAAGCTGGATCACCAAATGTCGTGCGTTAAATTTGTAACATGACAATCAGGGCCCAAAAAGAAAATATAGTTTGGATGAAAGGTTACGATGTTTTCAATTTCAAAATCATGTTAAACTCCTGTGAGTAATATCCAAATTCCTAAAACCTGAAGTAGTCCAATGATAGAAATATTACTTGGGAAGATTTGTTATTTCTGAAAAAGACCAGCTACTTTACAAAAACAACAGCAGTGGTTTGAACTCCATGCCATGGAGTTAAGTATGTTCCACAAAGAGTGGCTGTGGGTATGTGGCTGTGGGTATGCCTAGGGATGGCTGCAGCCAGAATCTTAGTGGAAAAATGGCAGAGTAAACAAATGGATTGCTAAGTCTACACTTTCAATAGATAAAGAAAAAGAACAAATTCCCCTATGGTAAGTTTGCATTTTGTGTCTTTTGTTAAATGAGAATCATACGATGGGATTTCTCTGAGTCAGTGCCTCAGCACACAGGACTCTGCCGAGTCCTCATGAAACCTTCATGAAGCAGCGAGAATATTATATTTGACAAGTGAGGAAACCCATGCATGTTTATTTACATACATGTATTAGTTTATTTAGTACATGTTTAGAGTTTTTTTGCTTATTAATGACAGGGATAGAAATTATTATTATACTAGTTCCTTCTTAAAACTGTGACATATAATCATGTCACAATGTAACAATTCTTGATCAAATTTTAATTTATGTTAATGAAAATGAACTTACATGGTCTAGTTGTGATACCTGGACACAAGCTTAATAATTCTTTAAATTGAGTGCTGTAAAGTATAGCACATATATTCTTATAAAATTTTTATTAGTATATGATTATTATATATTTATTTTAGCTAATAAGTTATATAAATTTTTATCTGAGCTATTTCTTCATGACACCATAGCTTAATATGGGGACTAGAGAGTAGCAAAATACCTTGTCCTCAAGAATTTGGAAAGTTAACCAAAAGTAAATAATATATAACAGAATGTAGAAAACACCTACCAATTGGTTTCACAAAATCCTGGTGAGGAACAGGTAATAGGAGTAGATGAGTTGGTTCTAGTTAAAGAATCATAGAAGAATCTGAATTACTTTGTGCAGGCAATGGGGCTGAAGGAAAGCACCTCATGAGGTGAAGAGGATATATAACATGTAAATGCCAGTGTACAAAGGCTTGTCACCTGAAGCCCATTATTAAGGCATTTTCATATTCCAGGTTTTCCTTGTGTAACTTTGTGTAACTTGTATATAGGAAAAATACATGTTTTTTATCCCATAGGATTGTTTACTACATTATAAAGACTCTAAAATGTTATATAGTGCATAAGAAATGCTAAGTAACCTATGGCAACAGTGATACTCATAAGACACTATGTTGGAAATGACAACTTGGGGAGTGGGAGGGAAAGAGGTGTTGGCAGGGAGGGAAAGTGAGAGAAAATGAGGGGGGTAACAACGTTCAGCAAAAAATGTACTCATTGCTTTACTTATGTAACTGTAACCCCTCTGTACATCACTCTTACAGTAAAATAAAATTTAAAAAGAAATGCTAAGTAACAGTTAATAGAGGATTAAAAACAAAATAATTGATAACAACAACTCATATGTTATTACTAAGGAGAGAATGCACACAGATGTGAAAGGAGATTGAGGGTTTCATGACAGGCTAAGGAGATGAAAATTGCTATCCTAGGGAATATGAACACAAAATAGCAAGGAAAGATTTGGTTTTACATAGATCTTACTGGGATAGAAGAGTAGGAGAAGAGAAAGAGAAGAGGTCAGTAAAGATTAGAGGCATAGATTTCTATAATAACACTGTAGTAAGTACCAAGATTGTCTAATTAGATTGTTTTATCCAAAGGAGGGGGTAACATGTTCAATAAGAAATGGACCCATGACCTTGCTCAGGTAACTGTAACCCCTTTGTACAGTATCTTCACAATAAAAACTATGTATTTAAAAAGATTGTTTTATAATTCTCTGTACCTATGACAATAGGAATACAAAGGAGATAACAGTTGACAAACGTGTTTAGAATTGGCAGAACTTGCCCCTAATACTTAACAAATAAAATACCCTGGATAATTGCATGAAATTGCAGAACTTCTGCATGGCAAAGGACATAGCTAGCAAGATCAATAGAAAGCCCACGGATTGGAAGAAGATCTTCACTAGCCATACAATGGACAAAGGTCTCATACATAAAATATACTTGGAACTCAAAAAATTAAATCCCCCAACAACAAATCTTCAAAGAAACAACTGCCCAATAAATAAGTGGGCTAAAGACTTAAAGAGAAACTTCACTGAAGAAGAAAGAAGGATGGCCAATAGACACATGAAGAAATGCTCAACCTCCCTAGCCATAAAAGAAATGCAAATCAAAACAACATTGAGATATCACCTCACTCCAGTTAGAACGGCAAAAATCAAGAACTCTAACAACAACAGATGCTGGAGGGGATGTGGACAGAAGGGAACCTTACTGCATTGTTGGTGGGAGTGTAAACTTGTTCAACCACTTTGGAAAGCAGTATGGAGGTTCCTCAAAAGACTTCACATAGAGCTCCCCTATGACCCAGCAATCCCACTTTTGGGCATTTACCCAAATGTTTACAAACAAGACCACACTAAAGCTACCAGCACAACTATGTTTATTGCAGCATTATTTACCATAGCTAAGATAAGGAACCAACCCAGATGCCCCTCAGTAGATGAATGGATCAAGAAAATGTGGTATATATACACAATGGAATTCTATGCCTCCATCAGAAAGAATGACATTGCCCCATTTGTTAGGAAATGGAAAGGCTTGGAAAAAATTATATTAAGTGAAGTAAGCCAAGCCCAAAGAAACATAGGTCCCATGGTTTCCCTTATTTGCAATATCTAGTATATGTATGAATCAAGCAGAAAAGTTCAGGTAATGTGATGTTAGGAAAATGAACCCTTACATATGTATGTAAATGTTTTTTTTTCTTTCATGCATTTGTTTCTAACTCATTTATAAGATTATTTCTTTGTTGCTTTGTATGTCCCTCCCCCACAATATAACCCCTGCTTTCACCATATTTGATGTCGGTATAATTTGTGGAGGAGATGGGGAAAAACAAGTCATTTAAGTATACAGGTGGACCCGTTGCAACAATGAGAAGTACAAGTTGTCATGTCGAAAACGAACTTTACAACTTTGGTGCGGGGCGGGGGGGGGGGGGGGGGGGGGGGGGGCGTGAGAATTGGGTGGGGGGCGGGGGAGAGGATGGGAAGGGATGTGAAGGGGAAACAAAGGAGGAGGCTGCAATGCTTGATAAGAGATGTACTCATTATCTTGCTCATGTAATTGTACAGTATGTTCACAAAAAATAAAAAATTTTAAAAAAACTTTTAAAAAAATAAAAAAAATTCCCTGGATAAGCATTAGAGAAAAGGAAAAAATATGACCTGATTAGTCTTAATTTGGAAGACTTTTTGACTAGAAAATGTATTCAAACAAGTAGAAAGATAAAGAAAGCAGAATAGAACTATATGAAGAATGTGTTAGGTTAAAGGTGCTTCTAAAATATCCAATTAGAGAAAAGTTATATCTCCAGAATTGAGTTTCAAATTCAGTGAACAGATCTAGATTTTACATTTAAAAAGTAAAAGTAGTCTGGCTTACTTCACTTAATATGACTTTTTCCCAAGTCCTTTCATTTCCTTACAAATGGGACGGTGTCATTCTTCCTGATGGAAGCATTGCAAATATATGCCACATTTTCTTGATCCATTCATCTACTGAGGGGCATCTGGGTTGGTTCCATATCTTAGCTATGGTAAATAATGCTACGATAAACATGATTGTGCTGGTGGCGTTAGTGTGGCCTTATTTGTGGTCATTTGGGTAAATGCCCAGAAGTGGGATTGCTGGGTCATAGAGGTTCCTCTGTTGAGGAACTGCTTTCCAGAGTGATTGAATAAGTTTACACTCCCACCAACAGCACAATCCCCTCCATCATCTGTTGTTATTATATTTCTTGATTTGAGCATTCTAACTGGGATGAAGTGGAATCTCAATGGTTGTTTTGATTTGCATTTCTTTTATAGCCAGAGATGTTGAACCTTTCTTCCTGTGTCTGTCTATTGGCCATTCTTATTTCCTCTACAGAGAATTCTCTCTTTAAGTCTTTAGCCCAATATTAATGAGGCAGTTATTTCTTTGAGGATTTGTTTTGGGGGGATTTAATTTTTTGAGTTCTATGTATATTTTAGATATGATGCCTTTGTCTGTTGCTTGGCTAATGAAGATCTTCTCCCAATCTGAGGGCTTTATACTGATCTTGCTAGCCTTTGCCATGCAGAAGCTCTGCAGGAAACGTGATCGTATTTGTCCAACCTTTCTTTGATATGTGGTGTTTCTGGATCTTTATGGTTTCCTTTATTTGTAATAGTTAGTATACATCTAGAATAATCTTAGCTGATGAGCAGAATAGCTTAACAGCTATGTACATATGACTATATAAGATGATATTAAGTGAAATGAACTCCAAGACATGGACACAACGTTTTTCTTTGTTTTTGTTTTTAATGTACTAAGTGATTTTATTTTTCTTTTGTGTTTAGCCTCCTATGGTTTATCCCCTGTTGTCACTTTATTCGATTTTGGTACCCTGAGTATCGTATATACATTTATCTGAACTAGGAATGGGAAGGGGAACAACAAAATGGTGAAACAAAGGACAAAGGGGGAATCTATGCAACAGCAATATTCACTTACATCTGGTCCAGAGGGATTAGGAGGGAGGGAAAGTGGGAGAAAAATGAGGGAGGGAATAACAAGTTCAACAAGAAATGTATTTATTACCTTACTTATGTTACTGTAATCCCTTTTGTACATCACTTTGACAAATTTTTTTATTGTGAAAATACTGTACAGAGGGGTTACAATTACAAGATAATGAGTACATTTCTTATCAAGCATTGTAGCCTCTTCCTTTGTTTCCCCTTCCCATCCCATCTCCCCACCCCTCCAACCCTCCCCTCCCCCCACCAAAGTTGTAAAGTTCGTTTTCAACATAATGACTTGTACGTCTCCTTGTTGCAATGGGTCCACCTGTATCCCTACTTAAAATTTTTTTTAAAATTAAAGATAGCCAAGAAAGAAGTGACTGTCTGCCACTTGAGATAGAAGGAAGATGGTGGAATGCAGCAGATGGTGAAACATGAATAATTAATAGTGTAATGTGCTTTGAGACTTTGATAAAAAAAAAAAAAACATTGATTCACCCAGGAAATGACCAGTCAAAGCCAGCTTTGGCAGGAAAATACCTGACACTTTTATCTTTAATTAATCACCAAAAAGCATTCAGGCATAACTGTTGTGCCTGGAGCACAAAAGTTGAGGGCAGTGCTCAATTCCTGAGTTCAAGCCCCAGGTCTGGCACCAAAAAAGAAAGAAAAATGCATTGATTCACAAAAAAAAAAACCCAAGGATATAGATTAGATAAAGAAAATTTTATGACCTTTATGTTTCATTGATACAAATATAACTAATCTACCTTTTGATATATAACTTAAGCATGTAGTTGGTATTTTGATTAGAGAATGTTTTACATGTAAGAAAAATGTTTAAGTTATAGCAGGGTATACAGTTATAAAATAAATTGGGAGATGGTGCTATACCTCAAATTGGCAGAGCTTTAGACTTGAACAAAAGAGCTCACGACAGCACCAGGCTCTAAGTTCAAGACCACAGTAGACAAAATAAAATAAAAAAATAAAACAATAAATAAAGCAATCTAAAATCCTGTTTTTTTCATGTCTTTATTTTAGTTTAGTTTAAGTAGTATTTATCTCAGTTAAGTAGTGTACAAAGGAGTTGGCATTTTACAAATCAGTTTATAAATACAGTGCGTTTTAATCAAAAGTCATCATGTCATCCCTTTCAACAATCTCATGCATAACTTCCCCTAGTACCCTCTATTTCACTCTTCTTAATTTTGTAGGCTATACATTGAATTCTTGCCTGCTCATCTTCATCTTTTCATTTGATTATTCACCTTGGCCCGACCCAACTCCTTTCAATTACCTATTTCCTGGCGTTTATTTTGTTGAAATTTGACTTTGCCTTTTTATGAAATGTGAGTTCTTCCCTGAATCTACTATTATGTCAGTTGTTACATCTATATTCACTTGCATGCCACCCAATGTATTTACTTAGAAGTTTATAAGCTAAATCCAGCATCCACATATGAAGGAAAATATGCATCCTTTGTCCCTTTAGGCCTGACTTACTTCATATAATATAACTTTTTCCTTTTCTTTACAACTCTTTCCATTTATTTACAAGTGGTACAATATTATTTTTCTAATGAATGAGTAAAATTCCATTATGTATTTATACCACATTTTCTTGATCCATTCATCCATTGAAGCACATCTGGGCTGATTCCATACCCTGGATATGGTGAATTGTGCTACAATCAACATGTTTCTGCTGGTGGCTTTACTGTATCCTGATTTGTAATCTTTTGGATAAATGCATAGGAATAGAACTGATATATTAGAAGGTAGTTCTATGTTTAATATTTTGAGGAACCACTATACTGTTTTCCAGAGTGATTGAACAACTTTGCATTCCCATCGACAGTATATTAGTTTTTCTCTTTTGTGACATTCTCTCCAGCACCTATTATCATTTGTTTTCTTGATAATGGTCATTCTTACTGGAATGAGGTGGAATCACAATCTTGTTTGTTTTGCATGTTCTTTATGGCCATTGATATTGAGTATTTCTTCCTGTGGCCAGAGATATTGAGTATTTCTTCCTGTGTCTATCACCTCATTTTACTTCTTCTGAGAAGACTCCTTTTATTAATCGAGTTGATGATATATTCCATTTTCCCATTCTGTAGGTTGTCTTTTTAGCTTACTAGTTATATCCTTTGATACTGTTTGATGCAGTTCCATTAATCAAGTCTTTCTTTGAATTGCTGTCCTAGATCTTACTCAGAAAGTTCTTTTCTGTGCCAAGGAGTCCTAATACTGCACTCATTGATTCTTGAAATGGTTTCAGGTCTTTTATCCAGGTCTTTGATCCATTTTGAATTGATGCTGGTGCAAGGTGATAAATAAGGGTCCATTTCAGCTTTATGTGGGTGAATTTCCAAATTTTCCCATCTCCATTTGATGGAGACACTGTTTTACAACTTAAGTTTTTGGTTTCTTTGTCAAGTGTTAGAGGCTATAGGTCTGTGAGTTAATTTCTGGGTCTTCTATTATGTTCCATTGTTTTTGAAAAAAATGTTCCTTTGGGTTTTTTGTTTTTCCTTTCCTTTTTTTTGCCACTACTAAGATGTTTTCATTACTATAGCTCTGTAGAAGTGTGAACTTTATAACTCTAGCACTAATTGAATAACCACAATTTTTTTTCCAAATAAGTATTTTAACTATAATTGAATTGCAGTAATGAAAAGTTTTAAAATTATATTTATTTAATCATTTTATTAATTATATTCTAAACCAGTATGGGGATCAATCATGACAATGACCACCCCTCCTGTGCTGAAGGTCTTCATATCATGTCTGGTGAATGGATTAAAGGGCAAAATCTTGGTGATGTTTCCTGGTCTGGGTGTAGCAAGCAAGACTTGGAACGATTTCTCAGGTACAAAAGCCATTTCTTTCTGTTTCATTGTGAATGTTTTTGTGTGCCTGATCTACTGCTGGCCAAGACAGGCAACATGATAAATAAACATGCTACCAGGGTATAAATGAAAGCATTTGATTCCATTCTTTGACTGTCTATTGCCCCATGGCCTGGAAGGAGATGTGTTACTTAACATATCTAATTTTTAGTTTCTTTTTTTTTCAATTTGTATAGTTATTATTATTTACTGAGATAATCTTAAAATTATAAAGAATTCTTCTATATGCATTCATTCTTATAACTTTTCTTTGGTGGGGGGAGAGGGGGAGCTTGAACTGTCTCTGAGCATTTTCACTCAAGTCTAATTCTCTACCATTTTGAGCCACAATACATACCACTTCCAGTTTTCTGGGGGTTTGTTGGAAATAAGAGTCTCATAGACTTTCCTGCCTGGACTGGCTTTGAACCATGATCCTCAGACTCAGTGTCCTGAGTAGCTATGACTAGAGGAGTGAGCCACCAGTGCCTGGCTTCTTATAACTTTTATAAGAAAACATCTGAATAAAAATTTAGATGTTGCTCACCTAGTATCTAGCAAGAAATCTTTTCATAATATTAAAATTACTTTAAAATTTGCAAGATTTTAAAGAATTATATAGTTATAGATGGCTCATACTTGTGATCCTAGCTTATTTAGGAGGTTGAGTTCTTAGGATTGAAGTTTGAAGCCAATTAACCAACAAAAATCCAGAAGTGGAGCTGTGGCCCAAATGGTAGACTGCCAGCATTAGGCAAAAATGATAAAGGACAGTGTTCAGGTCCCAAGGTCAAGCCAAATGCTTGACACAATTTTGTTTTCAAGTTTTTTTGCTAACTAATCATAGAAATATTTTACACTGACTTCAAAACTTTACAAATGCTGCCAGGTCAAAGGCAAGTAGCTGCTTGCTGCAGACAAATCCTCAGAGTGTGAATTCCGTGATGGTTCCCTTCAAACTGCTAGGGACGACCTACACTGCTGATGAGCAATGTCAGATTCTCTTTGGGCCCTCAGCCTCTTTTTGTGAAGAGAAACAGGTAAGTGTTGTGTTCAGCTAAGACTTTTTCCAAGAATCCACCTTCACTGTTCAGAAGTATTAAGTTGTATAGAATTTGTGGGTCAAAAGCCTCCCAGCCCTTCAAAGAGTAATATTCTAAGAAAAGATTTATACATTTTCCTCTTTGTACCTTTGAAGAGAAGCTTTTTAATAGAAAAGAACACAACAACTAACTCTACTTCAAATTTCACTTAAGTCACAGAAGTTTTTTGTGGTATATCAAGTCAATGATTCTATTTTAATTGTCATAGTTTCTTATATGCTAATAGGGGGAAACTGCAATGAAATAATATATGGGTGTGTAATTGTGAAAGGACAGCTGTATATTTCAGTCTTTGAACTATACATGTCAATCTGTGTGTGTGTGTGTGTGTGTGTGTGTGTGTGTGTGTGTGTGTGTGTGTGTGTGTGTGTGTGTGTGTGTAATTGGTAGTATAAGGATTTCAGCTTGTACTTGGTGGTCAGGTTATCTTACCATTTGAGACTTTTCTCCAGTCTTTGTGGGGTTTTTTTTTGCCTAAACAATCCTGGACTATGACTCTCCTTATGCTTTCTTTTAGGGTAACAGGCATGCAATAGTGTACACAGACAGTTGAGATGAGGGTCTTAAGAATTTTTTGCCTAGGCTAGCCTCAAACCTTGATCATCCAAGGTCATTAGGATTACAGTTATTGCACATAGCTTTTAAATTAAAAAAATCAGAAGTATGATTTTTAAAACAAGAGTAAACTTCTAACTAGGCTAGAGAAAAATGATGTATGATAATAAACTGAGTAGTGTCTATATCGTAATATTCAGATGTTCAATAATGACTCTGAAGGCAGTTGTATTAGATATAGAAATCTACAAGGAGAAGTAAAAGGGTCTCTTTTTTGGTAAGAATTTTACCTCTATTTATTTTATAGTATTTCTTTTCTATCTTCCTGCTACCTCTGTTCCAAGCTTTTCCCAGTGCACTCTCTTCCTCTCCCTCCCTCTCTCTCTCCCTCTGTCTCTCTCTGTTTCTCTCTCTCTATCTCTCTGTCTCTCTGTATTTAAGGAATGCATTGATACTCAGATTAGGAGTAAATTGTGTTAGAATCCCCCAAATTTTGCTGTTTTGCAGTCCTGACAAAATTTCTGTCTCTTCCTCCAGGGGGTTTGACCTTGTTGACTATTAGGGTATTTTGGATAGCTTTCCTATTCTACTTTTTTTTTGAGAGAGGCTTGTACTTAGGGCCTTCACCTTGCTAACAGCTGGTGTTCTATCACTTGAGCCATGCCTACAGCTCTGTTTTTTATGGCTGTTTTGGAGATGGAGTCTCACAGACTTTTCTGCCAGACTGTATTCCAGCAACAATCCTCCAGGTATAAGCCTCCTGAATAGCTAGGATTACAGGTGAGTCATTGGTGTCTGTTTTCTGCTCTGCTTTTCCTATCATTTATTATTTACATCCCATCAACTCCACACATGTGGCACTTGATCCATGAAATAGTTGTTTCTCTAGAGTGGCTCCCAGTGGTTTATGCAGGTTTGGTATTCAGGGAATATTTTATTTATACTTCAAATAAATGTGAGGTATTTGAATTGCCTCAAATGTGATGTTCTTCCCTATGATTTTTATTAGCAGTATTTTTTATATGAAGATTTTATTGTGACATTTCCACACATGTATACAATGTATAATAATCAACTTCACTTCCTCCATTACTCTTATCTCAAATTCCCTTTTAAAACACTTTCAACAGGTTTCTTTGGTCTATTTCATACTTACAAATAAACGACACTGACCATATTCATTCTAGTTCATCTACCAGATTAAAAAACTTAAAAAGTAAAATAAAATAAAATCTATTTATCCAAATCCTAGGATGTTGCCTTATTTCAACTAACATCTAAACTGACTAAGCTAATAAACTTAAGATGCTAAGTATTAAGATCTTAAACTTCGTTTATGATATTAAGTATTCAAAATAGCCTTTTTCTCCTCTCAACTGTTTTGCTCCCCAGCACTAAGGTTTGAACTCAGAGCTTTGTATATTCTAGGCAAGTACTTTACCACTTGACCCACATTTTTTTTGCTTTCACTATTTTTCAGAAAGGGTTTTAGGTTTATTTGTCTTTGTGTTTGCTTTAGGGCCAGACTATACTGTGATTCTACTGTACTATGATTCTACTGTCAGGCATATCTGGGATTATGGATGTGTACCACCGTTACTGGCTTTTAAGGTGGAATCTTGCAAACATTTTGCCTTGTCTGGCCTTAAATTACAATCTCTCGGCTTTTTATGAATCTTGCTTTACATACATGAGCCATTGTTCAAAGCATTCTCTCAAGTTTTATATTCCAATGCAGTATGCATGACATAGAAACCATATATATATATATATATATATATATATATATATATATATTCATATACATACCTTGCTTTCCAAATATTGTACTGGGTCCTGTCCTAACAATACAACAGAAAAACAACATTGAATATCATTAATTGGGTGATATTGAGGATATTACAGTGAACGATAATTCTACAAAGTACAAAGTAAACTAGATAGAAGAGAGAAAATATTTAAGGACTGAGACCAAGATCAATATAATGTTGGAAGTTTAGGAAGATGAAGACAAAGCAACAAATAAAACCCAAGCACCAGAGATTTCAGCGTAGTATACTACTGATCTAATTAATGATATAAATTTGCTTTTAGGATACCAACTTCTATCTGCAAAATGTTAAAAGTCAGAGATGTAGTGATGCTTATGAAACATATTGAGCCCTACAAATTATTGCTTACTCTTCTGTGTAAATTTTTAGAATTAGGGACTAAGTTCTTGGATAGCCTCTTCCTGAGTCCTAAGCAATTGATGCCTTCAGGTCATCTGGCATCTTGTGATGGAACCATTATAACACCTTTCTGACTTTGCATATCCTGTCTGGAAATACAGACATGTAGGAAAATAGAGGTTTCCCTAGAAACAATAAGAAGTGGCCTTGTCAGTGTAGCCCCTCTTCATATTTTTTAAGAGAGAAAAGGAAGTATGCTAAAGTCAAAAACTTCCAGGAAATTTCAGTTCTTCCTCTTACTCCTAAACTGGGCACACTATATTTGTTTAGCTATTACAGGTAGAGAAAATTTTCTGGTATGAATGAATCATACAGTTTCTAAAAAAAACTCATGCAGAAAATTCCAATTGTACATTTTTTAGATCAATTAGATTTGTCAAAATATACACAGCTTTATAATGCCTCCCATCTAATCCCAAATTGTCACTGTAGGAAAAGAAAAGAGCAGAAAGGTGACCTCAGTAGTCCAAAAGGTTTTATTTAGGAGTAAAACCTGGGAGGGCAACTAAGTCTCCTTTCCAACTGGCTGAAGAGGAAATGACTCTCACAACTAGGGTCTCATTATATTGGCAGAAAACATGAAATCAGGGAGGCAGACGAAGCAAACTGAGAAGAAGGCAAGGAGAGCAATCTTATCTTGAGATTCAACAGCATCTGTGTCCACCAAGGGCCATGGTCTTAGGCTCTCTTCCAGGACAGCAAGGTGCCTTTGTTCAGTGGGGTCAGGAGAGGGAAGATTGTTCAGCTTAGATAACTGCTGCTGATGCAGCAAATTGAGTTCTAAGATATGGCTGTCAGGGGAGAAGGTGCATACTTTCAGTTTAAGTTCTTTTTCTATTAGTTATTGAAATAAAGATGTCTTGTGAAGTGTTACAGAAGAGTGAGTCTCCATACTTTGAAATTCTGAAATATTCTGGGCAATAGGAATTTAGATTTAGAAAGGCTTAACATGAAAAAGTTGGAGCACACACACCACATTATCAAGACCTACTCTACAAAGATGCCTTAACAAATAGTGTAGTAATGGAGAAAAAAGAAACACTACTCTGATAAAAGTTTGGTTACAGATTCTCATATATATATATGTAATTGATTTTCAGCAAAAATGACAAGGAAATAAAATGGGTAAAGGAAAGCTTTTAAACAAGTCATGGTTCAACTGGGTCTTCATCTTTAAAAATCACATTCATTCTTTCTCCAGTGTAAAATCTATCAAAGTATTAAACTTGAAGAAAAATATAGAGAAAGTATTTCTGTCTTAGGACCATAGAAATATGAATCATACCAAAAGAAAAAAAACAGACAAGAGAAAAAAGTCATGCTGCGTTGCTCACATTGTAATATTACTAGGTATTCAGAAGGCTGAGAACTGAGGATAATAGATCAAAGCCAGCCCAGTCTAAATGGTCTATGAGACCTTTATCTCCAATTTACCAACAAAAATGCTGGAAGAGAAACTGGCTCAACTGGCAGAGTGCCAATTTGCGTACAAAAAAAGGAGAGTCCCTGGCTCTGAGTTTAAGGACAGTAGTAGCATTTAAAAAAACAAAAACAAAAACAAAAACAAGAAAACAACCCTACAATATTAGCAAAAAATTCTAAGTTGGGATTTGTCAAAATAAAATATTTTTTTTAGGAAAGTTAAGAAAATAAGCAATTAAACTGAAGAATATAAGCAAATATTTATAAACATGTTTTTCCCCTTCCCCTCCACAAATTTTACCGACATCAAATACAGTGAAAGCAGGGGTTATACTGTGGGAGAGGGACATACAAAGCAACAAAGAAATAATCATATTAGTGTGTTAGAAACAATCACATGAAAGAAAAAAAAACATTTGAATACATATCTTAGGGTTCATTTCCCTAACATTGCCTTATCTGAACTTTTCTGCTTGACTCAGACATGTACTAGATATTGCAAATAAGGGAAACCATGGGACCTGTGTTTCTTTGGGCCTGGCTTACTTTACTTAATGTAATTTTTTCCAAGCCTTTCCATTTCCTAACAAATGGGGGGCAATGTCATTCCTCCTGATGGAGGCATAGAATTCCATTGTTTATATATACCACATTTTCTTCATCCATTCATCTACTGAGGGGCATCTGGGTTGGTTCGAGATCTTAGCTATAGTAAATAATGCCGCAATAAACATAGTTGTGCTGGTAGCTTTAGTGTGGTCTTGTTTGTAAACATTTGGGTAAATGCCCAAAAGTGGGATTGCTGGGTCATAGGGGAGCTCTATGTGGAGTCTTTTGAGGAACCTCCATACTGCTTTCCAAAGTGGTTGAACAAGTTTACACTCCCACCAACAATGAAGTAAGGTTCCCTTCTGTCCACATCCCCTCCAGCATCTGTTGTTATTAGAGTTCTTGATTTTAGCCATTCTAACTGGAGTGAGGTGGTATCTCAATGTTGTTTTGATTTGCATTTCTTTTATGGCTAGGGAGGTTGAGCATTTCTTCATGTGTCTATTGGCCGTCCTTCTTTCCTCTTCAGAGAAGTTTCTCTTTAAGTCTTTAGCCCACTTATTTATTGGGCAGTTGTTTCTTTGAAGATTTGTTGTTGGGGGATTTAATTTTTTGAGTTCCAGGTATATTTTAGGTATGAGACCCTTGTCTGTTGTATGGCTAGTGAAGATCTTCTCCCAATCCGTGGGCTTTCTATTGATCTTGCTAGCTATGTCCTTTGCCATGCAGAAGCTCTGCAATTTCATGCAATCCCATTTGTCCAACCTTTCTTTGATTTGTTGTGTTTCTGGGTCTCTATTAAGAATATTTCGGCCTGTGCCAACAAGACCTAGGGTTTCTCCTATTCCATCCTGTAGTGTTTGACTCCAAGGTCTTTGATCCATTTGGAGTTGATTCTGGTGCAGGGTGATATATAAGGATCTAGCATTAGTTTTCTTCAAATAGTTAACCAATTTTGCCAGCACCATTTACTGAAGAAGCTCTCTTTCTTCCATTCTATTTTTTTTTTTTACCGGTCATGGGGCCTGAACTCTGGGCCTGGGTGCTGTCCCTCAGCTCTTCAGCTCAAGGCTAGCACTCTACCACTGGAGCCACAGCACCACTTCCGTCTTTTTCTGTTTATGTGGTGCTGAGGAATTGAACCCAGGGCCTTATGCCTGCAAGTTATGCACTCTACCACTGAGCTACCTTCCCAGCCCCCCATTCTATTTTTTTAGCTCCCTTATGGAAGATTAGATGGCTATAGGTCTCTAGGTTCATTTCTGGGTTTTTAATTCTATTCCATTGGTCCTGAGGTCTGTTCTTGTTGATTAGCATTTCTTTTACTGCCAGAAATGTTGAACATATCTTCACATGTCTATTGGCCATTCTTATTTCTTCTGAGAAGTTTCTTTAAGTCTCTAGCCCATTTATTAATGACATGGTTGTTTCTATGAAGATTTGTTTTGGGGGGATTTAATTCTTTGAGCACTAAATATATTTTAGATAAGAGGCCCTTTTCTGATGTATAGCTAGTAAAGTTAGATTTCTCCCAATATGTGGGCTTTCTATTTATCCTGCTGTGTCCTTTGTGATGCAGAAATTCTCCAGTTAAATGAAACCCCATTTATTCAGCCTTTCTTTGATTTTTTTTGTGTTTCTGGATCATTAATTAGGAAGTTTTGACCTGTGCTGAGGAGCCCTGGTATTTCTCCTATCCCTTCCTGCAATATTTTCATGACATCTGATATTACATTAAAGTCTTTGATCCATTTAGAATTGATAAGAATGCAGGGTGATCTACCTTCAGTTTTCTACATGTGTATAGCCAATTCTTCTTGCACAATTTGTTAAAGAGGCTGTCTTTTTTCCATCCTGGGTTTTTGGATCCCTTATCAAAGGTTAGGTGTCCATAGGTCTGTGGGTTCATTTCTGGGTCTTCACTTCTTTCTATTGGTCCTAAGGCTGTTCATGTGCAAGTACCAAGCTGTTTTCACAATGGCTTTAAAATAGAGGTTGAAGTTTTCTATGTGTATTCTTCCAACACTGATCTTCCTGCTTAGGATTGTTTTTGCTATTCAGGGCTTCTATTGTGCCAAGTGAATTTTTTTATGGATTCTTCTATATCATTGAAGATATAGTTATATTGTTGGGATTTTGATGGGTATCGCATTGAATTTGTAGGTAGCCTTTGGCAATATTGCCATTTTCACAATATTGATCTTCCCAGCCTAGGAGCATGGGAGGTTTTTCCACTTCCTTAGTTTTGCTTTAATTTCCTTTTTCAAGTTTTTAAAGTTTTCATCATAGAGGTCTTTCACATCTTTGGTTAAGTTAATTTCTAGGTATTTTCTTTTCTTTTTGAGACTATTACAAAAGGAGTTGTTTTCCTGATTTCAGCCCCATCCTTATTGTTGGTATACAGAACTGCTGTAGAATTTGCAGGCTAATTTTATACCCTGCTACTTTGCCAAAGTTTCAGATCAGCTCAAATAGTCTGGGTGAGGAGTCCATGGGGTTCTTTAAATATAGGATTATGTTATCTGCAAAGAGGAAGAATTTTACTTCTTTCCCTATTTAGATCCCCATTATGTTTGTCTCTTGCCTTATTGCTCTCACTAGGAATTCCAATACTATATTGAAAAGGAGTAGAGAGAGCAGACATACTTGTCTTGTTCCAGAATCTAGAAGAAATGGTTTTAACTTTTCACCATTAAGTATAATGCTGGCTGTAGTTTTGTCATATGCAGTCTTTATTATATTGAGTAATGTTCCATGGATTCCTATCTTCTCCAGAGCTTCCATCATAAATAGGTATTGAATCTTATCAAATGCTTATTCTGCATCTATTAAGGTGAACAGGTCATTCTTGTCCTTATTCCTGTTGATGTGTTGAATTACATTAATTCACTTGCATATATTGAACCAGCTTTATATCCCTGGAATGAATCTCATTTGAGCATAGTGTTTGACTTTTTCTTTTTTTAAATTTTTATTTATTTTTTATTGTGAAAATACTGTACAATTACATGGGCAAGATAATGAGTACATTTCTTATTAAGCATTGTTGCCTCCTCCTTTGTTTCCCCATCCCATCCCATCTCCCCACCCCTGGTAGCTTTAGTGTGGTCTTGTTTGTAGACATTTGGGTAAATGCCCAAAAGTGGGATTGCTGGGTATAGGGGAGCTCTATATGGAGTCTTTTGAGGTACCTCCATACTACTTTCCAAAGTGGTTGAACAAGTTTACACTCCCACCAACAATGAAGTAAGGTTCCCTTCTGTCCACATCCCCTCCAGCATCTGTTGTTATTAGAGCTCTTGATTTTTGCCATTCTAACTGGGGTGAGGTGGTATTTTAATGTTGTTTTGATTTGCATTTCTTTTATGGCTAGGGAGTGTTTGACTTTTTCTTAGTTGTTGAAGTCAGTTTGCCATAATATTATTGAGAAGTTTTGCTTCAATGTTCATTAAAGAAATGGGTCTATAGTTCTTTTTCTTTGATGAGTCTTTGTCAGGTTTTAAGATGAGGTTGTGCTGGCTTCATGGAATGAATTTGGTAGTGATCTTTTGCTTTCCATTTCATTGAAGAGTTTCTCAGAGAGAGAGAGCTGTGTAGGTGCCCTGTTGACCCTTTGCCATCTTCCCTCCTCTCCTTAAATCTGTGTTATTAAACAGGCTGCTTATAATTTTCTTTTTGATATAAAGCTCCATATAATTATAGCTTCCTTGGTATGACTCTCTAGATGCAGATTATTTGTTAGGTCCCTAAAATTCTTCTTCTCTGGAGAGAGCTCTGTTGGTTCCCTGTTAATTTTCCACCATCTTCTTTCTTCCTGGTCTTCTCATTTTTACTCTTCTTTATTCATTTCCTTTCTTGATTTATTTGCTTTTTTTAAATATTTGTATTATCTTTAAGTACTTGTACAAAGGAGTTGACATTCACTGGATCAATTTATGAATGCAGTGCATCTTGATCACTGTTACCCCTTCAACACTCTCCCCTCCCCTCCCAACCCACTCCTTCTGTTACTTAATTTTAGGTTATGTATTTAATATTTTTGCTTCTTAAAAAAGAAGTTTATGTGTATACAGTGCATCATGAGCTGTGTCGTCACTTCAACATCTTCACCCCCACTTCAACCTACCCCATCCCTTATATATTTCTTAATTCTATGGTATACACATGACTTCTTGCCTGTATTCTTCCCCTTCCCTGCTTCATTTTTCTACCCCTCTCAGCTTGTCTCCTCCTACCCTCTTGTGAAAGAGAAGTCATCTCCAGGTACTTATTTTATTGGCCTTCGACTTCCTTTTTTTGGGGGGTCCGGTCGTGGGGCCTGAACTATGGGCCTGGGTGCTGTCCCTCAGCTCTTCAGCTCAAGGCTAGTGCTCTACCACTTGAGCCATAGCGCCACTTCCGTCTTTTTTCTTTTTGCTAATGTGGTGCTGAGGAATCGAACCCAGGGCCTCAGGCATGCAAGGCAAACACTCTACCACTGAGCCACCTTCCCAGCCCTCCCTTTTTTTTTTTTTTGAATTACACTCTTTGGCACTCCATAGAATCTATTCATTTGCAACCACTTGCTCTACACCCAGTGTGTTTACTTGTAAATTGTAGGCACTAGAATTCTAGTTACCACAAATGAGGGAAACCACGCAACCCATGTTTTTCTGTGTCTGACTTACTTTGCGTAATATATTTTTTTCAAGTCTTTCCATGGTATAATATCCATTCTTTTTGATTTGACAGATTGTCTTCAGTTTTATTCATCTGAAAAAATGTCTATTCATGTTGTCTTTGAAATAAAATTTCTGCAAATGTGAAAAAACCTGCATTGATCTTTGTTCTTTCTTTTTATATTTCAAAAGTCTTCCTTTTCTCCCCCACTTTTTCCTTTACATTCTTTATTTTTGATTTCCAAAATTTGTGTGCTTACATGCTTTTCTGCTTATTTATCTAACTCAGGGCATATTGGACTTGCTGAGTTGATATTCAAGCTTTGTTGTTTTGCCATTTACCAACTTTGGTAAGTTTTTTTTTGTGTGATCTTTCCTTTAGGTACTTTCCCACTTCTCCACTTCTAATAATCCAATTAAACATTTCAGACATTTTAATATAACCTCACCAGTTTCTGCAGCTTATTCATGGTCTTTAGTCATCCCCCTTCCAATTGGATAATTATACTTTACCTATTTTCAAGTTTAATGATTATTTTTCTCCATAATTTTCATTCTGCAGTTAAACCATCTATTTAGTTCCTTGAAATATCTGAGTTTTTTAATCTCGTAGGTATCTTTCCTTTCATTCTATGTTAATTTCCTTTACTTCAGTGAATAGATTTGCAATGTTATTTTAATTTTTAATGAAAATTGCTGCTCATTGGTAATCTCGGTGTTGAACTGGTTTTTCATTTTCCTGGTTCTTTATTTTTATGAATATCTTCTGATTTATACTTGATGAATCAACAAACTGTGACCCTAAGGAGGGAATAACTCCCAGGTCTTGTACATAGCATGCCCTCAAAGCTACTTGTTTATGTATTCTCCAGAGCTACGTTCAAGTGACATTGAAAGTGTTGCATACTAAAACAAAGCCCATACAACTCACAAACATGAGATATATACTCTTTAAACACCTTTTAGGGAAAGGAGTTTGCTGGCTCATGTATACAGATTTTGGATTCTATAATATTCCTTCAAAGAATTTCTTAGTTTTTGTTTTCACAGGTAATTAAATTCATTAGATTTCAACTGTAAGCTTGGTCTTTTTTTTTTTTTTTTTAAGCTTGGTCTTTTGTACAGTGAAACAGTTCTAGGTTATCTGTGGTGTGTGTTGTGTATGAATGAGTCAAAGTCCATTGAAAATCTTAGTTTCTTGTGGGGATCTTTCTATAGTTTTTGTAGCTTTGTCTATCTCAGTTTCTTTCTTTATGATGGTGTGTTTCTCACCATTGTCTCAGAGACCAGAGTCAAATTATGACATCTTTATGGTCAAAGTTTTTAAAATGATTAATTTCTTTGGTACCGATTTCTCTAGTTTGCCCTCAAAATTTGGTTGTCTTTGTGCTATTCCTAAAGACTACAGGGCATAGTTATTAATTATTACCTTTCAGGAATGTTGGTTTTGGGGAACTTAATTTACCAGTGGGATAGAGGATCTGCAAAGATCCTCTTAATTCTGGAACTTTTATCTTTCAAATATTTCAAGTATTTCCTTCTCATACTTTTCTTTGGGACTTCAGCCCACAGATGTTGACTGCTCTATTCACTAATTTCAACACTTCCTAGTGTATTGAACTGAAGGATCTTTTGCAGCTTCCTGCTGAACTACATTTTTCTTCCCATACCGGTTGAACAACTCTGTCATTAACAGTCTTAAAGTGTAAGAAACTTGAAACTTATCTATCAGTGGCCAAACCTTATTTGTTAAGGGATAAAGTTTCTAACACATAAAAGATACAGATTAAAAAAATTTCCACTAAAAAAGAATTACAATTAATGACTAAACTTCAGTCACTTCATTTTTGCCATTCTCTTTGTTTTCCATTGCTTTTCATCCTTTGCTGTAAGATCATATTCCATTTTTCTCAATGAATATCATTGAGAAGTATAAAGTATCTATTATATAGACCTGTTGGCAGCAAGCATTAGTTTTTGTTTCCTTGAATGGATCTTTATCTTTCAGTCTTGAATAAAATTTCAGCTGACATCAGGATTGGCAGTTTCATTTTACTATTATTTCTTCTTTGAATACATCATGCATGTACATCCTTATATTGGTGCCAAGATATAGTCTTTACCATGTTCTTATCTCAAAAGAAAGCTTTTATCTCTTCCTGTGATTTATTTAACTGGAGATTATACAAAGATAATATTTAGTAGTAAGTAAGTTTCTTCTAATGGCTTATATATAAAAATTTTTAAATATTAAATCATATCACATATTCTTTATGGATACAAATGTCATAAAAGTTTAAGTTACTGATAACTTTGATTACATTCATTAAATCCCTAATGTTAAAATATCTTTGTGTTCTGGGGAAAACAGCCACATGATCATGGTGCACTTTTTATGTTTTTTTAATAATCATCTGGCAAAAGTTGTGTAGTATGTTCAAATTCAAGGGCATAAAATAGGGCAGACATCTATTCTTACAGTTTTTTAGAATTCCTTTTGGTATTAGTGTTACAATAATTTTAGAAATGTATCCATTATTTTTTCTTTAAAGAACTTAGATAAGATATAATCATCTGGGGAAGATTAATTATGAGTTTTTAATATCAACTCATTATAGGACAATAACAGGTAGTATGATGTAATTGGAAAGTAGGTTTTACAACAGTATTCCATAACTGAGCTACATTCATTATAAAATATGTAGTTATTGAAATTGTAGTTTGGGAGCTAATATATTGAAGAGTAAGGGGTTGCATGTTCAGAGATTATTGCTTCCATGTGTATGTATCTGAAATTGCTTTGGGACAAACTTTAGATTTTTTAAAGACTGATTCTTTATTGGGCACTCTAGATAGCCCTGGACCCAGGCTATAACCCAAACTGTCCTCCAAATCACTATCCTCCTGCTTGAGCCTCCCATGTATTGGAATTCTAGACCTGTACCACCACACCCAGTTCAGAACATCTTAAAAGACTGAAAAATGGGTACAAGTTATTTTGGAGATAAACCATAGTATATTAGTACACAATTAAATTTCCATTCAATTATATAGTGTACTTTAGTAAGTTAGATATAAAAGTCTTCTTGGGACAAATATCTAATATTTTGTGTTCTTAATGATTTTTTTTCACTGGGAAGAAAAATGAATAAGTATTATCTATATTATTTTATCAACATGGTTTAAAATTATGAGTAGTTTATATCCGTTGTGAAGTCCCATGCAAAATATTTTAAATTTGGAAATACTTTTCTTAATTGATGAAGTAAGTGGTTATGCAAAGCAAATAAAAAAAGAATATGTGAGTATTTTAAGCTTCTTATTCTACCCTACTCTTAGGAAGAGCATAGTATTACCTAGCTCTAGCTGAGACATTCCTCTCTTTAAAGGTAAAAAAGCCTATACTATATCTTCTGCCGTGCTTTTGAGAGTTCACTTTGAATTCCTTCACTTGAGTTGTTTTTTAGAAAAAGACAGTAATTTACTTAATACAAGTTCTCTAGACTCCAGAACCAAACATGTGCACAGTATCTCCTCTGAGTGCTTTAGTTTAGTTGGCTATTCTTATCTTGAAAAGCTACCAAATTTGCTTCCTATGCTCTCAGTATAAATAAGAATCTATTACAATACATGCTGTTTTGGATAGCAGATAATGATGGAATATCCCAGTTTAGACCACTACAGTGCTCAGAAAGCAAGTATTATTCTAAAATTACAATATAGAATACTAAATTTTTAGTTCTGTAAGCATTAGATAACTAATGAGCTTGACAGAAATAGTTATTTTATAAAACAACATATTGAATAGATCATTCTTTGGTGAAAATCTAGCATTAGACTCTGCAATATTAAAACATTCTTGAGAGAAAGCTCTTGAATTATATCAAATGTTTAGAAATTCAAATAGTCAAGTTAGAGATTGATATGTAAATACATCCACAAAAAGACATGATTAACAAGTTGTTTCTGTTGAATTTCAAGAGCATAAAATATTGAAGGGGAGCAATATTATGTAGGCATTCTTTAAAATAATTCCCTGCATGAATTTCTGAGAAAAATGCAAATAAAAAGCACACAAGATAAATTATATCTTGTATTTGTTTGAAGTATTTTGAAACAGGAAAAACATCTTTCACAGAAGATAGCATGGAGTAATTAAAATATATTGCACTCATCATGGATGATAAATTTAAGAGTTTACAGGCCTGGTAGCTCATGCATGTATTCCTTCCTTCTCAGGAAGCTAAAATCTGAGGATCACGATTCAAAGCTACCCTGGGCAGGAAAGTTCATGAGACTCTTATCTCCAATTAACCACCAGAAAGCTGAAAGTGGTCTGTGGCATTTGCCTTGAGCTGAAGAGCCCAGGGACAGCATCCAGGTCCTGGGTTCAAGGCTGCAACCACACATAAACAAAAAAGAAAGAAAAAACTTTACAAACTTTTAAATGGATGTAAGTAGGAAGATAATACTTTAGCAGTTGTAGCATACTCAGTATTAGATTTGTAATATTCCTGTTTGAAATATTAATTTAAATATTTTCTTCTTAATGTATTTAGTAGATTATAAATTAGCTTGACTTTTGTTGTTATTTTTAGTCTGTTTTGAGTATATTTACCAGAGTAAACCTCCCAAAATAGCCCTTATATTTATCAAACTATTGTCAACAGCCTTCCTTTTTTCAGCAAATGGGAGTGTAGTCCTTCCTGTTTCTTTTCTTTCTTTTTTTCCTTTATCTTTTTATTTTTCTCTTTTTCCCTCTGTTCTTTTTTTGGGGGGGGGGGGGAGAGTGTTCATGGGGCTTGAACTCTGGGCTTGGGCATTGGGCCTGAGCTCCTTTTCTTGTTCAAGGCTAGCACTCTACCTCTTAAGCCACAGTGCCACTTCTGGCTTTTTCAGTGATTAATTGGAGATAAGAATATCACAGATTTTCCTGTCCAGGCTGGCTTTGAACAGAGATCCTCAGATCTCAACCACCTGAGTAGCTAGGATTGCATTAAACCACCAGCTAAGATTTAATTTTATTAAGCAAAATTTCCATTTCTATGCATTACCCTTGTGTCAAGTATAAATAACCTATGTATTATGCTAGCTATTTTTTAAAATATTAACAGTACCTATAATACATTTTTATACAAATACTATTGTTCTATCAAATATTTTTTACTTCAACTGACACTTGTAGCCCCTGTGCTCTTCTTTACAGAATGTGATTTGTATGGGGCTATGGTGCAGAGTAGAAGGTGAGAAAGAATGCAGGAGCAAACTTGATCCGCCCATGGATGGGACAGACTGTCTCCCGGGTAAGGTATGTCATTCCTGTTCCTTGAATTCACTTGTGTCTTCTCTTGCCAGGATGGATACACAGGTATCCATCTTAACTTTGATGGAATAATTTGCCTCACGCAAATGTGAGCATTTTGCCAATCTTTAGTTTTTTAAGTTTTATATTTTATCAACCTTATGGATGCTTCATTAATAGTGATATTTTTATTGCTGTTAATTACAATACTGAATTAGATTTATGTAGCACTTTCACAAAAAATGAGTTTTTTGTTTTTATTATTTAAACAGAAGTAAAATAAGCACAATAATAGCATAATTATCAAAACTTCTGGAAGCAGTGAATCCTTTCAACTGAAAAATATTGTCTCTGTGCTATGTTGAAAAATGAACTTTACAATTTAGGTGGCGGGGAGGGGGCAGGGGTGTAGTAGTTGTGGCAATGGGAGGGAAGGGATGGGAGAGGAAAAAGGAAGAGGCAACAATGCTTGATAAGAAGTGTACTCATTACCTTGCTCATGTAATTGTAACCCCTCTGTACAGTATTTTCACAATAAAAAAATCTTATTAAAAAATATTGTCTCTGGAGCACAACTGAGTATCTTTTATTTTTTCTGGTCAATATGAGCACTATAAATAGAATATTCAAATTGACATTTGGAGATTATCAAATGTTTGGCTAAATTAATTAAGCATGCTTTATGAGGGCTAAGGAAATTTTGGGTATATGTTTCAAGATCAGAATCATTGTTGCTGAAGCATAGTTTTCCATTCAGGAATATGAAGTATTTTGATCCCATGTGTACTTATGGTGAACTGAAAACAAAAATTAGAGGTCAATACGCCACATAATTTTTGAACTTGTGTAGGAAAACAATAATGTGGAATGCTTTTCTTTTTGTTCATTAATGCTAAGATTAGAAACCTGACTTTTGAAGGACATGATTGTTCATTATATTTAAAAACAAATGGCAGCATCCATACACAGATTTCCTGGGTGTGAGTTACTTAAAAAATTAACTTATGTGGAATATTTTAAAAACTCATCACTGCAAAAAAGATGAAAACCTATAGCTTATTTCCGGAAACTCTTCCTGAGTTAATACTTAAGCATATGCCCGAAGAACCACAGGTACCCTCATGTATACACAAGGCTGACCATGTGAGCAGGCAACCAACAATGGTGAGAAGTACAAAACAAAAAATATTAAGTAGCAGACCATTGAACCTAAGTTTGGAGGCTCACACTTAAAATCCTAGCTACTCAGGAGAGTGAGAATTAAGGATTTTGCTTTAAGGCCAGACCAGGCAGGAAAGTCTGTGAGACCCTTATCTCCAGTTATCCACCAAAAACTCATAAGGAAAAGCATGGTTTATGTCTTAGAGTACTAATCAAAAAAAGTTCAGGGACAGTGCCCAGTTCCAGCACAAAAAAAGTGAGTTAGATAAGTACATATCAACATAAAAAATCCAGGAGACATGGAGGTTAATACAGGTATGTCAAAAAAAAAATGATTCTTTATGTTATGCTATTTGAGACTTAAGGAAAGCAGAGGTTGCAAACAGATGTGAACATACATATGTAATTTTAGACTCATAAAATTTAGTTTGAAAATATAAATTACAAACTAATCAGCAGTTAACCTTTGGGAAAGAAAGTGGCATTCAATGGGAGTAAGCCAAAGAGCAGTGAGAGTGACTACAACTTTTATCTATATCATCCTTGAATTCTTTATATAAGCAAATTAGCCATTTATTATTTCTGTAATTTCACCAATTAACAAAAGGGAAATAGTATACACCTTGTATAAATGTAAACTCTTTTTTTTGCCAAGGATAGAAATATTTTAGCACTAGATATGATCAATAAGAAAATAGTTCCTCAAAGGAAACTTAAGTAGTCAGAATTTTAGTCTGCCTCATTTTTTACCAGGCAATACTACGAATAACATTGCTGAGTAATAAAACCCTGCCATGGCAATAATTTCCACCATCCCTGCATCTCTAAAGCAGTAATACATAGACATGACTAACCATTCAGCTTTGAGTCTTTAAGAATTACATAGCCATTCATCTCATTTACTTCTTTCTTTAACATCTCTATTTTTATAATCTATGATCCTAAATCTTTTTGTATTGTGACTTTTTTCATGATTTTGAGATTTTTTTTTATGTTTTGGAAGTTCTCTGATTTGAACTCAGGGATGCCACTTGCTGTGCAACCACTTTATTTCTTGAGTTATGTTTACAGCGCTTTTTGCCCCAGTTAATTTTGAGAAAGTTCCTCACTTTTTCCCTGGGCCAGCTTCCTGCTATATTTGGGATGAAGGGCACATACCATTATGCCCATCTATTTGTTGACATAAGATCTTGCAAACTCTTTGTCTTGCCTAGCCTCAAACCTCCATCTTCCCAATCTTTACCTGATAAGTAAATGAGATCCAGGAATGATCCATTGGCACCTGGCTGAAATATTCTTGAGATCTCTAAATTAAACACTCCTTCAGCAACTGAAACTGTAATTGGTCATCAAAGTATATTTTATTTCCATAATCACATGCTTAGTGAATTGAAATAGCTGACTGACTTAGTCTCTTAGACAATGTATGTTTTTTTCTGGTTCTGTTTCTTCTGTTCTAGTTGTTATAGAAACAATCATATAAATAGCTTTCAATGCCACTTATGTTGTGTAGGATGGTGGTAAAATATTGGAATGCTGGCAACCTCACACAAAACACTTCGAGCTCTGTGCAATGCAAACTCACAAAAAATTATACATACTAAGCACTTATAACACTAATGATGTCAACTGTACTGCATAAATTTAGTTCTCTAAGTGAATTTAAGTCTGAGAACCTATCTACAGAATTCGGTGATTCAAAAGGACATAGAAAGCCAGGCACTGATGACTCATGTTTGTGATCCTACCTATTCAGAAGGCTCGAACTGAAGACCTCAGTTGGAAGCCAGCCTGGCAGGCAAAGCCATATGAGACTTTTATCTCTACCTAACCAGCAAAAAGCTGAAACTGGAGGCATGGCTCAAGTGGCAGAGCACCAGCATGAGCCACATGAAAGCTCACAGCCCTGAATTCAAGCCTTCATGCCTACACACACACACACACACACACACACACACACACACACACACACACACACACACACACAATGAGATGATTAATATTCCATTTTAGACAGCATTTCCAAAGAAACAGATTTTTTCTCTTTTGTTTAGCTGTTATCTTTGTACAATTGCATCTTAGTATATATTTACAATTTGTATTTATCAGAGATTAGAGTTGATAAATGTGATTAAAATCTAATAAATGTATAAATATATATTTATATGTATATGACTATATGCATATGTGTTCTATTATGTACATGTATCACTATGTGAGTATATGCATATGAACATTTATTTTATATGCATATGTGTATTACTGTGTTGTCTCAAATAGGGAGAAGGAAAGTTAATTATAAGTTTACTAGGACTGTAAATTTATGTGAAGAGTTTTATGTAATACAGTTTAGTTGTTTACTTTTCAAAGTTGAGATCCCTAAATTTGCACTTATCACTTTTTGTTGGAAATAAATAAGACTGTAACATCCTCATGACCTTCACGTGCATATATAACGAGCCTTGGGCTTTCTTCCTTTTCTTTGCCCTCTTCCATAGTGTGTCCAGATTTGGACCAGGATACTTTGACACACTCATGACTTCTTCTAATCACACATTCTCATGGACTTCTTGCACATGGAAAGTTCAAACCATAGTACATTCAGATTTTTAAACCATGTCTTGTCCCAGAAATTGTCAATATTATATATTCCTTTAGAACTTTCATCAATCAGGATCATATACCAGAAAAATTCTGGGTTTTGAAACCTGTGTGCTATACAGGCTGAAAAGTACAAACATATAATATATGGCACTCGCAATTTTATGGGAATCATCATTAGGATCATTTTATATATGAATCCAACAAACTGTACTGTATAACTGAGTACTGGGGGCACATTCCTGCTAGCTCCTCAGGGTGCTGAGACAAGGGGAATTGCCATTTGAGGCCAACCTAAGGAAAAGCCTCTAGAAAACATGTGTTCACGGTCTAATTAAAAACAACCAGTGAGCACTTTCCTTATATTTAGCAAGCATCATCTAAAAGGCACAAAAGTTAGTTCCTCTAGTTCCATGCGGAGCTCTGATTCTCTGAAATGTGAGAAACCTCAGGTGTTTTGCAGTCCTTTATCGAAACTCCACAGATTTGTATATCCACATAGGCTTGTATGTCAGTTTCCAGATTTCTTCACCTGCCAGATGTGTTGTAGTTCAAGTTATGTGCAAGTCTAGATCCAACTCCTTCTCTAAATAATCTCAGTTTGTTATGAACTCTGGCTCAGCCTTTTACTGCCAGACTGCTGCTAAATGGACAGTATACACCCAATGGGGACAGGGAAACCTTAAATAGGCCAGCACATTGCAAATGAACTGAAGTTTGACACCTTGTACATTAGCATTCTTGCCAATAACTGATAATGTTAAGCTCTTAAAACCAGTAAGTGGTGCAGAAGTTTTCTCTCTGTTTTCCTTCTTTTCCAATTTTTACTCCTCCTCTTCCTACCAAATCCCCAATTGTTTAAAGACCACCCTAGCTCAATGATAAGAACTGCACGGTTAAATTTAAAACTTCTTAAATTTGAAAGAGATTGAATTTGAGTTCTGACATTATTAGAAAAATCTACAAAGACGAGTTATTTTATCACAGATTGAAACGTTTACTGAGTTAAACTAAAAGTAATAGCGTCATCTTCTAAATATTCTCTTATAAAACATAAAACATGCACCTAAAATAAATTTAAGTCAAGGAAGATCAAGAAATATCCGAATGGTGGGGCGCTGGTAGCTCACACCTGTAATTCTACCTACTCAGGAGATTTAAGATTGGTGGATTGTGTTTCAAAGCCAGTCCAGGCAGGAAAGTCTGTGAGACCCTTATCTGTAATTATGAAAAGGAAAGGAAAGAAAAAGAGAAAGGGAAAGGGAAAAGGAAAAAGAGCCAAAAGTGGAGCTGTGGCTCAAGTAGTACAGTACAAGCCTTAAGTTCAAGCCTCAGGCCCAGCATGAAAAGAAAAAAGAAATAGAAATACCAGAGTTAACAGAATTTTGGTAGATTTCTGGAAACTATCATTGGTAATATTAATGATATGTATTTATTAATGTACTGTACTTCATCTCCATTATATGTTATCAACGCACTTAATATTTCATTCAATCCCTGATTAAAGCCTAGGTAACAAGGTAATTAGGTGAATAGTCACACTTTGAAAAGAAATGAAATTCTGAACAGTAATTTCTTTAAAACAACTTGCTCAACAATTTTATTTTATGATCAGTAAAGTAAATGTCCCTGATCTTTTCTTATTATTCTCAATATGATTTTGTTAATGTTTCTAACATGTTTGCTTGGACCATTATCAGTGTGATTTTTCTGAATTAGAAAAAAAGAAAGTTTTCAGAAGAAAAACTTTGTTTACATATTTATGTTTGAAATATAACAGTAAGTCTTCCAGAAGAAAAGAAAGCATAAAGTCCTAAAACAAAATACATTACTGACATTGTTAATAAAAATGGTTAAATTTGTATAAATGGCTGCTTTTTTTAAATTTTATTTTATTTTATTTGTGAACATACTGTACAGAGGGGTTACAATTACATGGGCAGGATAATGCGTACATTTCTTACCAAGCATTGCAGCCTCCTCCTTTGGTTTACCCTTCACATCCCTTCCCAGCCTCCCCCCTCTCCCCCAATCCCAGTCCTTCTCCTTCCCCCCCTTCCCCCCCTCCACCGACGTTGTAAAGCTCGTTTTGGACATGACAACTTGTACTTCTCATTGTTGCAACAGGTCCACCTGCATCCTTAAACTAAATGGCTGCTTTAACCTAGTTTCAGAAATACATTTATTGATGATTTTCCCATCTGTATACATGACTATGCTTCTTGTATCTGTTTCAAATTCTGTTTCTCAGAATGTCTTAGCTTTTCTTTTCTGGTTTTGCAACTTTGGATTCTCTGTCCATTACCTTCACCCTAACTCTATCACAGGTATTAAGTTTTCAGTGTGACAGTACTACTGCACTGTACTGCTGGGTACTGATCTCAAGATGTGAGAACTTTGAGAATTTGATCATTATACTACTATGACAAAAATGTGTGCCAAGTTACTCTTTAACAAAAATATTGTTGATGGGGCTGAAAAGGTGGTTTAGTGACTAGCATGTATGAAGCCCGGGGTTTGATTCCTCAGTGCCACATAAACAGAAAAGGCCAGAAGTGGTGTTGTGTCTTAAGTGGTAAAGTGATAGCCCTGAGCAAAACAAGCTCAGGGACAGTACCCAGGCTCTGAGTTCAAGCACTAGGACTGTCTCCCCCACCCCCCTCTCTCTATATATATAATATATATTAAAGGGGATGTACAGAGGGGTGCAGTTACATAAATCAGGTAAAGAGTATATTTCTCTGTCAACAATATCACCCCTTCCCTCACTCTCAGTACTTATTTATTATCTTTTGCAATTTCTTGTATTTTGAGCCATAGTAGAACTAGTTTACCTACCTTAATTCCAGTGACTGTATAGGCCAGTGAATGACTTTGCCTTGTGCCTTGATTTGTTCACCTAAGACATAACTTTTGGAATAGTGGTGTAAGGCTGGAGAGTGTACCAGTAGGATCCCAGCACCTGAGCACCGGGCTGGAGAATGGAGCATGTGGAGTTCCTGCAGCCGAACCTGCAGCTCTGGGACCAGCAGTCGAGAACGCAGATGTCCTGGGTAACTCGCAATTCCTAAATTAGGAGAGGGAACTTTTCTTCAATTTGGAAATGCAAAGATTTACCCATAATCTATGTTGTAAAGACAGAGAAATTCTTTAATTTCTACTCCACTTTGGTAAACTAAAAACTTCCTTGAATTATTTATTTATTTATTTTATATACACATTCCCTTTTATATGAAAATACAGGCCAGAATAAAATGAGGGAAACGACAAAAGTTTTTTTAATGAATCCAGTAAAATGTATTTAAGCATAAAATATGTATTAGAAAGTGTATCATTATTTAAAAGAACTGTGAAAAAAGTGCAAATTAGGTAGAACCTTAGAAAAATAGAGACAGAACAAAGTGATGATAAGAAGCTGAAAGGAAAAACAATAGCTCATGGAGCCATGCAAAGTTTATTGTACAATTTGCTTGTTCACTGCCAATGAGCCTAGAGAGACCAGTGTGAAAAGGTGATTTCAGCTCCTTTGCTCTGACTGCCAGTGAGGACTCTGTGGCACCATTCAGTCACAGCAGTGTCAAAGATTATGAGTTTATTTGAAAACATACCAACAATTCTAAGGACTAAACTTCCCCATGGGAACCAGTCTCTTTCTCTTCCTCCCTTGATTCATTTTCATGACAAGTTGTTTTCTATTCTTCATATAGTTTAGAAGATAATTAAAGTTGAAAAACATATATTGCTTAGAAGAAATAAACATATGAATATCCTAGATATTGTTTAAAATATTCATCTCAGAAAAGTAGATATTTTATTAATATAATGGTTTTTGATCTTTAAATTTTTTATAATAAAAATATAAAAATGATTATTCATACTGTTTTTTTCTAGGCTAAGTTCTGAAGCAAGGGATTGTAATGGTCCCAGAAAACAATACAGAGTATGTGAGAATCCACCTTGTCCTGCAGGTTTGCCTGGGTTCAGAGACTGGCAATGTCAGACCTATAATTTTAAAACTTCACACCCAAAGCAGGTCCTTCCATGGCAAGCTGTCATGGACGAAGGTAAGACTGCAAGGGCACCACCATCTCAGTTGAGTCGAGTTCTAATCTTCCCAGGTGCTTTTTTGAAACAGCAGTAGCACTTTTATTTTTTTTAAAGAATATCTTCTAGATATTTGTGAATTTTATTTTTTTCTTTCTTTCCTGATACATGACAAACACAAGAAATAACAAAATATAGTTTTAAAATATAATGAGATATTACTACATACCTGTTAGAAACACCAAATGCTAGTGAAGATGACACAAACAATGCATATCTCAGACACTGTGGGTGAAAATACAAAATGGTACAAATGGTGTTGCTCATTAGTTTTTTTGTTTTTTTGTTTTTTTGTTTTTTTTTCTGGTCATGGGCTTGAACTCTGGGCCTGGGCGCTGTCCCTCAGCTCTTCAGCTCAAAGCTAGCACTCGACTTACTTGAGCTACAGTGCCACTTCCTATTTTCTGGTGGTTTATTGGAGATAAGAGTTTTATGGCCTTCTCTGCCCAAGCTGGCTTTGAACCGCGATCCTCAGATCTCAGCCTCCTGAATAACTAGGATTACAGACATGAGCCACTGGCTCCGGGCTGCTCGTTACTTTTGAGACAGAGTCTCCATCCCACTTGGCCATGTACACAACCACAATCTGTCTATTTCCAGTCACGGCTTGCATTGCAAGCATGTGCCACAATGTCCAGGTTACTTTCACTGAGATGGAATTTTGTCTGTTTTTCTCCCCTGACTGTCCTGGAGCAGTCTTCCCAATCTGAGCCTCCCAAATTTCTAGGATTACAGATGTAAGCCACTAATGCCTGTATTTTATAAATTTATTTTTATAAATAAAATTGTGCTCGCTAGGCAAGTACCGTACTTCTTGAGGCATGTCCAAGTGGGATCAATCTTTTTTTTATTTTTTAGGTTGGACAGATGAATAAGATCATGTTGTATTTGTCTTTCTGTGGCTGGCATTTTTCACCTAACATAGTAATATGAGCTCTATCCATGGTCACAAATGAAAAGATTCCAATCTTTTTTCAGGACTTACTAGTATTAAATTGTGGTAAAATACCACATTTCCTTTATCCATTTATCAGTTGCTCTGTTAGGCTATTTCAATTTCTAGTTCATTATAAATGGTGTTACAATGAACACTGAAATGTGGATACTAATTTCAAATGTTTTGAAGATATTAGTAGTGTGGTTACCAGATTGTATGGCAGTTCTATTTTAATTTGTTGATGGACTTTAATCATATCTTCAGTGATAGCTGTTCTACCTTACATACATCAGCAGTGTGCAAAGGTATCTTTCCTCTTCAGTATTATTAACACTTGCTCTTTTTTTTTTCTTTATCAGGACTGTAGCTTGAACTCTTGAACTTAGAGCCTGGGTACTGTACCTGAGTGCTCTATTTCTTGAGCCACAGCTTTACTTCTGGCTGTTGGGTGGTTAATTGGAGACAAGAGTCTCAAGGACTTTTCTGCCCAGGCTAACTTTGAACCATGATCCTCAGATCTCAGCCTCCTGAGTAGCTAAGATGACAGGCGTGAGCCACCAGAACCCAGCAGCACTCATTTTCTTGAGTATTTTTGTAAAAACCTTTCTCACTGGTACAAGGTGATATTTAATTTTAGTTTTGATTTGTATTCAACAGCTAAGATTTGATAATTTTGCCAAAACGACCAGCTGAGTATTTCATTCTTTGTAGTCTTCATACATTATAGTGCTTTAAGAGAAAATGTTCTACACAATCTTTTAAAAAATTCTAAAGTCTTAACAGCATGTGGCATTTTAAAATACAAATGGCTACATATTTTATTCTTTTTTTAATTTAATTTAATTTTATTTGTGAACATACTGTACAGAGGGGTTACAATTACATGGGCAGGATAATGCATACATTTCTTACCAAGCATTGCACCCTCCTCCTTTGGTTTACCCTTCACATCCCTTCCCAGCCTCCCCCCTCCCCCCCCAATCCCAATCCTTCTCCTTCCCCCCCTTCCCCCCCCCGCACATATTTTATTCTTATATGTCATATAAAGCTATGACTAGTAGGATGTAAAATGGATATTATTTTAGTAGTGAACATTCATTTTTAAAGAAAATAAATGTATGGCTTTAACATTCAGATATTTAACAATCTCAATGTGCTAAGATTTGCCTGTCTCCCTCTATAATACATATTTTGGAAAGGGTTGATCTCTTAAATCAAGATAGAAGCTGCCTGCCAAGTAATGGCATGTTACACGGATCACTACAATGTCACCCTCTCCAAGGGTATACTTCAGGAAGGAAGATTGGCATCAAGTATTTATGTCATCTGTAAAATTAAATTAAGCAGAATGTATTGACAATATGCTATAAAAAGATTTTTAAATTTTTTATCTGAATTCTTGTTTGGAATATGAGTGGATTTTCTAAGAGCCTGACTTCTTTCTACATTACTTGTATATTTGGTTTGCTCCTGTTTTCAATGAAAATTCCAGAAAAAGTAGTATATAAGCCACAGTGAAAGTGTTGCAATTATAGCACTGTTTTTAAGTCCAAAGATATGACATAGTAGGCAGTCACTGAATAAACATGACCTACTTTGAGGTGTGAGAACACACTGAAATGTTTTATTGCAGCTTATAATGTTTTCTTAAAGGAAAATTTCAAATCCATGCACATTAGAGGCCTTCTTCCAGCTTCTCAAGATTGTTGAGAGCAGTATTCAGAAACCACATGTGAAGTGTTTCAAATGTCCAATTCTGATTTCTCTTTGCAAAGTGATTCCGTTTCATGTCTCTAGATAATATTTAGTATTTTTAGAATCCTTTTAGTATACATGGAGCTTTACTGAGGACATAAGAAAAGGTTGATGTGAGAGACTGTAACTATTCTCCATTCTACTATTTATAAAAGCTTCATAAACAGTAAAGGGCCTGACTACTATCAAGACAATAGAATAGTAATACAGCATGAAAATTGTTCTGAAGTTTCAGATTTGGATATTCATATTACTGGTGTTAAGAAACACTTAAGCTCCTTTAAGCTCCTTTATAGAAAGCTTCAAAGTACAACTCCTTGAACATGTTTTGCCTTGCTGGACACCATTGGCTCATGCCTATTATCCTAGCTATTCAGAAGGCTGAGATCTGAGGATCCCAGTTCATAGCCAGCTTGGGAAGACAAATCTGAGAGGCTTTTATCTCCAATTAACCAGAACAAATCTGGAAATAGTAGTGTGGCTTAAGTGGTAGAACACCAGCCTTGATCAAAGAAACCAAGTGAAAGCACAAGGTCCAAAGTTCAACACTCAGTACTGTTACAAAAAAATATTAATAAAATAGTAAAACAAAACATTTTGACCCTCCTCAGGTTTCACTCATCCTGCCTCACTGCTAGCTCCTCAAGAATTCTTCACCCTGAAATAATAATTGTCTTCTGCCTAGATAGCATAGTCACTGAAGTAAAACTGTTCACTCCAATTATCCACCAAAAAGTTGAAAATGTAGCTGTGCTTCAAGTGGTAGAGCACTACCTTCATTGAAAAAGCTAAAGGACAGTGCCCAGGCCCTGAGATCAACCCCAAGTACTGGCACAATTATATATAAATGGGGTCTTATTTTCTCATTTCTTTATTCTTGATGTAGAAAAACCATGTGCCTTGTTTTGTTCTGTTGGAAAGGAACAGCCTGTTCTCCTATCAGAAAAAGTGATGGATGGAACTTCTTGTGGATACCTGGGATTAGATATATGTGCAAATGGCAGGTGCCAGGTAAGATATTTCAAAAGGAATCTCATGTACAGAGAAAATAATGAGACTATTGAAAAGCTTTGTAGTATGGTTGAAAGATTTAGATTAAGGTTCAAAAGGTGTATTTGTGGTCCTTATTTGACCTTGAGCTAGTCTGATCTATTTTGAAACTCCATTTCTTCACTTGTATGATAAAAGTTTTGAGCTAAGTAACTCAGAAAATCCATCCATAATTGAGATAATCAGAGATTTTGATTGTTTATCACCAATGTAAAGTTGTAACACCTTTATGTCAAAACATTTCAAACCCAAAACTTAGACACTCTAGGTTCTCAAGTGAAGCACGACACTATAGAAGCAGTCTTATTAATCATATTGAACTATTTGTCAACACACATGAATCAACTGACTTAAATGCATGATCAGTTTCTTATAACACTGAAATGTTTCACTTGCTTTTCTCTTAATTTCTGAGTATGTTTTATTTTATTTTCTCTTTTTAATTTCTGAGTATGAGGTGCTCTTCCTTATCTATCTTTAGAAAAATAGATAATTTGTTAAAGTGAGTATGAAGAGCAGAGGGGAAATGTTCTTAGAATTTGCTCATCATATTTGAGATGCTGTATTGGGTTGGCTTCTTCCACAGTTGTATATACAAGAAGTTTAATACCAAGTTTCCTACAATGATCACATGGGAAGGAGAGGGCAGGGCATCAGGGGAAAATGAACCTATAGCTCTAAAAATTGGGTGGGTATTCCCAGTTGTTACCTTTTATAGTGAGAAGAGGGAGACAGAGACAGACACACGGAGAGAGATAGGAGACAGAGAGAGATAGGAGACAGAGAGAGAGAGAGAGAGAGAGAGAGAGAGAGAGAGAGAGAGAGAGAGAGACTCCTCCATATGCATAGGCAGGCACTGATACCAGGGCTTAAAAATTCAGGGCATGTTCTGCATCTTGTCTATACAATTTTCTTTGGGGAAGGGAAGGGAAAAAACAAAATGCTTAAATAGGGACACAGGTTGACCCATTGTAACAATGATGTGCAAGATACTATGTTGAAAATGCACTTTACAACTTCAGCTGTGGGGAGTGAGGGAGGAATTGGGAAGGTGGGGAGGGAAGGGATGATAGGGGAAAAACAAAGAGGGGATAGGTAACAATGCTAGATAGAAATGTACTCATTACCTTACTCATGTAACTGTCACCCCTCTGTACAGTATCTTATGCTTGTTCACAGCTGGTGCTCTACCACTTGAGCCATACTTGCAGTCCAGGTATTTTTGTTGAGTAATAGGAGATAGAGTTTTTGCCTAGACGGGCTTTGAATCAAGATCGTCAGATTTCAACATCTTCAGTAGCTATGATTAGAGGCATGATCCTCAACACCCAGCATAAATTGAGACCTTTTAGCCCTCATATTTACTAGTGTTTTGATACCCATTTCCTCAGGAAAGGAATATGCATAAGTTCTGACATACCTTCCAGAAGATAGAGAGAAATAAATCTATTAGTAGTGAAAGAATCAGCAGAGAGGAACAGCAGTGAATTCATGACAGCCATCAGGAAATTCTATTCTTAGGCAAGTCACTCTATAATATATATGGGTGAATCAACTAATCTGTAAAATGGTGTTGTTAGATCAATAGTAATTAACGTATACTATATAATCCCTTGAGAAGTGGACAGAAATTTTCCCCTATGAGAAATACACATATAAAAACACATGTGTGCCAAAATTTGAAATGAAGTGCAAACTACAGATAGATAAGCAACCAGAAAGCCATAAGTATTCTGGATCATTTGGAATATCATGTAACTTAAATACTTTCATAGCTCCAATATTCTCGATATTTGCTAGCTTGCTAATAAAGTTTTAAAGCTTTGAATCATGCAGTGCCAATAGCATAAGAAATGGTATTATGATTATATATTAATTTCCTTTATTTTTTAGCAGATTAGGACAGTCACTTGAAATGTAATTTTTAGTTACCTATGTCATAAAAATTAAAAAACCATAGATATTTAGCCTATGTATAATTTGTTTTACTATAGTATAGTATATTTTACTATCGTTCATCATACACAAATCTCACAGACTAGTATATATCTAAAATGAATATATTTTTCCAAAAATGATTTAAATTGTGAATACCAAATGTAATACCTTAAGCTGTTATGATTTTCACATATATTTGTGCTGTATAAGCTAGGTTGTTTACAGGTTTCCTGATGAGGCATTAAAATCGTAGCAACAAATCTGTATGCAGTCTTTCCTGACACTTGAGATTATAGATTAGAGTTCTCTGAAATGGATTGTGACTTTTCTTAAGACTATGACTTTGTAACTGAAATGCTTCATTTAACATAATTAAAAGCATTTCTATTTCTCACACAGCCCTCTGTAAACTGGATTTTTGTTTTCTTTATCACAAAATGTAGAACACCAAACCTAAATATAGAACTGTAAACTTGGAGAATGAAGAGAGTTGAGAACAGCTTTCTGAGGATGTCTGTTTGGCTTTGAATTTTCTGTTCCTAAAAGTGTAAGGAGGGCATTTCTGGTATGCCAGAAGTGTTTCAGTCACTGGTCATTTGTGAAATGGCATTGGCTTTTCTAACTCTTTCATCCTCACATTTTGGATTTATGTAAGAAAATTTGGGTGATATGGAAAATTAAAATTACCAATAAAAATACACAACCCTCAATTCTAAAATATGTGAACTATAGTAAGTTGTCTAACTCTTTTGCTTTAGGTTCACAGATAATATCTGGTTATGATTATCATAGTTACAGAGTTGGGGGAAGAACTTAAGAAACTAACCACTATATTTCTGTTACTACTTTCCAAAAAGTAAGTTGCATTTAGTTTAGTTAGATTTACTTTAATCTCTAGTAACACTACCAATAAAAGAAAAAGAAAACACATTTAAAGGTCTAAGGTCCTTTTTCACATATGGAGAAATGTTTCTACTTCATGTTAAACTCTTAAAGTTTTACATGATTCCAATTTAGTGTTCACTTCATTTTAACATGTCCTGTGTCGCCTTATTTTTTTTTATCCAAAGATAAACTGGGACTGTCTGATCATTTTTCTATCACTTCCCTATCCCTGTATCAGTATAGGCATTTTTGCATAAAGGAAGGGGTGCTGTAATGTGGAGGTGTCATGTGATTCTCACTTTCTCAGAATGGCATCCTACTGCTGTACTTTATTTGCATACCTAACCACACCACCACCACCACTAGTATTTGTTTCTGATTTACTTAACACTTAGGAGTTAGAATAATTGGAACTTATCATAAATGAATATTAAGCTCTCTAAATCTTTTTGTTTGCTTAGAACCATTCATATTCCTACTGGTTATTTCTGACAGATCAATATAAATAATTTATTCTATGTGTATATGCAACTTGGATAAAACAATCATAGTATCTAAATGACTATCAGTGGATGGCAAAAATATATACTAAAGAAGAATAAGTGCATTCAACCTTAAAAGATTCCTAGTGACTGACTGAAATCTTCTGGCAACATATACAAATTAACTCCTTTGCTGGGTATAATGATTCATGCCTATAATTCTAGCTACCAGGAGGCTGAGATGTGGAGGCTTGAAACTAGCCCTGGCAGAAAAGTCCATGAGACTCATCTCCACTTAACTGCCAAAAAGATGGAAGTGGAGCGGCCATTCAAGTGATATAATTTCAACTTCTGGCAAAAAAACCCTAAGGGACAACACCCAGACTCTGAGTTCAAGCACCAGTTCCTGCACTAATGAGAGAGAGGGAGAGAGAGAGAGAGAGAGAGAGAGAGAGAGAGAGAGAGAGAGAGAGAGAGAGAGAGAGAGAGAGAGAGAGAGAGAGAGAGAGAGAGAGAGAAATAGAGAAGAAAAATTACAGAAAAAAAGTAAGAAAGTAAAGAGAGAGAAAGGGGAAGGAAAGAAAGGAGGTAGAAAGGAAGGAAGGAGAGGGAGGATGGGCTGAAAGGAAAGAAAAGACAGAATGAAAAAGAAAAAAGAGAAAAAGTGAACTCCTCAACTATTTTATATTCATTTATTTATATTCCTTGTTTGGTGAAGAACTCTTAAATTTGTGTTGGATACCAAAGAAGGTGGAATGAAAAAGTCTGTTTGTAGTAGAGTTCAGTTAATATTTAATACTTGGCACTAGATTTACAATCTCTTCACACATAAAGCCACTTACATGGTGCCCTCTAGAATATAATTAAGCCAATTATGTTATATTAGCTATAAAAATGCTATTCTTTAGGATTTAGTACATTTCTTTTTTCTTGATACTATTTTTCTCCCAATTACTTTAGGTTATCATTTAGTGCTTACTTTAAGCATTACTTTTGTCACTAACCTGTAGTTTGTTCATTTTATGTATTCTAATATCTGAAGGAATTTGCCCCATAGAACCCAGCACATTTGCTTACCTATAAAATATGTCTGGTTTGTGGACATTAGGTCAATATGAAAATAGTAGTTACAAAAACAAAAGAGTATTTTGATTTACAATTTCCATTTTTTTTTTCCTACAGAAAGTTGGTTGTGATGGATTATTAGGGTCCCTCGCAAGGGAGGACCACTGTGGAGTGTGCAATGGTGATGGAAAGTCTTGCAGGATTATTAAAGGGGATTTTAATCACACCAGAGGAGCAGGTAATTATTCTTTGTTGTTCATAATTAATGACCCCTATTGTCTTTGGAGGACAAGGAATACAATGAAATTGACTTGGAGATCACTCATGCTTTGTTGAGGACATTTTTAGTGGGTATTGAATGATTTACAAACAATCTATGGGACTGAAGACAGAAATATGAAGTCATCTGTTCTGAATTTAGTAAGTTAGAGTGCCACAGGAATACTCTTAATTTGCATTGGCTCATATTAGCAGGTTTTGAAAGACCTTGTCCTATAATGCAAAGCATGTCATTTTTTCTTCTTTCCTTTTTTTGTGTGTAAGCTGGTCCTGGGGATTGAACTCAGGGCCTGGACACTATCGCTGAGCTTCTTTTTTCTGCCGAAGTTAACACTTTATCACTTGAGCTACAACTTCTGGCTTTTGGGTGGTTAAATGGAGATTAGCGTCTCACAAACTTTCCTGGCTGGGCTAGCTTTAAATGATGACCCTCAGATCGCAGCTTCCTGAGTTGTAAGGATTCCAAATGTAAGCCACCAGTGCTTGGCTCCATTTTCTTTTTTTCATTTTTCTTTCTTTTGACACTTTCTTTAATTTTTTTATTATAAAGATACTATACAGAGAGATTACAGCTACATGGGCAAGGTAATGAGTCCATTTCCTATGGAGCATTGTTATACCCTCCTTTATTTTTCCCCTACAATCCCTTTCCTCCCCACCTCCCCACCTCCTTCCTCTTCTCTCCTACCCGCCCACGCTGCAAAGTTGTAAAGTTTTTCAACATACTGTCTTGTACATCTCATTGTTACAATGGATCATCCTGTACCCTTATTTCAGCATTTTGTTATTTCCCTTCCCCTCCTCAAATTAGAAAAATGTATATACAAGATGCAGGATACCAGAATCAAATATAGTGACAACATTGGTTGTACCATGGGAGAAGAACATAAAAAAGAAACAAAAAAATTACATAATACATTATAAATACATTAAAAAGAACGGCAACAAAGATAAAAACCCCTTGTGTCCCTATCATGGAGTTCATTTTGCTTAGCATCATGTTATATGGTCATATGTACATACCTTTTGAACTCTTCTAGTTCTAGACATGTACTAGTTACTGCAAATAAGGGAAACCATGGGACCTATGTTCTTTTGAGTCTGGCTTACTTCACTTAACATTTTTTCCAAGTTTTTCCATTGTATATAAATACCACATTTTCTTGATCCATTCATCTACTGAGGGGCATCTTGTTTGGTTCCATATCTTAGTTATGGTGAACAATGCTGTGATAAACGTAGTTGTGCTGGTAACTTTATTATAGCCTTGTTTGTGGTCCTTTGGGTAAATGCCCAAAAGTGGGATTGCTGGGTCATAGGGAAGCTCTAAGTGGAGTATTTTGAGGAACCTCCATACTGCTTTCCAAAGTAGTTGAACAAGTTTACACTCCCACCAAAAATACAGTAGTGTTCCCTTTTGGCCACATCCCCTCCAGCACCTGTTGTTATTAGAGTTCTTGCTGTGTCATGCAATCCCATTTGTCCAATCTTTCTTTGATTTGTTGTGTTTCTGGGTCTTTAGTAAGAAAAGTTCAGCCTGTGCCAAGGAGACCTAGAGTTCACCCTGTTCCTCCTATAATGTTTTCAGGGTGTCTGCTTTGACTACAAGGTCTTTGATCCATTTGGAGTTGATTCTGGTGCAGGGTGATATATGGGAATCTAGCTTTAGTTTTCTATAGTTGTTTAACCAGTTTTTCCAGCACCATTTTCTGAAAAGGATGTCTTTCTTCCATTCTAATTTTTTAGCTCCTTTGTCAAAGATTAGGTGGCTATAGGTCGGTGGGTTCATTTCTAGGTCTTCAGTTCTATTCCACTGCTCCTGAGGTCTGTTCTTGTGCCAGTACCAAACTGTTTTGATTACTATGGCTTTGTAGTAGAGTTTGAAGTTTGGTATTGATATTCCTCCAGCACTGTTCTTTGTGCCAAGGATTGTTTTTGCTATTTGGGTTCTTTTATTGTTCCATAGAATTTCTGGATTGTTTCTTCTACTTCACTGAAGAATGAGGTTGGGATATTGATAAGTATCACATTGAATTTCTAGATAACCTTTGGAAGTATTGCCATATTCATGATGTTAATCGTTTCCATCCAGGACCATGGGAGGTTTTTCTACTTCCTTAGTGCTGCTTTAATTTCTTTTTCAGGATTTTAACGTTTTCATCATAGATATCCTTCACTTCTTTTGTTAACTTAACTCCTAGGTATTTTATTTTTTGTGGAGCTATTACAAAAAGAGTTGCTTTCCTGATTCAGCCATGCACACTTCTCATTATTGACGTACAGATAAGTCATTGATTTTGTCCGTTAGTTTTGTATCTTGTTACTTTGCCAAAGTTTCCAATCAGTTCAAGTTTTTTAAATACAAGATCATGTTATCTGCAAAGGGGGAGAATTTTACTTCATCTTTCCCTATTTGGATCCCCTTTATGTTTGCATCTTGTATTATTGTTCTAGCTAGGCATTCTAATACTAAATTGAAGAGAAGTAGAGAGGTTAGACATCCTTGTCTCATTCCTGAATTTAGATGAAATGGCTTTAGCTTTTCACCATTAAGTTAATGCTGGCTGTAGATTTGTCATACACAGTCTTTATCATATTGAGGAATGTTCCATGAATTCCTAGTTTTTCCACAGCTTTTATCATAAAGGGGTGTTGGATCTTGTCAAAGCTTTTTCTACATCTATTAAGATAATCATGTGGTTCTTATCGGTGCTCTTGTTGATGTGATATTACATGATTTCCATATATTGAACCAGATTTGCATCCCTGAAAAGAGTCCTGTTTCATTATGGTGTATGATTTTTTTGATGAGTTCTTGAATTCAAATGGCCAAAATTTTGTTGAGAAGTTTTGCATCAATGTTCATCGATGAAATGGGTCTATAGTTCTCTTTCTTTGATGAGTCCCTACCTGGTTTTGGGATGAGGATTATGATGGCTGCATAGAAGGAGTTTGGTAGTGAACTTTCGCTTTCAATTTCCCTGAAGTGTTGGAGGAGTATTGGTGTGAGTTCTGCTTTGAAGGCCTTGTAGAATTCTGCTGTAAATCTATCTGGTCCTGGGCTTTTCTTGAGGTCTCGTATTGCTGTTTCTCTTTCGATGCTTGATATGGGTCTGTTACATTGGTTTAATTCATCATGATTTAGTTTTGACATGTCAATATTTGCTAGAAATTTTTCCATTTCTTCCAGATTCTCAAACTTATTAGCATAAAAGTTTGAAAAGTATTCCCTTATAATGTTCTGAATCTTGGTTGTTTCTGTGGTGATGTTACCATTCTCATCTCTGAGTTTGTTTATATGGATGTGTTTTCTTTTTCTAATAAGATCTGCTAAGGGTCTGTCAATTTTGTTAATTTTTTTCAAAGAACCAACTGTTTGTTTTGTTGATTCTATGGTGTTTTTGGACTCTAACTCATTTAATTATGATTTAATTTTAATTATTTGTTTCTATCTACTGGATTGGAGTTTAGTTCGTTGCTCATTTTTAAGGAGCTTCCAGTACCTTGTTAAATGTTGGTTTCAATCTCTCCAATTTGTTGATGTAGGAACTCAGAGCTATAAACTTGTCTCTGACTACTGCCTTTTCTGTGTCCAAGAGGAGCTGGTAATTTATGTGTTCATTTTTGTTAAATATCATGAACATTTGAAATTCCTTTCTAAACTCTTCTATGACCCACTGGTTGTTCAACACAGTATGTTGTTCATCCTCCATGTGTTACAGGATTTTCTTTGGTGGGTTTTGGTGTTGAGTTCTCATTTTATTCCCTTGTCATCTGAGAGAATGGAGGGCATAACTTCAATGTTTCTGAATTTGGACAAGTTTGCTTTGTGACCTAAACTGTGGTCTATTTTGGAAAATGTTCCATGTGCTGCTGAGAAGAACTTGTATCCTGATGCTGCTGGGTGAAATATTCGATAGATGTCTTTAAGTCTAGTTGATCTATGTCTGAGGTTTCTCTGTTGAGCTTTTGCTAGGCTGACATATCCAGTGGGGATTGTGTTGTGTTAAAGTCCCCAACACTTAATATCTTTAGATCTATGTGTGATTTTAGGGAAATATTGTTTCTTGGATAAATTTGGGTGCTCTGTTATTTGGTGAATAGATATTTAGAATTGTAATATCCTCCTGAAGGAGAAATCCCTTAATTAATATGTAATGACATTCTTTATCTCTTCTTCCTAATTTTAATTTGAAGCTATTTTTTCTGATAGTAAGATTGTAACTCCTTCCTGTTTATGGGGCTGTTTGCTTGGTAGATTTTATTCCAGCCTTTCACTTTCATTATGTTTGCTTTTGTGAGCAAGGTGTGTCTCTTGACGGCAGCAGATAGAAGGATCTTGCTTTTTGATCCAGCTAGTCGATGTCACTTAATTGGAGAGTTAAATCCATTGATATTGAGAGTTAGGACTGAGAGGTGTTTGGTAGTTCCAAATCGGTATTAATCTTCGGTTAGCCTCATCATACTTGCAATATTCCTCTATTAAACTTTGGTTAGCCTCATCATGCTCACACATTTCCCTATCATACTCACAGTGAGACCTTTGCAGGCTTTCAAACTTTTTATTCAGCATGTTTACCAGTAGAGTTTGTAGAGCATTTTGTAAACTCTCCTCTGGGTTATTCATTGACTGCTCTTTTGCCTGATTGTCATCAGAGGGAATTGAAATACCTGGACTTGCCATTTTTCTTGTGTTTCTGCTTGTTCTGCCCATTTGGCTATGATAGCCAAACTGAGGCTGAGTTGTAACACTATTTTAAGGCAAGCATCAACCAGAGCCCTGTAGTTACACAGATTGTTTCATCCAGTCAAAATGGGTACAGATACAATCTACTTCAACAACAAACAGCTCAGTATCAATGGACTAAGAAAAATCAAGGAAGGGGTCAGCAGAACAAGAAATTAATAGTTTTGGGGAGAATTGTAAGAAGAAAATAAGATTGGAGGAATGCAGGGAGGGAAAGTAAGAGAGCGATTCGGAAAAATGGGAGGGATAGCACAAAAGGAGAAGAGAGATAAAGAAAAAGATAATATAAAAATTTTTAAAAATTATGAAATACTTAAAAATTATATAAGTATAAAGAAAGTTCTACAATTAATGGAATTAAGGCTGCAACGTCTTCTTCCCGGGCCTGAGTTACACTTGCTGCTCTTGCTGGGTCTGTGTCAGCATCAAAGATGGGTTTTTTTCCTGGTGGTGGGGTGGGGCTACCTTCCCATCTCTGCTCCATGAGGAAGAAGTGAGTGTGTACTCACAGTTTTCCTTCGGTTTCCAAGCAGTCCACATCCTTGGTCTGCAACTGTCTGTGGCCAGCTGAAGGAAGATTTAGGCTTCTTGTCAGTTCTTGCTGGCAGTGTAGAATCTGCTCACGTACCACCCTTGGCGCCTTTGTCCCAGGCTCTCTGTCAATATGTCAGCCAGGGGCAGCAGCCGCTGTCGTGGCTGCTGCCACCTCCAACCAAGGATGCTTGACCCTGTGTCCTTAACTAAGCTGCCTAAATTTTTCCTCTCTGGCCATGATAACACACTTGGTGTATCTCCCTAGCTTTAGATTTTCCACTGGAATAGATTTTCCACTGGTTTCTATGGGAGAGCTTGCTTAGCCCCCAGCATCTCTTTGCCATCTTCCTCCGACCCCCTTGGCTCCATTTTCTTATTTTTATTTCTAAAATTTAAGGAAGCAAATATTTGGAAACAGAATATCTAAAATGATACAGCATGATGGAAACCAAAATCAGGCAGGGGGATTCAGAAAATTTCAAAAACAAGCAATGACTATTATAACAAGAATTATTCTCTCTTTTTACTTTTAATATATTTTCATTATTGTTAGTTGTACAAAGGGGTTGCCATTCAACCAGCAGTTTATGAATATTATGCATCTTGAACAATGTCATGTCTTTCACCATTCTCCCCAATACTCCAAAAACATTCCTTTCCTCAATTTTCTAAATTTTGTGGGATACACAATGAATTTTATGACTATATTGGATAGGGGATATGAGCGTGGATGACTATGAGTAACATGTAGTGTGAACTTCAGCAGATTCACAAGACAGCTACAGCTACAACTAATGGCCCACCAATATGCTTTATATGCTGAAGCAAACCTTGTCCATGGTTTCATGAACCTCTTTCCTGGACATGTATCTATTGCATCATCACTTACAACTATTCACCATCACTTATGTGTTTTCATTGCATGTATTAGCATTTTGCTATTTGTGTGTGTGTGTTTGGGCTAATACTGGGGGGTTGAACTCAGAGCCTTGAGATTTCACTTGCCTATTTTACTTGTGGCTGTCACTCTACCACTTGCACTACACTTTCAGTTCTACTTTTTTGCTGGTTAATTGGTGATAAAAGTCTCTTGGATTTTTATGCTCAGGCTAGCTCTGAACTGTAATGCTTAGATCTCAGCTCCCAGGTAGCTAGGATTGTAGAGTACTAATACATTTTCCTATTTTTAAACTGTTTGCTTGCTTAAAAAATATTTAAAACCCTGATAACTAAAATACACAGTTACAATGCAATGAACACCCATCTGTGTTTTAGTAATTAAGAAAACTGAGTTTGTTATACATGGAGTACTTTAAAAAGAAATTGAGACACTAGGCTCAGCAGAATAAAAGATAAGTGAGATTAAGAATTTACCACCCAAAACAACAAAGACCTAGACTAAAACCCAAATATAAATCTCAGTCTCTGAAGTTGTGTAAAACGTGCAGTCCATTGGCACTTATTCAGAAAGACACACTTAGTTGAAACATGTACTCAACTAAAAGTGTAATTCTAATAGCCACTGTGATAAGAGAGCTTTTTTTTTATTTAAATGTAGAAGTACAAATGAAATCTGAGAGGCAGAAGAAGCATAAAGATAAAAATTTGAAGAGTATTTTGCATAGTTAATATAAGCATGTAAACAGTTTAGTGGGGAATATAATATATATATTGAACACTGACATCTTTATTTTATTTTTTTTGGTTTTTTTAAAATTTCTCTAGGGCTGGGAATGTGACTGGTAGAGTGCTTGCCTACCATGCATTAAGCCTTGGGTTCAATTCCTCAGTACCATATTGACAGAAAAGGCCAGAAGTGGTGGTGTGGCTCAAGTGGTAGAGCGCTAGCCTTGAGTAAAATAAGCTCAGGGACAGTGCCCAGGCCCTGAGTTTAAGCCCCAGGACTGGCAAGAAAAAAAAATCTCTATTGTTATTTTAAAGATGTTATACAGAGAGGTTACAGTTTCTTTTTGATCGTTGTGACCCCTTCCCTGGCTCTCTCCCAGTTTTTCCCTCTGGTCCCCACACACAAGTTGTATAATTCCTTTTCAACATAGTGTCTACTGAGTATTACTATGGCATTTGTTCACCTTTTGTACCAGCATTTCTGTGCCCTCCTTGCCCTCCCAAAGACAGAAAAATGAACTAAAATGACAAAAACATGAACAAATAAAAAAAGACTCTCTTATTTCCACTTCCTGGAGTTCATTTAGATAAATATTATTTTATATGATCAGATGCACATAGCTATTGAGCCTGTGATCCTGTCCTAAGAATATCCTCCCTTGGTCTCATTCTGTGTAATGTATATTAAAAATAAGTACACCGACATCTTTATCTTAATTGTAATAACACTTGAGTTTCCCGTTGCAATGCAAAACCCGGAAGAGAATGAAGATCAGGAGGATCTCATTTGGCCATCCTGGGCATAAAGTTAATGAAATTCCTTCTCAACAATAAAGCAGAAACCAATGGTACATCACTTTAATCCCAACTACATGGGAAATGTATATAATAGGATGGTGGTCTAAGACAAAAATCGATGAGATGCAATCTGTAAAATAATGTGGTAAAAGTCAAACAACAACAACAAAAGATGTAGGAGAGGGACATGAAGTGGGATAGTACAAGTGGTTGAGGGCCTGCCTAGCAAATTCAAGGCTTTGAGTTGAAATTCTACTACTCCCCCCCCCCCCAATTCAGTTGTTTTACCTTCTGGCTGCAGTTATGTGGATACATGTTTTCTCTGTGGTGTTTATTGAACTTCCTTTATTTTATTTTATTCCACTTTAAAATCTACTTTGGATTTAGTGTCCATGGGTTATGTTGAGGGATTTTGTTACTAGAAAAATATGTGAGGCACCTAAGATATTAGGAACCTCAGAACTGGTGATGTCTTTTTTTTTTCTCACAACTCTTCCACATTGCTCCCAAGAAAGAATTCTTTGGCTTTAAATCAAATGTTCCACAGTGTGTTGACCCTGTCTGTGCAGCCTCACTTTACATCAAGGTCCCCTTCTTTCTTTAAGTTGTAGTAAAACGATTTTTTACAATTGCTCAATCTGGCCATGCCTCTCGTAGTACCTCATTTTGAAAATGAGGGCCTATCCACTTTCTCTTAGCTTTACTGGGTGAATTCCTGGATACCATGTAGTTCATCTGTTCTCTTCTGTTGCAGAGTGATCCCTGAACAAACTTTGCTTCATATCCCTTATGGCCACATCATAGATGATGACCACACTTGTGTACACATGGTGTACCTCTGATCACAGTGACAACTTTATATTTCATTCCCCACTAAATTTTTGAGTACAATAAAAAAGCATCAACACCATTTTTTTTCAATTACCAGCTTTGTGTGACTCTTCTACTATCTGTTAATTAAATTTTTCATGAATCATTTCATCATTTAGGACTTCAAAAAGAAAGTTGCTCGAGTCATTAATTCTATAATGGGCTCCATGTTCTTTTGGCTGTAGGAATGTTATATTCATTTATCTTGAGACTATCTTTTCCCTATAGTTATGAACTTCCTAGAATTTCTTGAAGGATTTGCAGGCTTTTTAGAGGCAGTTGGTCATGCCCACTGCATGTTGCTACATGTTATATACAGACAAATGTGGCTGGTTTTCAATTCCTGTGTTCTGTTTAGATTTTTGTTGGAGCTAGGACATAAACTTGAGAAGTTCTCTTGTATCTAAGTTACATCTATTATATATTTAATATAACATGCTTAGCCAAACAAAAATTTCTCAGAGGACTAAAAAGTAAACTATATTTGGGCAATTAAGAAACTATATAGTTATAGTACCTACCAAGAAGAAAGTATGGATCAAATGTGTTTTTCTTGGTAAAGTCTACTTTGTTAAATGGAAAAGAAAATCCAATAAATCATGCAAAAATTAAGAAAAGTGAGGGAAGAGCTGGATTGAGAGGGATAGGTAAGAATGTTGAAAGGGGTGATAATGATCATGACACATTGTATTTGAAAACTGCTCTTTTGGATAACACTTTCTATAACTAAAGATCATAAAACTATTTTTTAAAAATGCATTATGTTAGGAAGATGTGTTCTGACAGCGCTTGGTTGATTGTTACAGAAGTCATGGAGACACAAGCTCACCAATTCCATTATTTAAGATAATAGTGGTATGTCACAGTAGGAAGTGAATAGTGGAATCAGAGCTGAGTTCAAATCTTAGTGGAGATAATTACTGATGTTTAGTTTTTAAAATATATTTTTTCCATTGGGCACCAATGGCTCGCACCTATAATCCTAGCTGTTCAGGTGACCAAATCTGAGGATTATGACTTGATGCCAGCCTGGATAGGACAGTCCATGAGACTCTTATCTTCAATTAGGGCCCACAAAAAAAATGGAAGAAAGAAAAAGCTGAAAATGGAGCTGTGTCTCAAGTGGTAGAGTACCTGCCTTGAGAAACAAAAGCTCAGGGATCACTCCCTGAGTTCAAGCTGTAGGACCAGCAAAGAAAAAAAAACAACAACATATTTTTCTTTTTTTATCTTTTTTTTTTGGGAGGGGGCCTGAACTCTGGGTCTGGGCGCTGTCCCTCAGCTCTTCAGCTCAAGGTTAGCGCTCTACCACTTGAGCCATAGCGCCACTTCCGGCTTTTTTCTTTTTGCTTATGTGGTGCTGAGGAATCAAACCCAGGGCCTCAGGCATGCAAGGCAAGCACTCTACCACTGAGCCACCTTCCCAGCCCCCCAACATATTTTTCTTTGCCATTACTTTCACATGTTAAATGAGAAATATGATATAGGTTAGTAAATACCTCTTGTTTAAAAAGCTTAGAATAAAAATATTTCAGATTTCAGAGTTTTATGGGGTATTATTTTGGGGGGCGGTATATTTGAATAGAGTTTACCAACTCAGTATCCTCAATTTGAAAATCTAACGCCATAATTTCATATGAGGTATTGTGACCTGTATGGTATCATTATAGTTAAATAGAATAATTTATATAATGTAATGGTTTTACTGAATGGTGTGGTGTATTTGTTAAAGTAGCATTTATTCATTATTAGTACCAAGAACATTGTTACTAGTTTTAAAGATGGCTTATTCAGAATAATATATCTGAGTGTAAAATAAGAAGCTTTGTGCAAGACAAACTTATGTGTTTTATAAAACATGAAGTTGTGACAATGGTGTCATGGCCTTCTTGTTCCAACTTCTAAGCTAGCCAATAGCCACTCTTCTGTTTTTTAAAATGTACATTCTCAATTGTGCTAAATAGTTTTGCTATAAAATATCTAACCTCCAGCCAATGGTTTTCTCTCTTCACATGTCTGGGTACAATATTTTCTCCATCTTATCCATTTTTTAGACAGTCTAACCTTCTTGTCCTATAAACTATCCCAACCATATAGTATAGAATTGGTCAAGATATAACATAAAGATTGATAGGTGTATTGCTGTAATATACAATACAGTTTTAAGCCTCTGTGAATCTTAAATGAGAATATTCACATACTATCTCTGCTTTGTCCTAGCTGCTCTTTTTTCTTACCATGCTGATATTTGATATTTTCTCCAAACACATCACTGAATGTATTTGCTCAAAGATTGGCAGTCACCTTCTGAATGCAATACATTTCTCTATTACAATTAAATAAGCAGTTGACCCCAATATCAAATGAAAGCAAATCTCCCTTTCTTATGAATATGTCTTTTTAGTCCTATATTCTTACCCAGCTTCTGTCTTGTCCTTAGAAGTCTATGACTATCACAAAGTTCATATTCTTGATTTCTTTCTCATTTTCTCCATAGCTATTTTAACTCATGATTTAAGTTACTGTAGGGAAATTTTTCAAAAGCTCATGGATATCCTGACCTTTCTCTAGAGTTCTAGGTGTTTTAGAAGTCTTAATATATGTATATATATAATATATATATATAGTTAACAAGTTCCTTATCAAATTAGTAACTTCAAATGGATAAATTTATTCTCCTAAGAATGTATTTAAACTCTGCTTAGCAGGGACACCCTGTTAACACTTTCCCACTCCATTTTTCTAACAGTCTTCTATATATATAGTGAAGTAATCTTTTTCTGTATTGATCTAAACCTTAACACATTCTCCAGAGACAGATTGTCCATTTACTCCTTTTGCTGAAGCATCCTTTGGTTTACACCACTAGTTCTCTTTACAGGATCACTGTGATTCCACTAATATCACTGGTTTTCAAATGTGAAAAGTCTAAATTCATACAAAATTATGAGTATGAATATCCTAGTTTACATTCTTTGGCAATGAATTAATGATATTTTTATATATTATCTTTCTAACATCTTTTTTCAGTTTTACTTAACTCATACTTACATAATATATGCCTTCTTTTTCTTTTTCATTATAAACTCATAGAGGGCAAATGCCATCTTACTTTATTTCCATGTAAAAAATCCTACTAACCATTTGTTTCTATTTTCACTTCCAAAGTTCACAAAACCAAATCACCGCACTTTTATATTTGGCACTACTGAGAGGAGTTAGATATTACAGAGAACAGACAACCCAATGATTAGAGAGAGAGAGAGAGAGAGAGATAGAGAGAGAGAGAGACAGAGACAGAGACAGAGACAGAGACAGAGACAGAGACAGAGACAGAGAGAGACAGAGTGTGTGTGTGTGTGTGTGTGTGTGTGTGTGTGTGTGTGCTCACGTGTGTGTACGCGCGCTCTTACTGAAGCTTGAACTCAGGACCTGAGTGCTTTTCCTTAAGCTTTTTCCCTCTAGATTTGAGCCACAGCCCCACTTTCAGTTTTTTGGTGGTTAATGAGGCTCATAGACTTTGCTGCCTGAGCTGGCTTCAATCTTTGATCATAGATCTCAGCTTCCTGAGTAGCTAGTTTTACAGGCATGAACCACTGACACCCATCCATTGGTTAATTAAATAAGCAGTATTCTTGAATGGAAACTATGATGCAGAAATCACATGCCTTTAATTTCAGTCTTTCCCACCATCTGGGGCTACCTACTACATAAGAAAACTAAATATTTTTGAAGAATTGAATAATTTGTAAGTAGAAGACAAAGTTGGAATTAGCTCTTGTGCTTTTTTAAAAAGCTTTAAATCAGACTTATATCAGATACATGGATCTACGTAAAATACTAAAAGAATATTATTTCAGTGCAATTTTAGAATGTAACTATTTAAATTGGCACCTGCTCTTCCACTGTTGTTTGTTAAATGAAACATTGATCGCCTCTTTCTTGAACTTTCTCTCATCTTACTACACTTTATCTTATCTTAAATATTATATCCCTAAACCCTACTGTAAAATTTTGTCATAAAAATTATGTTCTGTATTTAGCTGTCTGATAGCCTGACAGCTGAGAGATGATACTAGATTTCAGTCTGACATTCACTTGTCTCTAGCTCCATTTTCTAAACTTTTTGCTTCTCTCTCCATAGAAAACTTGAACTCTCTTTCCCAAGCTTAACCTACTTTAGGGATTGGCCCTCACTCACTGTATTCTTTCTAGTTGTTTCCTTCTTTTCCTGCACTTTCTCACTTAAAAAAGTTTCCAGAGAAAAACGAGGTTATTTGTCCTCTTCTACGATTCACATTTTAAAAAACATATTTTTATTATCTTTAAGTAGTTGTACAAAGGAATTGCCATTCAATAAAGCAGTTTTTTAAATTTAATTTTATGTCAAGGTGATGTACAGAGGAGTTACAGTTATATAAATAAGGTAGTAAGTACATTTCTCGTCAAACTTGTTACCCCCTCCCTCATTTTTCTCCCGGTTTCCCTCCTCCCCCAAAGTAGTACAGTTCATATCCAACATATTGTCTTGTGAGGATCACTGTTGCATTGGTTTGCCCTTTGTCCTTTTTCTCACCACTTTGTTGTTCCCCTTCCCTTCACTAATTCAGATAAATGTATATACAATACTCAGGGTATCAAAATCAAATACAGTGATAACAGGGGATAAAACGATAGGGGGAAAAGTACAAAAAATAAGAAATCATATCTTACATTAGAAACAACAACGAAGAAAATCTTGTTTTCGTATACAATGTGTTCATCAAGTCTTCCATTTCAACATTCTCACCTATCTCTTCCAACCCATCACTTTTCTTAAATTTTGTAGGCTATATATTGAATTTTTTAGTGCATTCTTCCCATCTTCTTCACTAGAGTTTACTTATTTTGTTTCTGTGATTTATTTATTGTGGTTTTTTTAGTTTACTTTTTTTAAATTAAGTTTTTCCTCTCCTCACAATTCCAAAGAGCTTGTCTATGTAAAATCCAATTACCTATTCATCCTCAAAGGAGCTCTAATTGCAATGTCTTTCCAAGAAGCATCTTCACTTGAAATCTTCACAGTTTTTTTTTTTTTTAATTTTTTGTCAGTCATGGGACTTGAACTCTCGGCCTGGTCACTGTCCCTGAACTCTTCAGCTCAAGGCTAGCGCTCTACCACTTAAGCCACAAACCACTTCCAGTTTTCTGGTGGTTAATTGGAGATAAGAGTCTCATGGACTGAACTTAGATCCTCACAACTCAGCCTCCTGAGTAACTAGGATTACAGGCGTGAGCCACAGGCCCCTAGCTTCACAATTTTTATAATAAAAGTTTTTATTTCATAGCCATTGAATTATTGTGGTTGTAACTAAAACCAGAGTTTAAAAAGGTAAGTCAATTAAGCAAAAAAGACTTCATTAGAACTCCAGATTTACTTCACGTTTTCTTAACTCTTACAGGTTATGTGGAAGTGTTGGTGATACCTGCGGGAGCAAGGAGCATCAAAGTTGTAGAAGAAAAGCCGGCACATAGCTATTTAGGTAACCTGAGTTACAGACAGACAGTTCAAGTATGATTCCCATTCTATGGCCTGGGCGTTTTATGAGGGGAAGAATTCAGCCTGTTTCATTTCATTTCCTGGACTTTCCAGAAAGCACCTCTTACTACACTGATAGAGACTGTTTCTTGCCTTCTCTCCCAATGATGTGTCAGGAGCAAAAGCAATCTGGTCTATCAGTATGTTGGATTTTTATTTAAGGGAAGGTATAAATTATTAACTTATAACAACTCCATAGATTACTTCGGCCTATTTTATTTCAGGTATATAAATATATAGGATATAATTCATGAATCCATTCAGTTCATATACATGTATATGTGCATAAATATATTAATGCTATGTGTCAGTGCATGTGTATGTTTATAGGAAAAAGATTATTAAAGAATTAGGAACTCTTCTGGTATGAAAAAAATTCATATACTAAAGACACTTCACTTACAATGGGAAAATGCTTTATTTCTGCACCTCACTGATGAAGAAAGTGTCCTTTAAATATTTTTTGTGAGAAAGTGAGAAGAGGCTATTTTATTAACTTTAATTATTGTCAAATTACTCATTGTCATGTATTTTAATTATTATTATTTAAAATACATTAAAGAAAATACTTATTTATCCAAATATATTTGCTTATATATTAAAGTTTCAAGCTAGTCAGGGATGCCAGTGTCAAATACGATCAGATAAAAGAAAGGAGAAAACATTCTCTCAGAATTTAAACACTATATTTGAATTACCTATTTAAAATGCCCCCAAGAAACTTAGCATCAGTGGCTCATGCCTATAATCCTAGCTACTCAGGAGGCTGAGATCTGAGGATTGCAATTTGAAGCCAGCCCCGGTAGGAAAGCCTGTGAAATTCTTAGCTCCAATTAACTACCCAAAAAAAAGAAAAGCTGGAAGTGGAGCTATGACTCAAGTGGTAGACTGCTATACTTGGGCAAAAAGCTCAGAGACAATGCCCAGGCCTGGAGTTTATGCCCCATGACCGGAGGTGGGGGGAGGGGAAGCCCTCATGAATTTTCTCCATTAGAAAAATGGTATCTTTGTTGCTGTTCCTCAAGTGAGTAATAAATGTCCCATTAGGAAATTTGTTCAATGAAAAACAATCTATCCTAAGTAATTCTACCTGCAATATAGAAAACAGTTTAGCCTTGTACTAAATTAGAATTTCTTAAGGATTTATTTTCTAGGAGTAGGGAAATTTGAGGAAAAAGATTCTAAAGAAATCTTTTATTATATGATATTATATGATATAGTTACTAGTTTGTAATTACCAATATATCAATCTGATCTGCTTTACGTATTAATGGAGTAGATCATTCCAGATTCAATTGTTTTAATGATCCAATATTAAATTTTTGAAGACAATGAACACTAGATGATATGTTAATTTAATAACATTATTGACTACTGAATTTGGATATGCTTTATTTCTTCCAAGCTCTAAAAGAATACAGATGCTTCAAGTGTAGCAACTTTTATGTTTTAAGAGACTGATTAATGTGGCTAAACCAACCAGCTGCTTTCACAAACAGGGCAGCACCATGTGCCTGCACTTCCTTACCTCCTATTCTTTCAACCAATCCAACTTGGTTTTCTGTCTCCCTGAACAGGCATTGAGTTTTTTGTTTGTTTGTTTTTTGTTTTTTGTTTTTAGGCCAGCAATCCTTTCTTTGATGATAAATTAATAGTCACCAAGGTCCAGCATGTTACTTGACCTATAGGCAACATTAATATCCACTGACATCTTCTTAGCTCATTAGACAGCTTCTTTGTTGTCTCCTTTCCTTCACCCAATGCCCTCTTGGTCTCTGTTGATAACCCTCAAACTCCTTGTAGTCTACACATATTCCCATTGTGTAAGGATCGGGCTCAGGCCTTCTTGCTTTTTCACCTTCTTACTTTCACCTTCCTAGGGAATCTCATCTTACCTTTACATGACTATATTATAAATCATTCATTTATATGATTACAATATCAAATGTCTTGTAGACACTTCAGAAAAAAGAAGCCCAAAATCAGAAGTCTAGGATAAAAATGCATTCTTCCCTTTTACCCCTACCCATGTTTTAGGGTAGTGTTATGGTGTTACTGGCCTGTGGCTTTCTAACAACTGCCATGGACTTGGATGTTAAAAACAACAATAAATATATTCCTTATAGACAAGAAATCCCAAATCTGTTTCTGTGCTTTATAGCCACATTATCTCTGTAGACACTGACTCTTCTATGTCAAATCTGTCTCATTCTCCCACTTATAAAGTTATGCATCACTGTATATAGGAACCTACTGTAAAACCCCAGGTAGTTTGCCATCACCCTTAACTAATATTTGCAAATTCTTTCCTTCATTCCTTCTTCCTTCATTCACTCCCTCCCTTCTCTTTCTTTCTTCAATGTCTTCATCCATTCAGACTTCAGGTTACTATGGCAAAAATACCATACAGTGGATAGATTCAAAGTAACAGAAATTTCATAGTTTTGCAGGCTGGAAAATATCAAGATCCTGATGGATTTTCTGTTTAGTGAGGGCCTTTTTCCAGATTCTGTGTTCTCAGATGGTAGAAGGGGTGAGCTAATTCTTTGGGACTCTTTCCTAAGAGCATTGATCAAAAGTTTTTCACAACATTAACTTGGGGGATACAATTTCCATCTCAGGATTGTTTGAGTGCACAAATATTCACATCAGAAATAGCATTCATAGGTTCCAGGGACTAAAATATGTCTAATTTTCCTTAGTAATATATTAAATATTACACATATCATATAAAACTTGCAATTACATTTTTTTGTCCTGGAGCTTGGCAACAAGGCCTGGACATGATCTCTGAGATCAGACTTAGTGCTCTTCCCCTTGGACCAGAGTTCTTTCTGCTTTTTAGTGATTAATTGGAGACAAGAGGCTTAGAAACATTCTTGTATGCACTGGAATCAAACCATGATCCTCAGATCTCAGTCTTCTGAATAAGTAGGATTATAGGCTTGAGTCACCAGTACCTGGTCATTTAAATTATTTTTATGTGCAGTAAGTTCCATGGCATTGAATACAAATCTCAATAATATTGTAGATATGTAGAAGTCCCCTGTGATTCATGTGGAATTTCAAATGACCCTGAATGATCAGACCAAACCTGAGAAAGCAGAACAGAATTGGATCATTCACACCTCCTAATTCAAACACAGCACTGATGCAGGGTCATAAACACAGATAAGCACACTAATGACATACAACAGAACCCAGAAATAAACCTTTGCATATTTTAATGACTTTTGACAAAGATAACCCAGTGGAAGAATGTTCAGTGTTTTCTCCAATAATACTGAAGACATTGGAGAAAAATGAAGTTGGACCCTTGTCTAAAACCATGTCAAACTACTCTTGGGTCCAAGGCTTTTATTTGTTTTGTGATTCAATTCTATTACTCATTGTAGTTATACTTAGAATTTCTATATTTTTTGTGATTCAATCTTAGTATGTTGTGTATTTCTGTGTATCCATTTACCTAGTTTTTCAAATTTATTTTCACAAGCTTGCTCATAGTACTCACTTATAATTTTTCTGTAGTACTAGCTATAATGTGTTCATTGTTACATCCAATCAGTAATTTTAGCTGGCCATCACTCTTTCCTGTCCTCAGCTTTTCCTTTAGGAAGCTGAAGGCTGATAAACTTATGTATTCTTTTAAAGAACCATCTTTAGGATTTTTTTCCTATTGATTTTCATTTGTCTCTGATCTGATCTTATTTCTTTCCCTCTACTAATTTTAGATCTATTTTATTCTATTTTTTCTTCTTCCTTAAATTGTAAACTTTGTTAATTTGAAGTAGTTCTTATTTTTATTGTGTTAAGGGAATACATTTCTTCTTTAACAGGACATTTACTATGTTTCTCCTAAGTTTTCGTATGTTGAATCTCAGTTTCATTTGCCTAGAAATTTTTTAAAATTTCTTCTGTGATTCCTCGCCCCTTTGGTAGATTACTTTCTTTGATACATTTTTTCTAAAAACTTGTAAATTTTCACATATGTATATATATATGAAATGTATATATATGTATGTATGTGAAATATGTATGCATATGCATGTATATATGTATATATGAAGTCTATATGTGTATATATGCATATGTATGAAATATATGTACATATGTATATATAAATATATGTGAAATATGTATATTTCATATACACACATATATATATATTATATTCAGCCTATTCCAGCCACTAATTTCAGTTGTTTTTGTTAAAAATGAGAGTCTTCCTTGGTCTTTCACTCTCTTTATCATCCTAACATTAGCAAATCTGTCAGGAATTTAAAATTATTTTTTAATCTCCATAAACACCATGACCTCCAATCAATTCACACCATTATATTGACTCTTTTTATTTTTTCTATAGTGCTTATCAATGTTAAAATTTCTTTCTTGTTTGCAGACTTACTTGTAACTTAGTGCTTTATCTACAGTAAATAACACAAAGTTGGTTCACAGGAAATATCAACAGTTCCAATGAATTTTATTCAAGAGTGATCAATTTATTACATGGAGCAATGAAGAAAAATACAAATTATGAACAGATTTATGAACAGTTTTCTTTTCCAGTGTGCCTCTAGTACTACTAATTTTGCTTTCTTTCCATGCTACTGCTCTCTAAACTCAAATATCTAATCAATTTTTCTACTCAAGGCTGGTGTTCTACCACTTAAGTTACATCTTTGCTTCCTGCATTTCTTATGGTTAATTAAAGATAAGTGTCTCCTGCCTGGTCCTGCTTTGAAACTTGATCTTAGGATCTCAATCTCCTCAGTAGCTAGGATTACAGGCATGGGTCACCAGCACCAATTAAGTGTGTAGCTTTAATTATTGTCAGTTTTTCCTTTTGCCCAGCTTTAGACTTAAGGTTAGTAAGGTGCCAAGATGTTGATACTATTATTATTATTATTATTATTATTATTATTATTATTATTATTATTATTAATTATTATATGTTTGAAAAAAAAGGTATGACTGAGCCAGGCTGGTGAGACAGGCAAACACTGTGATTGCTGTGAGGCTCCTCCAGCAAAATGGAACAGCCTTTTGCTAAGCTGAGAGACTAGTGCTAAAGAAACTCAGAGTACACTTAAGGGGAACTCAAAAAAAGCATCGTGTTAGCTTTTGCTTGCCTCCTCACTGGGGCCTGTGGGCATCTAGAGGTCATCCAGGGTCTGGCTACCCGCTTTGGGTTGACAGAGTAACAAGACACCAGGATGGGCTATGGCCTGGCCACCAGCCTGGGCGAACAGCTTTTAAATTTTTTATGTATTTTTTTTATGTTTTTCATTGTAAAGATACTGTACAGAGGGGTTACAGTTATACGAGTAAGATAATGAGTACCTTTCCTATAGAGCATTGTTACCTCCTCCTTTGTTTTACCCCTACCATCCCTTTCCTCCCCCACTCCCCAACTGCCCCCCACTCCCACCCAAGTTGTAAAGTTCGTTTTTCAACATAGTGTCTTGTCATTGTTACAACAGGTCAGCCTGTATCCTTATTTCAGCATTTTGTTATTTCCCTTCCCTCCCCCAAATTAGAAAAATGTATATACAAGGTTCAGGGCACCAACATCCAATACAGTGAAAACAGGAGTTATACCGTAGGGAGGAACATACAAGGGAAACGAAAAATCACATAGTACATTATAAATAAGTTAAAAACAATAACAAGAAAGAAAAAACCACTCGTGTCCCTATCTTGTGGTTCATTTCACTTAACATCATCTTATATGATCATATGTACATAGCTTTTGACCTCTTCTGCTTGTCCTAGAACTATATGCTAGTTATTGCAAATAAGGGAAACCATGGGACCTATGTTTCTTTGGGCCTGGCTTACTTCAAGCTTTTTATGTTTTTTTAATCTCAATTTTTAAATATGCATGTGTGTGTGCATGTGTGTGTGTACACGCTAGTTGTCTTGTGTATTTTGAGCAATATTTTCCACATCTGCATTAAACATGGGAATATATACGTAGAGGTTCTTTTTTATTTTAGTCATCGATACCTTCAAGAAATACTTTTCACAAACTTTGTAAAATGTTTTGGCTTAAAAATCAACATACAAATATCAGCAATTTTTCTGTATAGCAAACACTCTGAGAAGGATATTAGGCAAATAATCCCTCCGAAAAAAAATTTTTTATTGTGAAAATACTGTACAGAGGGGTTACAATTGCATGGGCAAGATAATGAGTACATTTCTTATCAAGCATTGCAGCTTCCTCCTTTGTTTCCCCTTCCCATCCTTCCCCCCCACCCCCCCCCACAATCCTCCCTGCCCTGCCCCGCCCCCCCCAAAGTTTGCTTTCGACATAACGACTTGTACATCTCATTGTTGCAATGGGTCCACCTGTATCCCTATTTAAATGATTTGTTTTTCCCCTTCCCATCCACAAATTATACCGACATGAAATACAGTGAAAGCAGTGGTTATACTGTGGGGGAGGGACATACAAAGCAACAAAGAAATAATCTTATAAATGTGTTAGAAACAATCGCATGAAAGGAAAAAAAAACATTTGAATACATATCTTAGGGTTCATTTCCCTAACATCAACTTATCTGACCTTTTCTGCTTGACTCAGACATATACTAGATATTGCAAATAAGGGGAACCATGGGACCTATGTTTCTTTGGGCCTGGCTTACTTCACTTAATATAATTTTTTCCAAGCCATTCCATTTCCTAACAAATGGGGCAATGTCATTCTTTCTGATGGAGGCATAGAATTCCATTGTGTATATATACCACATTTTCTTGATCCATTCATCTACCCCTCAGAAAAATTTTAAAAATGGGTTCAAAATTAGTTTTGGAATAAGTCTAAGATTGAAAGACCTCTACAATGAAACCTATAAAATCTTGAAGAAAAAAATTTGCAGATTATGCCTACAACTAATTGAATTTTGAAAGGCATTAAAAATACACATTGGGGGAAAAAGACAGCCTTTTTAACAAATGATGTTTGAAAACTGGCTACCCAAATGCAGAAACTGTAAATATATACATACTTATATCTCTACACAAAAATCAATTCAAAACAGATAAAAGACTTTCATGCAAGACCTGAGTCTTTAAAAGTACCACAAGTTCCTAAAGTTGAAATCATAGATACCAATTTTCTGTACTACCATCTGTTCAGAAAATGAGAGTACAAGGTGACAGCTAGCACTTCATGAAATCAAACGATTGTGCAGAGTAGAGGAAACAATTACCAAAATCAAGAGAAAGTCCACGGAATGAAAGAAATTCTTTGCCAGCTACTTATCACATAAATGATTGTTATCCATAGTGATTAATATGTAGACAAATATTTCTGAAAAATATGTTAATCATATATTTTATATGTTATATAATCAAAAGTGTTTCTGAATATATTCTATATTTCTGAATATGGATCAGAAATTAACCACCAATGAACATATAAGCCAATCAATAAATGTGAATAAGTTGAGTAGACAGTTTCCAAAGTAAGTACAAATAACCATCTTTGGCAAAAGGAAATGGGAATCAAAACATTGAGATTTCATTTTATCTTAGCCTGATGGCTTTCTTCAAGAAAACAAACAAACACTGGGGATGTTCTAGGAGAGGCAAATCTTTATACAATATGTATTATGTATATTATGTAAATTTGTGTAGGCTTGATGGAAAGTAGTTTGGAGACTCTTCAAAAACTAATAGAACAACTACGTATGTTGCCAAACATGGCCGGTCCTTTCTTTTATTTTTACCAGAAAGCTTCAGTCTTTTAACCAATTACTGTAATCCTTTTAAAAATAGTATCATAGGTTGAGCGCTGGTGGTTCAAGCCTGGGATCTTAGCAGAAATCATAGGATCTTGGTTTGAAGCTAGCGTGGACAAAGAATGTCTTGAAATGCTTATGTTAACTACCATTGAAAACAGAAGTGAAACTATTGCTGAAGTGGTAGAATGCTAGCCTTGAGTACAAAAAAGCTCAGGTATAACATTCTGGCCTTGAGTTCAAGCCCCACAGTCATACCCACACATACATACATATACATACATATATACATATGTGATTTTTATCTTTATAAATGTATAGAAATATTTATGTTTACATGAAATATATGTTTATATATATATATATATATATATACATCAATTGATTGTTTCTTATTTGTACCATTTCTCCATGTCTTCTTTTTGTCTCTCATTAGATTAGCTATTTTTTCATGGTTAATCTTTATTTTAACAAGTATAGTACTTGTTTTATATTTCACTGGCTGCTGTACTAGTTACTAGATACATCCTAAGTTCTTAAACTCTCCCTTTAAATTATATTATCCTATTTCTTATATAATGCAAGCCCCTTTTTATCATCTACCCCCCTTTCCCTCTTTTGACTAATATACATTTTATTTCCACTTTTCATATAGTTAAATGATTTTTATATGTGTGTAAACAATCAAAATATATTGTAATCATTTAATTTAAATAGTTACACTATATATACATTTACTAAAAGCTACTGTTTTAATATTTTCTGTATTTATTATTGTCAATATCCTTCCTTCACACAGACATGTTTCCATTTGAAATGTTTTACTTCAACCTAAAGAATATCCTTCAATATATTTGTACAAGAAGTTTGCAAACCATAAACTTTTTTTGTTTTGTCTGAAAACATAATTATATTGCCTTTGTTTTTGAAGGACATTTTCAGCAAATATAAAAATCTATGTTTGCAATTTTATTTGTTCTCTTACTTTTTTGTATTATTTTTATTACTCCAAGGTTAGTTTTTAGGTACTCATTTTCTTCTGTCTTGCATTATTTCTGGTATCTTAATTTTTTTGTAGTGTTGGGGATTGAACACAGGGCATTGTGTATTCTATGAGGCATTCTACCACGTAGATATATTTCCAACCATAATATCTTTTACCCTTTAAAAATACTCTTGTTATAATTTACATACAATAAGTTTTCCCTGTTTAAAGTGGACATTTCCAATATTTTTCCCCCATACTCTCTCCTTTCACTATCCTCTTGTAGCCACAGTAAAACATCTTGTTTTACATTCATGTCCTTCATTTTTAAGGACTTGATATGAGTGATATCTTTGTTTCTTAGTCTTGGGTTTGTTACTTGCCATCAAAACCTCCACTTCTATAAATTTTTCTGCAGTAACATAATGTCATTCTTACTTAAGGTTGAGCAATAGTCAAGTGCATATATATATATATATATATATATATATATATATATATATATATACACACACACATTTTCTTTATGAATTCACCAGTGATAGACACTTAGGCGGAGTCAATATTTTTAGCTATTGTGAATAGTGGTGCAGTAGATATAGGTGCACAAGAATGTTGATATATGTCCAAATAAATGTCCAGTAGTCATATAGCAAGATAATATGGCAGTATTTCTTTTTTTTTAAGTTTTTTGGGGGAATTTCCATATTACATTACATAGTAGCTACAATAGTTACCCTTTACAAACAATGTATATGATTTTCTTTTCCCCAACATCACTACCAGCATTTGTTGATTTTGTTCTCAGCTGTGAATCCACTCTAGGATTCTGATTACAGTGAGATGAAATCTCACTGATATTTTTTGTTTTTTGTTTTCATTTTTGCCAGTCCTGGGACTTAAACTCAGGACCTGGGTGCTGTCCCTGAGCTTCTTTTGCTCAAGGCTAGCACTCTACCACTTGAGCCACAGCATCACTTCTGGCTTTTTCTGTGTATGTGGTGCTAAGGAAATTGAACCCAGGGCTTCATGCATGCGAGGCAATCAGTCTACCACTAGGCCACCTTCCCAGACCTCACTGATGGTTTTTGTTTGTGTGCTTGTACAGAGATTGATTTCAGGGCCTGGGTACGTACCTTCTCTATTTTGATCAAGACTGGACACTTTACCACTTGAGCCACATGTCCACTTCTAGGTTTTTGCTGGTTAATTGGAGATAAAAGTCTCATGGATGGCTTTGAACTGGAATCTACAAATCTCAGCCTCCATGTGTTCAGTCTCCATGTGTTGCAGGACTTTCTTTGGTGGCTTTTGGTGTTGAGTTCTAATTTTATTCCCTTGTGGTCTGACAGAATGCAGGGCATAACTTCAATGTTTCTGAATTTGGACAAGTTTGCTTTGTGGCCTAAAATGTGTTCTATTTTGGAAAATGTTCTGTGTGCTGCTGAGAAAAATGTGTATTCTGATGCTGCTGGGTGAAATATTCAGTAGATGTCTGTTAAATCTAGTTGATCTATGCAGTTGTTTAGATCTGCGGTTTCTCTGTTGAGTTTTTGCTGAGTTTTTCTATCTAGTGGGGATAGTGGTGTGTTAAAGTCCCCAACAATTAATGTCTTTGTGAGACTTGAGGGAAAGTAGTGTTTCTTGGATGAATTTGGGTGCTCCATTGTTTGATGGATAGATATTTAGAATTGTAATATCCTCCTGAAGGAGAGATCCCTTAATTAGTATGTAGCTTCCTTCTTTATCTCTTCTAAGTAATTTTAATTTGAAGTTTATTTTATCTGATATGAGGATTGCAACTCCTGCCTGTTTATGGGGGCCATTTGCTTGGTAGATTTTATTCCAGCCTTTCACTTTCAGAATGTTTGTTTTTATGGGCAAGGTGTGACTCTTGAAGGTAGCAGATAGAAGGATCTTGCTTTTTAATCCAACTAGACAGTCTATGTCGCTTAATTGGAGAGTTAAGTCCATTAATGTTGAGAGTTAGGACTGAGAGGTGTTTGGTACTTCCTGCCATGTTATTCACCTTCTTGGGAGCTGTGACAACTGCATCTTTCCTATGGTTCCGGGATTCTCAGTTTGGGTGCGGTTTCTTGGATATTTGACATTGTTAATATTATTTGCATGGGTTCCTTGTATTTTTTTCAATCTGCATGATTATAATTTTTTAAGGTTGAGAATATTTTTGAATAATGTGCCTTCAAATAATTTGTATGCATCCATTCCCTTTTCTGGATTACAGTTATGTGTATGTTATAGGGATTTTCCATGGGTCTCTGAAACGTTGTTCAATTTTTCAACTTTTTTGTTCTCTGAATTTCAATTATATACTATTGTACTATTTTGTCTTTCAATTGACTGGCAATCTTTTTGCAATATCTACTATACTTTTGCCATTGCCGTAAGTTAATGGTAATTGACACTTAGAGATAATGTACTTTTCTACTCTGAGAGGTTTAATTTCTATTTATTTTCCTTCAAAGTTTTCTTTAACAGTCAGTGTTATGTATTTTATTCAAATTTGTGTATATAGTAGACATACTTGTAATAGGTGCTTAAAGTCTCATCCTATTAGTTCTATATTTCTTTTATTCCTAATTACTTTTTATCTACTGATGTTTCCAGTGATTACAAGTTTACCTTTTATGATTTCATTTATCTAGTAATTTTTATGAATGCTTTTTAAAATCCTAAAATATATCAGCACAGTTACTGCTTTTTATTTCAAAGATAAACAAGAGGTTAGAAATGTGATTCGAAAGCATATTCTTTCAGTGTCGACATCTGTGTAGTAACACCATGGTTCCTAAGTATGTAGTAATTTCTGGTTTGACACTGAAAGTGATCAATATGACACAATTGAATGTTATTTTTATTACCGGGTATTAAATTTCATTTTCCTGCAAAGTTTATTTCCTTTCAAATCAGCTACATTTTTGAGCCATTTCCAAAGCTTAGTTAAGCCAAGTAGCTATCTATGAGCTAGCATAAGTTGAACTTTGTTTCTTATATGTAGCCTTTCTGAGTTGAAATCATGTTTACAAAAATCTCACTACTCTAATTATATATAACTCATATGTCTAGCATCTCTTCTTGAACTCTACGACTTAACGAAGTTCAGATGTGTAGATAGTTGCTCTTACTCAAAACTTCTTTGCATAGTTACATCTTCCTTTCAGAAGCTGAATATTCAGCTGCAGGGGTTCCTACAAATAAATCCCTTTGTAGGTTTTTTTAAAACTATTTTTCTGTGGGGTTCACTCTTTTCTAAGGGTTGCCTTCATCAATTAAGATTCCATTCTGTGTTCCCACCTCAATAAAGCCTTCTTTATTTCTACTCTGTCTGCTAGGTTCCATTTCCTGTGGTTGGGATAGATGAAAAGGACGAATGTCAGTCTAGTGAGAAAATTAAGCAGTTTTAGGTATCAGATCACTTCTTTTCTTTCCCTTTTGAATCACAGGTCTCTATGATCAACTATCCAATGCTTGAGAATAATGACTTGTGCATTGTCTGTTTGTTCATGGTGGGCAAGCTAGAGTTGTTCCAGTTATTCAATCAGAGCCAGAAGTACTGCTTCTAAGGACACATTTTTTTAAGCTAGTAAACTGAAACAACGACAACAAAAACTAGTAAATACTACTTGCCTAAAGTACTGATCTTTCATGTAGGTAACTTTAAAACCAATAAATTTTGTAGATTTGCATGTACAAGCCTGTGTTTTCAGGGGAATAGTAAAAGCCAAATATCTGAATTGAGTCTAAATGTCATATTCTAGTAACGTCAGTATGTGTTTTAGGTATTTTTATTACAGATTTTCAGAAAATATTTCTTTATAATTGTGCCCTGAAAATGTGTTGAAATAAAAGGTGATAAAATAAGTTTGTATTGATACTGTATAAACCTCATTCCAAAAGATCTCTCAAAATACTTAATATACTTTAGGGAAATATAAGGAAACACTTGGGATTTTTTCAGGGAAAAATAATTAGATTTTATCAAGAACATTTGTTTGTGGGAAGTAACACCTATTTTTTTTTTTGTCATTCCTGGGACCTGAACTTGGCCTGGGTCTGTCCCTCAGCTCTTCAGCTAGTTCTTCAAGGCTAGCACCAATTCCAGCTTTTTCTGCTTATGTGGTGCTGAGGAATGGAACCCAGGGTCTCATGCATGCAAGGCAAGCACTCTATCACGAGCCAACTTCCCAGCCCCAGTAATAACTATTTTTTAAAATGTTGAATTTTCTGTCAATATATTTCCCCTTCAGATTTAAAATTCAAACTAAATACTAATATTTAGGTATTTTTCACAAATCTGAGAATGCATAATTGCTTAATATGTCAGTAAAATATTATGAAATTTAACATCAAGTTCTTGATAATTTTAATAATTTGATTACCATATTGTTCATTTTAGTGGAACCTCAAATACCAGAAAGTCTTTTAGTGGTCACTAAATATGTTAATAGATAATTAGCACAGTAAACTATACAAGCAAAAATAATAAATGCAAAAAAACCCTCTAACTTCTGATATTTCTGTTTATTCATTCATCTTTACTCACCTTTTCCTTCTCATTGTTCAGAAATCATATGGTTTTTAAAAGTTTTCAATAAAATCCTTTTGAAATTTTTAATAAAATAGTCTGTGTTTTACAAAGAGAATAAAATTATACAGGAGAGGGTCAATATTTAACTTATTTGCCTTTGGAAGAAAGTAAGAAGGAATCTTTAAAGTATTACTCATGTGATACCACTCTCATATCATGAATTGTGTTTCAGTATATTAGTGATCAGGTCATAATAGACAGTAAAATATATGAACAGAGTTATTCTGAAAATCCTGTATATACATGGATGTTTATAAGTGAAGAAAACTTTTTTTTACTGTTTTTATAATAAGCTGCACAGGAGAAATAACCTTGGGTCTATTTTTAAAATTAACTTATCTTTCAGTTATTTTGTGATATATACATCAGTGCTGATTTGGTCTTCTAGTTAACATGATGTTCAATGATCCCTTCTCACGTGCACACTTTTCTGGATGGACAAAAGACAAACAGCATGCATTACACAAAGGGCCAGCCTCTACAGTGTTCATAGAATCATTGACTAAATAACACAGATACACAGACTGGAGACAATAAAGACTAAATGAATAAGGACCAAAATAAGGAGTACAGATGTCAAGTGTCCAAGGAGGCTGGAAGAGGCAAAGATAAATGTGGCTGCTAAATTGTGAGCAGCATCAGAACAACTGGTAGCATTATCCATATTTTTTTATATTAGGGTATGTTGCCTCATTTAGAAATGTTCATTTAGAAATGTATGATTCCTTTTAACAAACCAATATGAAGTTGATATTGATAAATGCTGCCAACTTGGTGATACTTACAAAATCTTTAAATTTCTGTATAGTTCTCCGAGACACAGGCAAACGGTCTATTAATAGTGACTGGAAGATTGAACACTCTGGAGCATTCAATTTAGCAGGAACTACCATCCATTATATAAGAAGAGGCCTATGGGAGAAGATATCCGCCAGAGGTCCTACTACAACACCTTTACATCTTCTGGTATGAGGGAAATAATTAATGATATTGTCTAATTTCTCAAAAAAGATGTTCTGACCATTCCCTGTCTAATATTTGCTGCATATTTCAAATGTCAAAATGATATTTAAGATAATTTAAGAAGTGAGTTTGGGGATGTATTAAAGCATGTTTTAAATTAATTATTACAAGTAGAACAAAGAAGAGATGTATTACCAATGAATGAAGAAGTTTTCTTTTCCTGAAAGCATTTGTCAATTAACCAGAATGCTTGTCTAAAAAAGTGATATAGTATGGCAAATAATGGCACTGTATGTATCTTTAGCATGGACCTATCTGAATTGTGTAAAATGTCTCTGATAGTGTTATTTTATCAAAGAAAGGAATGTGTAAATGTATCCAACAGAGATCCCAATTTCCCCATCCTATTCTCTCATCTTTATTAATGGAGTCCTGTAAAGAATTGTGGAAATTTAGAATGTTTGCAATTATAACATTTTTGCCAAGTAGTAAAAGATTATTTTTCATTCTAATTTGAAGGAAAAGTATTAGAATGAGATTCTGCAGTCTGGAAGCAGCTCCATGGGTATGGAGTGAATGGAACAGGTAGTTGGTGCCAATCCCACAGAGAACAAGAGACTGACCATACAACTAGAGAAAGTCTAAAATACAAATACTGCACTACTTCTGACCTAAAGCTCTGAGAATGGCTATTTATTTGACGTGTGACATGTCACAAGTTTTAGTATCTCTGCATAATTTAAATTTAAATTATCTACACCTGGTGACATCTGTGTTGTTAGTCTGTAGTAGGTGATCCACCTACCATAATATCCCAAGATAAGGGTGCACTAACTAGGTTCTAGTAATGAAAAAAAAAATTGACTCATTGTTCTGGAGCAGAACCTAAGATTTACTTTTTTAATCAGCTTCTACCTCAATCCAGTGGTCCACTGAAATCAGTGTAAATCACAGTGTTCTACATTACAAGAATAAAGGTATCTTCTGTTTGTGTATTTTCTGTTTTAACCTAAAAATGAAGAAAAAGCTAGGTGCTGGCAGCTCATATTTGTAATCCTAGCTACTAAAGAGGCTGAGATCTGAGGATAGTGGTTTGAAGGCAGCTCAGGCAGAAAAGTCTGTGAGACTCTTATCTTCAATTAACCAGGAAAAAAAAAACAAAACAGAAATAGAGGTATGGCTCAGTAGAATACTAGTGCAGAATGTAAAAACTAAGCAAGAACAGCAATACAAGCACAAAAATAATGTTCTACATATGAATGAAATGTCAACTGAATATCTAGCAAAGGTTTTCTCCAACTATGTTGTCTCTTCAGTTTTTTCTTTTGCTGTGCAGAAGCTTATGGATTTGATGCAGTCTATCAGGAATTCTTTTTTTTTCTGACTCTTTATTTCCAGCCATTGGACTCTTATTTGAAAAGTCATTGCCTAGAACTAGGTCTTGAATTACTTGTCATTAATTTTTCCTATATTAATTGTATTTTTTATTGTGAGACTACCATACAGAGGAGTTACAATTACATGGGCAACCCTATATTAATTTTAAAGTTTCAGATCTTAGATTTGTCTTTAATCCATTTTGAGGTTTGTTTTTTATTTTTAAAAAAGATGAGAGATAAAGATCTAAGATCAGTCTTCTCCATGTAGATACCCAGTTTTCCCTGCACCACATGTAAGAGAGGGTGTGGTTTTACCATCCTATGTTTTTGGTACCTTTGTCAAAAATCAAACAAATGTAGCTTTTTAGTCTCATTTCTGGATCTTCTATTCTACTATCCTGTTTCTTTTATGCAAGTAACATAATGTTTTTGTTACTGTGCTCTGCAGCATTAATCTGTTTGCTTATGGCTTCATGACTATTCAGGGTCTTCTGTGTTTCCATATGAATTTAGATATTCTTCCAAATTTTCCAAAGAATATCCTCAAATTTTTAATGGCAATTGCATTGACAACTGCATAGCTTTTTAAAATGTGGACAGTTAAGCAATATTGATCATGCTGATCTATAAGCACAGAAACTCTTTTCAACTTCTAATATCCTCTACAATTTTAGATACTACTGAAATCCAGAGTTATTTTAGGCAATATTTTGAAAAACTCGTTCTAGTTTTCAAATTCAGTATATCTGTTGAATATTTATTGGTCTATTTATTGGTAAATACAATCTTATAAAACAGTCAATAAGATATAAGCAACCTGAAGAAAACAATAATACAAGTAAGTAATAATACAAGAAATAATACAAATAATACAAGAAAGCAATAAAACAAGTTTGAAACTGTAATAAAAATATTTCTCAATAAGAAAATCGGAGGCCCACATTAATTTGTTGCTGAATTCTACCAGACTTTTAAAGAAAATTGAATGCCAATGTTCAAGCAATCCCACAGTAGGAAAATCTATAATTGTATTAATTTGTGTCATCTTTCCTTTTCTTTTAGTAGCTTGGCTAAAGGTCTGTCAGTCTTGTTTAACCATTCAAAGATCCAACTCCTTGTCTTTCATAGTGCTTATTAGATAACATTTCAGCTCTGATCTTAATTCTTTCTTTCCTTCTACTAATTTGGAGATTGGCTTGTTTCTGTCTTGATAAGCATCATTATAATATTTTTTAAGATCACTCTGATTTTTGGTGTAGAAATTTACAACTAAAAACTTACCCTTAGAACCACTTGAATCATATTCCAGAGTTTATTATATATTTGGTTATAATTTTCATTTCATTATAGGGATATTTTACTTTTTTCTAATTTCATCATTGACACCACTAATCATTCAAAAGTGTATTGTAAAATCTCAAGCTATCTTTTCTGTACTTTTTTTAGGTTGATTTCTGGCTATATCTTATTGTCCTATGATAAAATATAATGTTATTTCAATTTTCTTCTATTTGCTAGATTTTTTTTTGTATTCTGTTATTACCAATTTTAAGAAAGTCTCATTGGATTCTGAGAATAGTGAGTCTTGTGTGACAGAATGTTCTACAACTCTAGGTGAAGTCTATTTGACCAATAGTGTTAAAGGTGACCTATAGTGTCATTGAATCTTTGGTGGACTGGGGGGGAGGGGCCTGGTGGACCCTGGGACATACTGCTTAGAGCCTCAGCAGAATGGTTGGTGCTCCACTCTAGCTCTCTGTATTTCCATAACTTAGCTTATAATCACTCGCCTCTGTGTATTCTCACCCCAGGAGCTTGGATAACTGCTATCCCACTTGGGTTAGGGTTAGGGTTAGGGTGAAGTGACTTCTACTCCTTCTTGTGACTTGTACTAGTTTCCTACTGTACCGTGTTCTTCACATTTCTGACTGCAGCTCTACCTGCAGAGCTTATTATGCATCCCCAAAGACAGAATAACGCAGGGCACTTTAATTCTTAGGCTAACAGCTCCAATTGGAATCTTAAAACATTGCTTCCCAAGACTGCATCAAAACAGAATGTGGGGATGAGAGAACTTTCCTGGGCCCTGTGTGCTATGTGGGCTCCAGAACACCTGCCTGGAGAGACTAGAGATTCACTTGGCATTGAGTCTTGCTCTGTGTCCTCTGAGTCCCTCATGCTTTTCATCCCTATCCCCTCCCTCTGCTGCCTTAGTTCTCATCACAAAATGTCTCTTACTCTATGTCACTCTGAATTTTCAGTTTTCTTTTTGAAAGGCTGTAAGATTCCATTTTTTCACAATTGAAATTCCAGTGTGTGTTCTTGACATTCTCTATAATTCTTTTTTTAATATATTTTTATTGTTAAGATACTATACAGAGGGGTTACAGTTACATGAGTAAGAAAATGAGTACATTTCCTATCGAGCATTGTTACCCCCTACTTTGTTTTTCCCTTACCATTCCTTCCTGCCTCACCTCCTCAACTCCTCCCTCCCTCCAGCCCCCAAAGTTATAAAGTTGGTTTTCAATGTAGTGGCCTGTACATCTCATTGTTACAGTGGTTCAACCTGTATCCTTATTTCAGCATTTTGTTCTTTTCCTTCCCCTTCCCAAATTAGAAAAATGTAAATACATGATCAGGGCACCAGAATCAAATACAGTAGAAACGGGTTACACCATGGGGGAAGAACATAAAAAAGAAACAAAAAAAATGTACTCATTGCCTTGCTCATGTAACTGTACAATATTTTTACAATTAAAAAAATACAAAAAAAATCACATGGTACATTAAAACAACAATGACAATGATAAAACCTCTTTTGTCCCTATCAGGGCTTATTTCGCTTAGCTTCATCTTATATGGTCATAGGTACATAGCTTTTGACTTGTTCTGCTTGTCTGGTAAGATTATCCTAGATGTATACTAGTTATTGCAAATAAGGGAAACCATGGGACCAATGTTTCTTTGGGTCTGGCTTATTTCACTTAATATAATTATTTCCAAGTCTCCACTTTCTAACAAATGGGGCCGTGTCATTTTTTCTGGTAGAAGCATAGAATTCCACTAGAGAGAGAGAGAGAGAGAGAGAGAGAAAGAGAGAGAGAGGGGGGGGGAGAGATACATATGGATACCACATTTTCTTTTCTTTATTTGGGGGGGGGGATCCGGTCGTGGGGCCTGAACTCTGGGCCTGGGCGCTGTCCCTCAGCTCTTCAGCTCAAGGCTATAGCACTCTACCACTTGAGCCACAGCGCCACTTCTGGCTTTTTTTCGTTTTGCTTATGTGGTGCTGAGGAATCGAACCCAGGGCCTCATGCATGCAAGGCAAGCTCTCTACCACTGAGCCACCTCCCCAGCCCCGATACCACATTTTCTTGATCCATTCATCTACTGAGGGGCATCTGAGTTGTCACATAGCTTAGCTATGGTTAATAATACTGTGATAAACATAGTTGTGCTGGTAGCTTTAGTATGGCCTTGTTTGTGATCGTTTGGGTAAATGCCCAGAAGTGGGATTGCTGGGAGACCTCAGTACTTCAGTGTTAAGCGTGAGCTTACTTGCTTTGTATCCTTAAGCTGACTGGTAGTAACCACAATTTTTCCTAGAAGCATGAAGCATAGTTAAAGTCAGTGAACTATGTCTAAAAGAAGATATCTGTTTGACCTAGATTATTCAGTAACCTAAGGGAAACCACATTTTGCAGATAATTTTCTTTAATGACTATTATAGATTGAAAGCTGGTATTGACTTTTGAAAAGCAATTTCTCTGTTACATGCTTCAATGTGTGCCCTCCACTATAATGTTTCACTCTTTCCTTTTTGAAGAAACTACTGCCAAATTTAAATGGTTTCAGGACAAGGTAATGGTCTTAAAGCTAATATCTCTCTTTTAAATGGCATTAGACAGGCAAGAAAAATTTGTTAATGAAAAGGTAGTTAATTAGCAAAATTATAAGTGTTTAAATATAATGCAACAATTTTCCAAATAGGTAATAACTGTAATAATATGGTCAGTCATAACAATAAACAAAGTAAATGATTTTTAACTCAGTTAAAATTCCTATCTCTATCTCATTCTTTTGTCTTTGTCTGTCTTTCTTTCTCTCTCAACTTATAAAGCTAAAAGAAACGTGTAATTGACAAATGAGATCTTCAAACCAAAGTAAACACTAGGATGTACTTTGAATCAAGCATTAGTAGATTATATATATTTGGACATAAAATTGTTATTTCTATTACTCATATTTTATTGATATAACTGTTTCATAAAGTCAACACATTAGTTTCACATACTATGCAACAAGTAAGTCTCAGCATTTCTATTGACATATTGAACTGAATCTTGAGAAAAGAAGAAAATACAATAGAGAAATTCAGAAGCTTAGCCTTGGGCTTACTTAACATTTTTCTCATGTAGCATTAAAATACTTATCAATATAATTACCTAGACAAAGGTTAGATAATAAAAAGGTTAAATAAATATGTATATATTTTAAGCATCACATTGTGTTGTATAAATCATTTTTTTAAAATTCTCAGCTAAAGAAATGATATAGTTCATATGACTGATGGTCATAATTTCCATAAATAAATAAATAAATGTGTTTATCCTTCTTTCATTTAAACATAGATTCCTGCATGAATATGTATCTATCTTTATATGCTTTATTACTGCCTGTGAAGCTAAAATTCTGACCTTGGCTTTATGTAAGTAGAGAACAAGAAAGACACAAACCCTGCCCATGATTGTACAGTTTGGCTTCAAATTAAGTCATTCCAAACATCCTTTACAGATTATTAAACACTTTACATGTATGTGTTATTAATATTTATTTTCTATTTTATTTTAACACAAGTTTATATTCCAAACCACAAATGTAGAATCAGCTTCCAAAATGCAAAGTTAACTGTAACCATACAAAGAACAAGACTCTTATTCTCTACTGGACATAAATTCCCATTATTGGTGGGAATGTAAATTAGTCAACCCACTGGAAATTGGGTTGGAGGTTCCTACATAAACTTAAAATATATCTACCAGATGATTCCATTACACATTCCTGGTGATATACCTGTAGGAATATAAGTAAATATACTTGTGCACCTATGTTTATAGCAATACTGTTCACAATAGCTAAGGTAAGTGCTAAGTTATCAGGGAATGAATAAATAAATGTGTTATGTGATGTATGTTTCATATTGTGTGTTTGTGTGTGTGTGTGTAAGATGAAGTAGTAATTTGTGCCATAAAGAAGAATAAAATTATGTCTTTTACAGGAAAATATTGGGAACTGGAGATTATTATATTAAGCAAAATAAGCCATACTCAGGGATGGGAAAGTCGCTTAGTAGTAGAGTGTTTGCCTAGCATGCATGAAGTCCTGGGTTTGATTCTCTTGTACCACATAAACAGAAAAAGCTGGAAATGGTGCTGTGGCTCAAATGTTAGAGTGCTAGCCTTGAGCAAAATTGCATAGGGACAGTGCCCAGGCCCTGAGTTCAAGCCCCGAATTGGCAAGAAAATAATAATAAGCCATACTCAGAGAAATATTACATTTTTTCTTTCATATGCATAACACAGGCTTCATTTTAATCTCTTCAATGTTAAAGAGGGGCTGCTTTGGGTATCCAATGAGAATGGGATAACATAATGATAAAGTGGTGAATATCATCAAAGTATAGCGTGATGAAACCCATTAAAATTATAAAACAAAAGAAAAAAGACAAGCCAGTGCTAATAACTAACATCCATAAGACCAGCTATTTGTGATACAGACATCAGGAAGGTCATGGTTCAAGGCTGTCAGGCTTGGGAAAAGCCAGATTTCATGCATGCATCTAATCCCAACTGTTTGGAAAGATTGTGGTCCCAGGATATCTCAAGAAAAATGGGAGCCCTTATTTTTTCAAATGGCTTAAAACAACAAGTGATGGGTCAAAGGGAGTCATAAGAGAATAGTAAAGGGCATGAATGTGATCAAAGAGCATTATATACCTATGTGGAAATGTCACGGTATAATCCCTACATATAATTAATATATACTAATAACACTTTTGGGCCATCCAGTTGGCTTAGAAGATCTCTGTCCTTTTGGAATATAATACCCAAATTCTGCTGTTTTGTCTGTGTTATTTCTAAGATCATCTTTCCTATCTTTTCATATGACTAGAAAGGCCATAGTTGATATTATATTGTAGATCAGAGATTGAATCAAATAAACATGTCCACCATCGCTACTACACAGTCCCTACGGAAGTTATCTTACATGTAGACTAGATTGTAGGATTCAAATTGAAAGAAAATGATCTTGAAAAGACAGACAGATGGAAAAAAGAAAGAAAGAAAGGGAAGGAAGGAAGGAAAGAAGGAAGGAAGGAAGGAAGGAAGAGGAAAGAAAATGAATCGGAATCTGCCAACATTCAAGCAAACTTTTTCTTTTGACATGTTAAGCTCACAGGTCAATAAAGAACCCCAGTCTTTTCAAAAGTAGGGTCTGTTTAATGTGACAGTATGATGCCATATTTCTTCTGTGAATTAGAGATGTACTCTACAACTAGCAGTCATTTTAAAGTATCAGTATCCCTAGTTTTTGGTTCCACATTGAGTATGTTCCACTTTGATAAGCCCATTTGTGTCATTTCTTTCTACTATAGGTGCTCCTGTTTCAAGATCAGAATTATGGTCTTCATTATGAATATACCATACCATCAGAACCCATTCCAGACAATCAGAGCTCAAGAGCATCTGAGCCCCTCTTCCTGTGGACACACACCGGCTGGGAAGATTGTGATGTCACATGTGGAGGAGGTGAGATCTTTAATACTATTTGTCTAATGCAATAGTTCTTTTCTGATTCACCATGGATAATCAAGACATATCCAAAACCTCTAAATTGTAATTCCAAAAATCACAAAAGTTTGGAAACAGAAAGCTTTCTTGAGGACATATTCATGGGCTAGTCACATAAACAACTTTGTAATGAAACCTGACTTGAACCACAGAAAGCTACTTACTAGTCTTTCCGTGTGCCACTGAATGTAATTCCTCTCTCCAGACACCCAGAATGTAATTCCTCTCTCCAGACACCCAGAATGTAATTCCTCTCTCAAGACAGTTAACACCTGTAAACCCAGCCACTCAAGAGGCTGAAATCTGAGGATCTCAGTTCAAAACCAGCCACTAGATTTTATCTCCAATTAACTGCCAAAAAGCAAGAAATGGAGCTCAAGTGAAAGAGCACCAACTGAGGGAAAAAGCTAAGCTCCTAGATCCTAAGATCAGGCCCCAGTACTTGCACACAGAAAAGAATCACTGTTCATTTTATTGCATATATAATAAGGTATTTATCTACAATATACTAGGTTTTATTTAATATATGTGAACTCTGTTGTGCCCATAAAATCTTAAAAGTGTAAATCCTGAAATGTATATGTCACAACAACTATTGAAAAACCTGGAAAGGCTGTAAGATTCCATCTCCAATTAACCAGAGAAAAGGAGGGCTACAATATGGCTGAAGTAGTAGAGCTCCATCTAACAAGCAAGCTCTGAGTTTAAACCCCAGTACCACCAAAAGAGGAAAGAAGGGAGAGAAATACAAAATTTGTATCAAAGTTGGTTAAATACTTGAGAAAAATAAGCAAGGAAGGAATATAAATGGGGAAGTGGAAGGATGCTGCAAAGATAAGAGGGAGTTGGTGGTGATTGCTAAAAACAGGTATCAGGAAAGTTCTCAGGGAAAGTCACATTGAATACAAACTTTGAAGTGACTCTAAGTGATCACCAGGGATATTTGGGGCTCAAGATTTGTGTGTGGGGTACTGTTAGAGTAGAGCTGACATGGTCTAGGTGATGTGAGATATGAAGAAAAATCTGACTGTAGAGACCTATTCTAGCTGTTATTCCTTGTGTTTCTGAACTGAGAGTAGGGGTAGAGGCATCAGTCAAGGGTACACTGACATGATCAGGATAGGACAGGACGGGAGCTGCACCACTGTGGCAGCAGGAGGAGGAGACATGGCCACAACCTGAACAACTCAAAAGAGCTTGTTGATGCTGAAGTATGACAAATTTTACAGCTTAAATTTTATAGCTTGGGAACAGAGCTAACAGACGATGTTGATGATCTTGATGTGGAACTATGTGAGCCATAGGAGGACTGCCACCATTTTACTAAAAGGAAGGGTGAAGTCAATATGGTCTTGCACAGGGAAATGTGTGACACCACAGGGTCAGGAAGGATTTTTATCCAGTGAGTGACTAAGTATATAAGCCTGGTGTTCAGAAAACAAGGAAAGAAGGGAAATGTGGCTGTGGTAGAAGGGCTATGCAAGGGCTGGGAAGGTGGCTCCAGTGGTAGAGTGATTGCCTTGCATGCATGAGGCCCTGGGTTCAATTCCTCAGCACTGCATAAGCAAAAAGTAAAAAAAGCCAGAAGTGCACTGTGGCTCAAATGGTAGAGCGCTAGCCTTGAGCTGAAGAGCTGAGGGACAGCGCCCAGGCCCAGAGTTCAGGCCCCACGACCGGACCCAAAAAAAAAAAAAAAAGGGCTATGCAACTCTAAAGAGATTGTTGATGGGTTGAATAAAACAAAATATAGGTCACTGTTTGTCAATGTGTATTTTCTAGAGTAGAACAGAAAATGAGTACGCCAAAGGAGAAAGCAACGACTTGGTAGAACAATATGCATAGGGGATGGAATGGAATTGAGAAACTGGCTTTGGACAAAAATATAAACAGTCCATCACTAGTCTAAGGAGAAAGATGGGGTTCTTATAGTGATACTCTGCCGACTGTGAATCTTCTTCCCGCAAAGGCTGTCTATGTGAGAGTGAGGAGACACTCTGGTTTTGATCAGCGAGCATGTGGAATGGTTACTTAGAGTGAGAAAATGAATTTAATAGAACCATGTGTTTTATTGTGGTAGCTTAAAAACAAGTGTCATTAATTTAGTATAACTCCAGTCTTCATGGTGTGTGTTATAATCTGGCTGATGTTCTTGCAGACAAAGACTGGGAATTGCCAGGGTGTGATGAAATAAGAGAGGAGTGGTTAGTTGACTCTGGTTGTATGGAATAAGTTGGGAATGGTGGGCCACAGTATTGTAGTCATATCTGCAGTACACTGTCCACAGTGGCAGTAGGCTACAGAAAAAGACATGATAGAAAAGCTATAGTTCATTTTACCATAGAGAAAGTAATTAGTGACATCTATTTAATTTTAAAACATGAGCAAGAAATATTTGTCAAGTAGGTTATATTACTCTTTTTGTTTTCTCTTTCTTTACTTGTAGTCTAATAAAAGTTGCATCAAAATTAGTTAAATATGAATAATTTGTCAGCTCTCAAGTTAAGAAAGTAAATCATTTCAAGTTAAATTTTCCCCACTGTTTCTATTAGTTCAATTTCTAAATCTTAAAGAATAAAGATTCCCTACAAATTATCTTAGGTTCAGAGTCAGAAGGAAAATTATACATTCTTAAGCATGATCTATGAATCAACATGAGAAAACTGAAGTACATAGAGTTTGAGGACTTCCCAAAGTCACATGCTCATGTGAGATGGAGCCAGAATTAAAACCCACAATTTACCAGCCCAAGGCTTCTTTCCTTCTTGTAGTGCCACCAAGAGCAGTTAGCAGGCTTCCTGAAGCTTGCTATCAGGAAAGAGCACTGTCCCAAGACATCACTTAGATTTTCTTTGGGTTCAAAGAGATGTTCTATTTCATTCTGTTAAATAAGAATTTAGATGTCTCCTTTAGTTTTCAAATGGCTGATTTTGTAATATACCCATAATTATATACAACTCATATATGGTTTATGTTTGCTATCCCTCTGAACTATATTCCTCTGTGTTGAATCAACAGTTTTCAATTATCTCTACCCATGTTAACAGGGCATATGTGTATTTCAGTGCCAGGGTGTTTCTGGGCTTGTAGACCTTATTTCTTTTTCAGTTCAGTAAATAAAGTGAATGAACAAGACTTCAAAGATAGCATCATTTCTAACTTCATATAATTGATTTTAGATCCAGAATAAACTTTGTGTCTTTCAGTTTATTCATGAATTAAATGAGACTGTTCAAAGCACAGAACATTGGAAACAGATTTGTGCAAAAATGTATCTTCAACAGAAGAGAGGAATAATAATAACAGCATTATTTCTCTTCACAGAAACATATTAAGAGCAATTATGGTAACACAGGGAAGTTTAAAACTTCAATGTTTGGCACAATTTTTCTAATTCTGGTGCAAAGAACTAGAACAGTAATAGGTGAGGAAAAGAAATGAAAAATTACCTAGTTGGTCTAGCTAGATTTTTATTTTTAATGGTCTTTTACATCTTCAAGCTGGCAGCAGCTTGAACTCTAGGCCTTGTGACATGGCTTTTTTATTCTAGACTGGTACTCTAGTACTTGAGCCACTGCTCCACTTCTGGCTTTTGGTGGTTAGGTTTCCCTTATTTGTAAGAACTAGAATATATCTATGATATTCTTAACAGAGATCTCAACAACCCAATTTTAGTGCATAGGACCATATATAATGAAGTGTATCAATATGAACTCCAAGATAGGGAAACAAGAGGTTCTTATTATATCCTGTACATAGTTGTTTTTTTTTTCTTTCATTTCTCTTAGTTTTCAGTACCTTGTGTCTTGTATATATGAATATTTGATCAGGGGAAGGGAAAGGGAATCACAGAAACAGCAGATCAAAGGATGAACTAATTCAACAATGATACTCACCTTACAACTTGGGGAGGTGGGGAGGAGGAAGGGGTACACGGGAGAAAATGAAGGAGGGGGTGACAGTGTTTAAAAACAAATGTAATCATTACCTTACTTATATAACTGTATCCCTCCTGCTAATCACATTTTTAATAAAGTATTTTTGTGTCTTAAAAAGGATATTTATTAATGAATCTTAGTTGAATGAATATGTAACATAGCAAGAATACTATACAGGCTAATTAGGAGGGACCGAGTTTTTAGTTACTTCATTTTCTTAGTTTGCTCCTTTTTCTTAATCTTTATTTTTCCTTTTGCCATTTTTCTACATTGTTGTGCCCATAGCTATGTGACTAAAATGATAGAATCTCAGGCCAAAAGGCCCTGATTGAATTCTATCTCTAACATATAGGCAGTGAAATCTTTTTTAAATTAAATATATATTTTAATTGTAAAGACATAGAAGGGTTACAGTTACATGAGTAAGGTAATTTGAGTACATTTCCTATTGAGCATTGTTACCCCCTCCTTTGTTTTTCCCCCACCATCCCTTCCTGCCCCACCTCCTCAACTCCTCCCTCCCCCACCGCACCTGTTCGTTTTCAACATAGTGTCTTGTACATCTCATTGCTGCAATGGGTCAACCTATATCCTTCTTTCAGCATTTTGCATGGGTTGGTTTCAAACTGTCTCAAACCTCAGCTCTCACTAGGATAATTACCATTTGAGCTCAAACTTTTTTTATTTTATTATTTTATTTTTTTGGGTCCGGTTGTGGGGCCTGAACTCTGAGCCTGGGCTCTGTCCCTCAGCTCTTCAGCTCAAGGCTAGCACTCTACCACTTTAGCCACAGCGCCACTTCCAGCTTTTTTCTTTTTGCATATGTGGTGCTGAGGAATCGAACCCAGGGCCTCATGCATGCAAGGCAAGCACTCTACCACTGAGCCACCTTCCCAGCCCCTGAGCTCAAACTTTTTAAAAATATAACTCAAACTGAATTTAGTTTACTCTGCATTTGCAGTAACTTGTTAATGTCAGCGCTTATAGGATATGAAAAGCCTAAGCATGGAAAATTCTCTCCTTTAAAAGGAATGTTTGCAAGACTATCTCAACCAATGTGTGTAGTACTGGCCTATCATCTCAGCAACATTGAAAGCAGAAATAGAATTATCACTGTGCTAGTCCAGAAATATGTAAGACTTGATCTCAAAGTAATAAGCATAAAAGAGTGGTTCAAGTAATACAAATTCTGCCTAACAAGCACAAAACCCTGAGTTCAACACCTAGTACTACCAAAAGGATGAGAAAAACTTGAATAGATATAACTCTTTCCTTAATTATCTTTAAATAGTTATGCAAAAGCGTTGCCTTTTAACAAAACAGTTGGTGATTACAGTGAATCTTGATCAATATCACCCCTTGCAACATTCTCACTCATCCCTCTCCACACACTTCTTTCCTTACTTTTCTTAATTTGATAAGATATACATTAAATTCTTGACCGTGTTCTCCCCCCTTCTCTTCTTCACTTGTCTACCACTCTCCTCTTCACCCCACCCCACCCTGTAGATAAATCTCATTTTAAGATCAGCCATTGAAACTAGTCCATTTTTTTCAAGCAGCTTAAACTGTACTTGTGAAATAATTCTTTATTTTGCGTTAGAGTTCTAAAACACATCTAAAAACTACTTCAGGGTTATTGTAGGGTTACTTTGGCGTTTCAGAATTGTAAATCAGAACCAGTCACTAAAGACTCAGATTTGTAATCCTAGTTACTCAAGAGGATGAGATTTAGAAGATATCAGTTCAAGCCACCCCAAGAAGACAAAGGTTGCCAGATTCCGTCTCCAATTAACCAATATAAAGCCAGGCTGGAGGCATGGCTCATCAGTGCACGAGGCAATTTCAACCCATGAATCTGATTCAGTGACACAAATGTCATTCCACACAAGTGTCATTCCAGCTATAAAAAGAGGCATAAATAACAGGACTTTATCAGAGACCAGCCACTGTTAAAAAATATAAAACCCTATCATATAAATGACTAAAGAAAAAAGACTAATGATGTGGCTCAAGTGATAGAGCACCTGCCCAACATGTATGAGGCCCTGAGCTAACCTCAGGGTCACTGAAAAAAAAAGACACAATTTGAAGGGAAATAAAGTACCAGCAACCCTCCTCCTCCCATTGGTCTAAGCCAGTCTTCACATCCTTAGCACTACGTTGTAGGACCCTCATCACTACTTTCTTTGTCCACGCATGGACAATAAGGATGTAGCCAAGCCTTGTTGCCTGCTCTGTAGACAACCTCACAGTGTCAGGTGCTTGTGCATTTTTTAACTTTTAGAATTTTTTAACTTTTAGAATTTATTGGACATGAACAATTCCAAGTTTGTATGATGGGTTCCTCCTTCCATTTGAGAGGTACCATTTTATGCATTTCAAAATAAATGCTAATCACCAAAGTAAAAATCACTAAAATACAATTATTCGGCATTATTTTACTCAAGAAACATACAAAAATTTGTATTCTATTTTACTTAATAGAATAGAAACATATTGCTGTCAGTTCTTTGCAAGCTTGATTTTTCAGTACATATATGACTGATGAAGTGGACTTGATATCAGTTACTCCTTATAATTATTCATTTAGTTTATAATTAAGTTTTCATCATTTTAGGGAATCTGGTTTTAAGATGAATTTCTTGGTACAGAAGACACTGATAACTTAAATTATGTGACTGTTTTAAGTCATTCATTCCTTTACCAGTACCTACTATGCAGCCACTATCACTGGACGAGCCAAAGGTGACTATACTACAGGGACCAGACAATTGGAAATTCTCCATGTAATTGTGATCATAGGAGGCATAGAACATCATTTAGCATATACATAGGTCCAAAGGCTGCAGGATTAGTGAGAATATTTGTTACTGGGATGCAAACTATCATGATCAGGGAATGAGAAAAGATATGATCATAGAAGTAGGGAAACAGTCAATTCATGATGCTTCATGTGTAATAATTCCAGTGTTCAAGGAAAATAGAAGTTTAAAATTATGGAAACCCATTAAAATATTTATATATATATATATATAAGCATGACAAAATCCAATTTAAATGATATGACATTATTATTTGAAAGTTGCTCCCTCTTAAAAAATTATCTACAAAGAATAATCATCTCTTTTTTACAACTATATCACTTAAAATGTTCTACAATTTCTTAAAAGTGTTTGGAATGTCTAATAATCTATAGAGAATTTCAGTTATGCATATTGAAACAATGAACCCAGTTCCCAAGAATGTATTTCTGCATTTATGTTGCAAGAACTAGAAAAGCAATCCACCTGGACCTGATTTTTTAATTATGACATATTCATTGTATGGTTAGTTCAGGCCATAAAAAAAAAGTAAGATTCTGTATGTGAATAGAAAAGAAGGTTCATTCAGTTCATGCAAGTCTAGACTTCTAAAAATATCTTAAGAGAACAACAAATCCTCAAATACAAATGACCCTTTTCATTTTGACCAAATTTAGTAGAGGTGCATAGATAATCAATAAAGTAATGATTATCTTTAAACCATCCATAGACTCACTTATTGAGGGTGACTCTGGGTGAAGTTTATTTCCATATACTATCAACAGCTTGCAGCTCTTCTGGGTTCAGAGGGAAGGCCAATCAGTCATGCCATAACCTCTGTGTATGCCTATGTCAGCAACATTGGATGGATTTGTAGATACTGCCATTAGATGTTAAAGTGGAATTTTCTTCAGTTGATTAGATATAAGGATACAAAAAAGAAAACAAGGTACATTTTCATAGAGCTCTAAGATCTCAACTATATTTTTATAGGTATAACACATCTAAGTAGCTAAGTACATTTTCTTGCTTCTATTATTATTTTATTATTTTGTTTGTTTTCAGTTGGTACTAAGATTAGAACTCATGTTCTTGCACTTACTCAGCTTGCTCACAAGGCCAGTGTTCTACCACTTAAGCTCTGTCTCTAGATTGGCTATTTTCTGATTATTTTGGAGTTTTATGTTTATGGACTTTTCTGCCTAGGCTATAGTTAAACATGTATATCTTCTGGTTCTCACCCTTATGAGTAGCTAGGATTACAGATATGAGCCATTGCTGCCTGATGTTTTTCTATTATTTCTAATAGATTAAATCTTAAAAAAAATAGGACTAAAGTTCCCCTGCCAAAAGCATCCATGTGATCTTCCTATGTATGATACAGAAGAAATTGACCCAATTTATGCTCTTATGCCTTTATAATTTCTTAAAACACCACTAAGTGCGTCCTAAAATCATGCTGACATCTCTATTTCCCTTACGATGTTAATCAGAAATGATTTTTCAATAGCTTAATATATTAGCTCTTCTCAGGAAAAATATACAATAGAATTAGTCATGAGGGGCATAAGCTACTTCTTCTGTGAGTACATATATTCAGCAAAAGCTTTTCAGATTATTTCTCATTGTCATCTCTCATTTGTGACAGCTGGCAAAATGTCATCAGTGAAATTAGTTTAGACAATTGTCTTCAAATTGCAATTTGAAGCTCATATTTGTATTTTACAAAGTAATATTTATTTTAACTGCACCTTTTTAAGTGTTTACCATAATCATGTAGAAGTAATACATATGTTATCATTTTATGAAATTTGCATGCTATCCTTTAAATATATGCACAAGGTCATAAAGGAGCCCCTGAAGCATAAGAAACTAGAAGGTAATTACCAAAAATATCATTCACCTCAAATTTTATATTATGTAGTTTCAACCATAAGAGGACCATTTTTTGTATGCTTTTTAAACATAAATTGACTTTGCTATTAGTAGATAATACACAAAATATTTGCAGTTGGTGGATATTGAGCTTTGAGATGATTTTTCTAATGCTCCCTCTATACCTCTGACCTAGTACAGAATTGTCTATCCTGCCCTCTACATATTTGCCTAGTCATAAAAGATTACTTCTCCTCTCCAAGATAGAATCAGGTCTTCTTGCTTTGTATGCTGCACAGACCAGATGAGTGGACCTGTAAGGTATACCCATAAGCAGTTGGGCACAAAGTCCTTGAACTAGGATTGGTCAATCTAGCCTAGCTCCATTTGTCAAACACGAGCCCTAATGAAAAGCTGCTTCTGTGTGAAAAGAGATTGCTATTCTTTCTCAATTATCTAGATGTGTGAGTTTTTCCTAGTACATCTGTATTAAACTTTTTTTAAACTTATGGTTGGAGGCACTTTTCAAGGCCTTTGCTATTACTAGCATTCAGTGGATGTCTGGATCCTACAAGAGGCACAATGCCTGCCCCCAAGAGAAAGGGCTGTGACCTGCCAGGCATTTCGTTACCTGATAAGCTCACATGGTCTCTACTATATTCTATCAGCAAGCTGAAAGTGCTACAAAAGGGAATCATCTGGCCAACATAGTAATACTTCTATTAGAAGATAGAATTGAAAGTCTAAATGATTTAAATAATATAGTTTTATTGGTGGCAGATATAATTGTGAGTTCATCCATTTATGTATATAGATGTCTATGGACTGCAATGATCATGGCGGGATTTGCTCCACATTGTTGGGATTGACATCAGGAAAAGATCCCTAAGCATTCTTATTCTTTTACTTCCTGCTTGATTACCCAGTTTCTTTTCCAATCCCTCATAGAAGCCAAAGAAAAACTCCTTCAAATTAAACCAAAGTAGTCTGCACTCTGTATCCATTCTTCCCTGTCCCTGCTAATCGAGCAACTGGGACCTTTATGGCATAGCCTAGTCATTCATGTTTGGCATGACCAGCGTGAATGTTCTCAACTTACTAATTATGGCTGGACGATAGGCACAGGTCCCTCATAACAGACCTTTCAACAATGGCCCTCAACAATTGTGATTTCCACTTAATCCTCCATGAACTTCTTTTTTAAAAAACTTTTTGGAAGATTACTACACTTTATTTTATGTTTTAAATTTAATTTAATTGTAAATGTGATGTACAGAGGGGTTATAGTTATTAATGTAATGAGGACATTTCTTGTCAAACATTGTTATCTCCTCCCTCATTTTACTCCCACTTTCCTTCCCCCCCCCCAGCTCCTCCCCATACATGAAATTCTGACTTTAAAATTGTTGGTGGATTTAGTTATCTTAAAATATCAAACACTAAGATAAATTATTAAATCTTTATAGATATCAATATTTTATTAACAAGAAATATATTTGTTTATTTATATATTATAGAGAAATGAAAATTAGCACATATTTGCTAGGATTTTTGTTAATATTCGTATTATCAAAAAGGATGCTTATACAATTCTAAAAATAATAGAAGAACCCAAATAGCAGAAACAATCCTTAGCAGGAAGAACAGTGCTGGAGGAATATGAATATCAAGCTTCAAACTCTATTCAAAGCCATAGTAATCAAAACAGCTTGGTACTTGCACAAGAATAGGTCTGAGGACCAGTGGAATAGAATGGAAGACCCAGAAATGAAGTAACATACCTATAGCAACATAATATTTATTAAGGAAGCCAAAAACACAGGATGGAAGAAAGATAGCCTCATCAAAAAATGGTGCTGGTAGAATTGCCTATACACCTACAGAAAACTGAAGTTAGATCTTATATATCACCCTACACCAGAATCAATTGCAAATGTATCAAAGACCTCAATGTAAGACCAGATACTCTGAAAATATTACAGGAAAGGAGAGGGGAATCACTAGGACTCCTAGTTGAACCTTCCTAACTAAACATCCAGAATCACAAAAAAAAAAAAAAAATCAAAGAAAGGTTGGATAAACAGGATTCCATCAAACTGAAGAGTTTCTGCATGGCAAAGGACATGGCTAGAAAGATAAATAGAAAGCCCACAGAATTGAAGTACATCTTTACTAGCCATACAACAGACAAGGGCCTCATATATAAAGTATACTTAGAGCTCAAAAACTTAAACCTCCCCAAAACAAAAACAAATATAACAACCCACTTAATAAGTGGGCCAAAAACTTAAAGAGACACTTCTCCAATGAAGAAATAAGAATTTCCAATAGACACATGAAGAGATGTTCATAAAAAAGAAAAGAAATGCAAATAAAAACAATATTGAGATTCCATCTCATTCTAGTTAGAATGGCCATTATCAAGGTAACTAACAATAACAGATGCTGGAAGGGATGTGGCCAGAAGGGAACACTGCTACACTGGTGGTGGGAATGTAAACTTGCTCATCCCTTCCGGAAAGCAGTATGGAGGTTCCTCAAAAGACTAAACATAAAGCTTCCCTGTAACCTAGCAATCCCACTCCTCGGCATTTTCTGAAAGGTCCACAAACCAGGCCACACTAAAGCCACCAGCACAGCCATCATGTTCATTGCAGCATTATTTACCATAGCTAAGATATGGAATCAACCCAGATGCCAAATGGACAAATGATCAAGAAATCAAGAAACTGTAGTATATATACACAATGGAATTCTATGCTTCCATCAGAAAGAATGACATTGTCCCATTCATAAGGAAATGGAAAGACCTGGAAAAAAAATTTTACTACGTGAAATAAACCAGATCCAAAGAGACATAGGCTGCATGGTTGCTCTCATTTGTGATCATTAGAATGTGCCTAAAAATCTGCAAGTAAACCCAATGTGTAGTAAAAGACAATTACACTTGGACATCTTTAATTAAAAAGCACTCTAAACATTCACTAAGCAAGAACAAAGGAGGATATTCTTAGGAGAGAGGATCGCAAGGGCTCAATAGCTATGTGCATATGATCATATAAAATGATGCTTATCGAAATGAACTCCAAGAAATGGAAACAAAAGTTTTTATTGCATTGTTTGCAGGGGTTTTTTTGTTTTTCTTCTTTTGTTGCTGATTTTCATTTCTGTACCCTTTGTCTTGTATATAAGTCTATCTGATTTGGGGATGGGAAGCAGAGGCACAGAAACAGTGAGGTGCAGTCAAAGGATGGACCAATTCAGCAGTGATACTCACTAGACACTACATTGGATATTAATTATACAACTTGGGGGGAGTGGAGTCAGGAGGGAAAAACTGGGAGAAAATGAGGGAGTGGTGACACTGTTCAAAAGGAAATGTCCTCATTACCTAGCTTATGTAACTTTAACCCCACAGTACATCACCTTTACAATAAAGTTTAAAAAATAAAAAAACAAACAAAAGTATGCTTATAGAACTGAGCAAAATTAATGTAGTATACAAATAGCCATTATCTCCTAAAACTAGATTTTATTATTGGAGAGTTTTCTACCCAAGTACCTTTTGGTGGCTCATGACTGTTCTCCTAACTACTCAAGAGGCTAGTATCTGAGGATCACAATTCAAGGCCAGCCTATGCAGAAAAGTCCATAAGACTCTTATAACTAGTCAACCACAGAAAAGGTGAAAGTAGAGGTGTCACTCAAGTGGTAGAGCACCACTTTGAACAAAAAAGCCAAATGAAGTCCTGAGTTCAAACCCTACTTCCAGCACGCGCGCACGTACACACACACACACACACAAAACTTGAGTTTTCTGATATCTGGTAGTAGATGCCACACACACACACACACACACACACACACACACACACACACAAAACTTGAGTTTTCTGATATCTGGTAGTAGATCACACACACACACACACACACACACACACACACACACACACACACACACACACACACACACACACACACACACACACACACACACACACACACAAAACTTGAGTTTTCTGATATCTGGTAGTAGATGCCAGAAGTTTTATGGTTTCTTTTGGGGGTAAAATAGCAATTATTTCAGAAGGAAAGATTCCTGGAATTTTAGTGGTTGTTTTGTGCTTTTAAGAAGGCTTACTATGTATGTTTAATGGGCAGCTTTTAATCACTAATATTAAAAGATGGCCACTGTAACAAATCAATTAATATCTTGTCATCTAACATCATCATCATCACTTTGTACTGTAATATTTCCTACTCAGCTTGTAAGGAAAAAAAATTCCTCAACCGTAACAATACATTTTGTTATGTAAGGAGTTAATCATATCATCTTCATTGGTGTAAAATTGGCAGAAACTAACATTTATGTAAAATACCCTATTATTTTAAGCATGAACAGTTCCTGAATATATTTCATAAAGACCTATGATAACATTTTGTTGTATGTTTATTTGCTCTTTTCAGGAGAGAGGAAGACAACAGTATCCTGCACAAAAGTCATGAGCAAGAATATCAGCATTGTGGACAACAAAAAGTGCAAATACTTAACAAAGCCAGATCCACAGATTCGAAAGTGCAATGAGCAACCATGTCAGACAAGGTAATCATATTCTGGCAGTCACTGAAGCATTATCTGCCTGTCACACTGTATCCTTCTCAGAGTACTATTATAATCACATTTTCTTAAGAAACATAGAATTGAATATGTACCAAAATATAAAGTAATTAGAAGAACAGTTAAGAATGGTTAAAAACATAAGGCCAAGATTTACAACTTGGACTATATTCTCCATAGTGCTGTAATAACTAAGTGAGGAGGAGTGGTTAAAGTTTAAATAATTTTAAATATTTGTTGCCTTGTAATTCACGGCTTTAAAAATATGGCTATTTCGGTGAATTCTTTGAAATGAGAAAATGAGTTGTTAGAAATTCCCAGAGGTAAATGGACCAAAGCAGGACTGACCAGGACCCAGATCTTACTACTGGGCTTGGAAGTAGTCGGTGTGATCCTTCTAGCTGTAGAACACTGAGTTCTCAGTGTAAACTGCCTAATTCTTCATCTCCAAACATTTATTTCCTTATCCTCTTCTGATCTAGAATTGGGATTTGACATTTGCCATTTGAGCCACATCTTCAGCACCTGTTTTTTTTTTTTTGCTTTAGTTATTTTTATCTATTTTAGACAGGGTCTTGCACTTTTGCCCAGGGCTAGCCCATACTGCAATTCTCCTACCAGCTGGAGTCATAGGAATAAATCACCATGAAAGTCATAGAATAAGATGGAGTCTGTCTTTTTACACCAGTTGGCCTTGATCTGTAGTCCCCTTGATCTATGCCTTCTGTATGGCTAAGATTAATGTAGGCTATTCTTCCTAGTCTCTCAATAATCAGATTTCTGACTTATGTCCTAGTTTCCCCAATGCGTACTAGGCAACAGAGCAGAAAAAAAAGAATTCACAAGTAGGCAACTAAATAAGTATTTTAAGCATCTGCAAGTAGCAAGGAAGAGAGAACGCCTTATAGTAAACAAAGATGGAGCAAAGATCGGAAAGTGTATCTTGGAGCAGCCTGAAAGCAAAGCTACTTATCAATGCTGTCATCTAAAGGCTCTTAAAAACCCCACCTGTTGCCTCATAAAAATCAATGCTAGGGCTGGGAAGGTGGCTCAGTGGTAGAGCGCTTGCCTTGCATGCATGAGCCCCTGGGTTCAATTCCTCAGCACCACATAAGCAAAAAATAAAAATAAAAAAGCCAGAAGTGGTGCTGTGGCTCAAGTGGTAGAGCACTAGCCTTGAGCTGAAGAGCTGAGGGACAGCACCCAGGCCCAGAGTTCAGGCCCCATGACCAGACCCCCCCCCAAAAAAAAAAATCAATGCTAAGCATAAGCAGGATTCCACCCTAGTGGAATAGTAGATAGTTTTAGAGATGGCATGACAAGAAGAATGTGGAATAGACTGATTGCTCTAGCACAGTGACAACAATATTTACTTTATCTGACACTCTGGAATTTGTTGACGCTCACTCGGACATAATCCTCAAAAAAAGTCTAAACAGAGAATTGATCTCCCTTTCCATAATCACTTCAGCAATGCAACTGTGCTGAATTTATACATCCAGATATGTAAAGAATTTGTAGCTTTGTAACCCTCATAATTATGCCTCATCATAATTTGCTACCATAAAGAATTAATGTGAGAGGGGTTCAAGGTAGAAGAGAGAGAATTTCCAATTAAATGATTTTTGCACTTTTTGTTTGTTAAATAGTCAGCTAGGAAACTAGTCATATATCTAGGCAAAAATTCAGTTCTGGATTTCTTATTCCATATCCTTCCCCTCACCTGTTTATAATTTTTTTCTGAATTTTATTATTTCTGCCTTGCTGCAAAACTCATATTTGGTTCAGGTTATATAATCAATTGAATCTTAAGAGTGTTTGGAAATTGTTTTCTTCATTTACAACGCTGAAATTTTAAGTATATCATATCCTTAACGCAGATGTACTTAAAGCATATTGTTAATTTTAACTTTTTTTTACAATCTAATCTGAACAATTTTCCCTACAAGCAAATATGTGCTTATAAAAAATAAGAGAGCAGAATGATTGAAAAAAGGATGGGCAAAATAATGGATTATTTAAAATAGGTATATAGAATATACTGAAAAGAATTAATATACTTTTGTGTATGTGCTGGTACTGGAACTTGAACTCATGGCCTGGGTGCTGACCTTTTAGCTTCTTCAGAGTGGTGCTTTGTCACTTGTGTCAAATCTCTATCTCCAGCTTCTTGCTAGTTAATTGAAGATCAAAGTCTCATGAGCTTTTATGCCACGGCTGGCTTCAAATTGCAGTCCTCCAATTTCATCCTCCTGAGTAGCTAGGATTACAGGTGTGTGCCACTGACACCTGACTAAATACTTAAAATGATGTATGTAATGTACAGTGCACCTTCCTGGGGGTGTACTTTACAACCTGTCTCCATGAGTAGATGAACTAATGAAGACCCTCTGTGATGCAGTGTAGTAATCAAGCAGGCTAACGTGGCAGTTATTGTTACCCACAGGTAGGTGGCCTAGGCAGTGGGATGGAATGAGTTTTTTTTTTTTTTTTTTTTTTTTTGTATTTGGTGCGGACAAAAATATAGGTGGAACTTTTGGACTTTATCCTATCAGCTAAAGACTCTGGATCTTTGTTGTTTTCTCAATTACTAAGAAGTTTCTTTCAGCTTTCCTATCCATTTTAATAATTTAAATTATAAATTGTCTTCTGAAATATTCATTAAAATATTTCAAAGTACCATATATTTTACATACTATGTAGTTTTCCCAAGTGGAAGAAACAGTAAGTTCTTCTAATATATCAGTGGTCTTGAATCCAAAGGATTCAAGGACTGCAATAATGATTGGTCACTCTTCAACCTGGGCTCTGTAGGGGAAGAGTACACATCAGAGGCCATTCTCAGCAAGCTGGAAGGAAAATGCCTTGGTAATGATTCAATAAAATGACTCAATAAAATAGACGCAAAAGATCTGTTTATTTCAATATAGATGAATTCTAAAATACTCAAAGGTTTTTCATTCCTAAGAATCTAGTTTATATTTTTCTTCCTCATTTTAAACCTTCTTTAAGTAATAGATAAAGTTACTTTTATCATTGTAAGAATCTTACAAGCTGGGCGCCTGGTGGCTCAAGCCTATAATCCTAGCTACTCAGGAGGCTGAGATCTGAGGATCACAGTTCAAAGCCAGCCCGGGCAGGAAAGTCAGTGAGACTCCTATCTCCAATAAACCACTCAAAAACCAGAAGCGGTTCTGTGGCTCAAGCGGTAGAGCGTTCACCTTGAGCTGAAGAGCGCAGAGACAGCGCTCACACCCAGAGTTCAAGCCCTATGACCAACAAGAAAAAAAAAAAAAAAAGGAATCTTACAATTGGTGGCTTATGCCTGTAATCCTAGTTACTCAGGAAGCTGAGATCTGACTGAGGATCATGGTTCAAAGCCAGCCCGGGCAGGAAAGTCCATGAAACTCTTTTTTTTTTCTTTTTTTTTCCATGAAACTCTTATCTCCAGTAAACCACCAGAAAACCTGAAGTGGCATTGTGGCTCAGTGGTAGAGTGCTGGCCTTGAGCTGAAGAGCTGAGGGACAGTGCCCAGGCCCAGAGTTCAAGCCCCACAACCGACACACACACACACACACACACACACACACACACACACACACACACACACACACACAAACTTACAATTGATTTATTTAAACTGTAATTTACATGGAAACTGCAGTTGTGTCTCCCAGGTTCTACAACTAGAGGGGAAGATCCATACATTTAAGTTGTGACTATTTTCTGAGTATTCTATATAGATATGTAATACAGTCATAATATTTAATACATATCCTATGCAACAGAAAATTGAAGAAATGGATTGGGTTCAGAGCAATGGAAAAGAATGATGAAAGGGATAGCATAGATCAAGATGCATTGCACTTGTAAACTGGGTTGTTGAATGGTAACTTCTTTGCACAATTATGTAAAGATAATAAAAACATTATGAAAATGAAAAGCAAAATGTAAAGTAAATCTGGAAGATGAATATTTACTTGAAGGAAAATCTACTGGCAGAATCCAAAGTAAAAGTGTAAGCCACAATCCCCCCTTAAGAAGCTGGTGAGTAAGAACTTATAAAAGTCAGTACCATACCATGACTATTTGATATTTTCCTTCTTTCTGAAACAGAAATACATGATCACTTAGAATTAAAAGTGATACTAGGCTGTAATGTGAATCAAAATGTGATTCATTAGTTTGGAAAACCTAAAAAAACTGAAGCTATTTTTTGAGATAGAGAAATCTAAACCTCATTTTAAAAAACATTTAGTGCCAGGTCCCAAAGGCTAATGCTTATAACCCTTGCTACTCTGGAGGCTGAGATCTAAGGATCATGGTTCAAAGCCAGCCTGGGCAGGAACATCTGTGAGACATGTATCTCCAAATAACCAGCAAAAAGCTGGAAGTGAAGCTGTGGCTCAAGTGGTAGAGCCTTGAGTGAAAAACTAATAGATTGCACCCAAGCTCTGAATTCAAACTCAAGTACAGAAAGAAAGAAAGAAAGAAAGAAAGAAAGAAAGAAAGAAAGAAAGAAAGAAAGAAAGAAAGAAAGAAAGAAAGAAAGAAAGAAGGAAGGAAGGAAGGAAGGAAGGAAAGAAGGAAAGAAGGAAAGAAGGAAGGAAGGAAGATTGATTTACTGAACAGCTGATATGTATAGGTATGAAAAGCAGAAGGAAGGTGGGCCTGTGTCTATGAGGAATTTATTTCTATAGTAAAAAGGAAGAAAGACCTATTCTTTAGGCAGGCTCTGAGCCTTTCTACTTACCTAGGAGGGACCTAATAAGCTGTGTCCCTCTAGGGGCCAGGTATTGAAGGGCAGTGGTAAGAACAATCCTGTGGATTTGAAGGATGAGCTATTCTGGGAGGAAGAGACTTGGAGAGAGTAGTCAAAGATTCTGGCAAAGGACTTTGCATAAACAAAGGGCTTGGCATGTTCTGAATATGGTTTACTATGTGAACAAGTAGAAAATGAAGCTAGAGAAATATATATATATTTATTTATTTATAAATCACTTCAAAATATACTACAACATATATATATATATATATCATATACTATAGTAGTCTCTTTTAGATATGTATTTATTTTATATGGTTCCTTTACCTACAGTCAACTGCAGTTTAGTGGAAAATTCCAGAAATAGGCAATTCATAAGTTTAAATCACCTGCCATGTGAGCGTGAGAAGTCTTGCTTCACTTAGTTCATTTTGCTTTGAATGTGAATCAAAATCCCTTGTCGCAGGACTTGTATTTAGACAACCCTCACAAGGTAGTCTACGTCACAGTGCCCCAGTCATTTACTGCAGCTCTCTCATTGCATGAACATTCAGTTATCTCATATCACGACTAATAAGGACAGCAGTACAACAAGGCTTTGTGAAGGAAAAGGAAAGCACATGAGTGCTAGACAGAGGTTTGGCTCTGAGGCATGTATATCTCTGTGTCTGGAAGAATATGTCTCCACTCTTCGGTAAATTACTAAACCTATATGCTGTTTCCTTTTCTATAATTGGTTAAGATAGTTGTACCTAATAAATGGGGTTATTGTTAACATTCAAAATTCAAAGATTGGGAATAACTTCTAGACATTAGCAATTTTATACTTAAAGATACCTCAATATGGTAATATGAAGAGCAGTATAAGCAGGCAAAATGACAAGGGGAGAATCAGATATATTCTTATTGTGCTAAGAACAAGACCCTAACATAAGGAATACTAAACATGAAAGACAAGAGAAAGTGTAATTTGGAGAAAATTAAATGTAATAGATGGTACAAAGTATTGTGTGCCTCTTTTCTTTCCAACTCTAGACACACCAGATAGATGGTAGGTATGTATCTCTCAAGTTGTTTTCAATGACTCTGACTCATTCTTTACTTTTAGATGGATGATGACAGAATGGACCACATGTTCACGAACTTGTGGTAAAGGGATGCAGAACAGGCAAGTGGCCTGTACCCAACAACTAAGCAATGGAACTCTCATTAGAGCCCAGGAGAGGGACTGTGTGGGACCAAAGCCAGCCTCAGCCCAGCGCTGTGAGGGCCAGGACTGCATGACTGTGTGGGAGGCAGGAGTCTGGTCTGAGGTGCGATACACACCCACTTCCCTTTACCATCTCTCCTCTTATCTAGATCACAGCATTATCTATCAGATCTAGAATCTCAGCAGCATAGTCGATGTTTGGTATTACTAATTTTATTTAAGTAATTTTGAAAACAGAAAAATATATTTACACTCTACTCTATAAATGTGATTGTAAGGTTTTGCCAAAAGAAACTACCATATATCCCAAGGCGAAAAGAATGTATTATTCAAACTGCTGGCCTGCACAGGGTGGAGGTCCAGGATGTGTCCTTAGACAAAAAGGAGGGAGCAGCCCCCAGGGGTGCTGGTCACCTGGGTAATCCAGGTACTGGGGGGAGACTTCTGGCAGTGGACATGTACAGTCCTATGTGGAGAACAGTAGGGGAGGAGTCTAAATGCAGACTCACACAGAGAAAGCCACCCTTTTCCTGGGCAGACCCAACAATGATAACAATTAAAGGCACTGCTATATTCAATTCGGAAGCCTCCTTTTTTTATGTGCATGCTCTGATTTCCCTTTGGAGGAAGCACACATTAAGAAGAAACAAAGGAAGTTAAATTTTTACTTTATATTTACTATTTTGTTCATGAATAATAACAAATGCAAAGAACTCTACATTTTCACCATATATAAAAATTGGTGAAGATATTTTAAAGAAGTTAAACAAATCTTACTTAATTAGAACTCAGTATACCACAATCAGCTTGTAGTGTGCAATGTAGAGATGGTGTTCATACCAATCCATATATTTTCTGCACTTATGACAGAATGGACCACTTGTTCATTTATGTGCAACTCACTGTATATCATCACTGATTTTTGTGAAAGCATTTGATGTGAGATAATGGATGCATGAGTCTATGCAAATACACTCATGCTAGTATATTCACATTCACATGGGGGAAGACACATGAATGCCCCAAAGAGCAAAATCATTCACATGCTTAATTTCAAACATTAGATAGAAAATGATTTGTGATGCTGGGTGCTGGTGGCTCATGCCTGTAATCTTAGCTACTCAGGAGGCTGAGATCTGAGGATATCAGTTCAAAGCCAGCCCGGGAAGGTAAGTCCATGGGACTCATCTCCAACTAACCACCAGAAAACCTGAAGTGGTGCTGTGGCTCAAATGGTAGAATGCTCCCTTTGAGCTGAAGAAGAGCTCAGGGACAGCACCCAGGACCAGAGTTCAAGCCCCATGACCGACCAAAAAAAAAAAAAATCTGGTAGAACGCTAGCCTTGAGCTGAAGAGCTGAGGGTCAGCACTCAGGCCCAGAGTTCAAGCCCCACGACCAACAAAAAAATAAATAAATAAAAAATCTGTGAAATAACTAGCTACTATCTTAAAAAATAAAGGTAATATGAATTAGACAGTTTAGTTACTAAATAGTGTGTGTGAGTGAGTGTGTGTGTGTGTGTGTGTGTGTGTGTGTGTGTGTGTGTGTGTGTGTGTGTGTGTGTGTGTGTGTGTGTGTGTGTGTGTACGTGCTGGCATTGGTTTTGAACTCAGGACCTGGGCACTGACTTCTAGCATATTTACCCAATGCTGGTACTTTACCACTTGAGTCACAGCTCCACTTTCAGCTTTTTAGTTGTTAATTGGATATAAAAGGATCACAGACTTTCCTGCCCAGTTTGACTTCAAACCGTGATCTTCAGATCTCAGCCTCATGAGCAACTAGTATGTATTGCATTTGTGAGCCACCAGAACCTGGCAGTCTCTAAAATATTCTTTTATTCAACCTTGTTTCAAAAGCACATTAGAAGCACCAGATTTTTCTGTTACTTTTCTAGGTTGATTCATAACTTCATTTTCATGTTTTATGTGAACTTTGGAAAATTAGATTTTTACATTGAATTTGATGAGTTCAATCTTGATTTCCTCTATTTTACTTTCAGTAGATATTTGTAAGAAATTCTTTGAAATGTTAACATTTTCACCATCATTTACTAAATCTAAAGCAAAGAGCAAATATTAGCACAAATAAAATGAATACTTTTCATTACATAGAGAAATTGTAATACTTTCTTGTATAAGTAGTGGCATATAATTTATTTTTCCACAAGGCATTAATCAGTATATATTATTTGTCTTTCTCATATCATCCCAATGTTATATACCACCCTGTATAATAATGGCCTAATATGCCCAAAACCACTTACCTACAAAACTGTGACTTAAACACTGTATGGTCTCACATACAGCTGCTTAGCTGGTTCTGCCTTTAAACTTGTCTTTTAACTTCTGTTCTCTGGTTTTTATGTTGGTGCTGGGATTATGAGAAATAATTTAAAAGCAGTACATTATGTAGTTTATAGTACATATCTCAATCACCAACTGAATCCAGATCCTTTCATCTCAGTGCTCAGTCAAGTGTGGCAAAGGTGTTCGTCATCGGACAGTGAGATGTACAAACCCAAGAAAGAAATGTGTCCTCTCCACCAGACCGAGGGAGGCTGAAGATTGTGAGGATTATTCAAAATGCTATGTGTGGCAGATGGGTGACTGGTCTAAGGTGAGAATTTCTCATCCATTTCCATTCATCAGTTTTAATAATGTCATCATTACTAGGTGCTATACATATACTAAGAAGTTTAAGAGGAACAGGGAGCAGAGACAAAGATCATGGAGCAGGGAATATACTATATCTAGGCTTAAATTTATTTCCCTGTGATCATGAACTCTCTAGAATGGCATTAAGATTAAGTAAAATAAAACTTGTATTTACCACCATATTTGATAATAGCTATTACCATTGTTTTATTGCTAATTTTCTTATTATGTTGTCAGGTTGTTGTTATTTTGTTGTTAGTCATAAGGTTGAACTCAGGACCTCATGCTTGTTAGGTTGGTACTCTAACACTTGGTCATACCTCCAGTCCTTTTTGTGCTGGTTTTGTTTTATATAGGCTCATTTCTGCCCAGGCTTCTGGGCTCTGATCTTCCTATTTGTGCCTCTCAATTACCTAGGAAAACAAGTATATGTCATAACATCCAGCTTTTTTCCTCCTGAGATGGGGACTTGTAAAGGTGTATCCCAAGCTGGTCTTGGAACTGTCGGGCTCCTGATAGCAGTTCTCGAATAGCTGGAATTGCAGCAACAGATCACTGGGCCTTACTTCTCAAAATATTTCTGAACAAAATTTATCAGTTAAGTAAATTAAAAATTTAAGTAAAGAAGTTAACAAGAGAATCAAGCAAAGGGAACTCACATGTTGATAGGCAAAAGACAATAGTTTTCCTCCAATTTTTGGAAAAATCAGAATCCTCGAAGTCCTTTAATCAAATTTAGTGGATGCAGTTCAGTTATAAGTGAATAAGAAGTTGTATTTCACAATACTAATAATGTTTCCTAAAGATTTACATAAGTAGAACCTCATATGTAATTGGACTGTGGAAAAAATTAACATATCTACTCTATAACGTATTTTAAAAATCTTTTATTTTAAGAAAAACTTCTAGTTGTATCTTGGTAAAATAGACTAGCTCTAACCTTCTAGATTTCAGAAATGTAAGTATCAGTTAATAATTCTATATATTCAGTTGTGATATATTATCATGGAATCACAGATTCTTGTCTTAGAAGACAAGAATCCTCTAGCTTCTCTTAATTTATAAATGGGTAAAGAAGATGCAGCTGCTCCTGTGTGTTGAGGAGCTGGTACTTTTTCAAATGTAACCTCCTATTCATGGAGTCTGCTGTAATGAGCCATTTCTCACTGGGGCTCTGCAGGACACCTTGGTACACAGTCTAAGACTATCCCTAACTACAGTAAGACATTTAACTCCAACCATGCAGTCTTTTATCTAGTGGACCACTTAAGAAAGTTTATCTTTAAGAGTAAGCAACTTTCAGGCTGCAGAGAATTTCAAACTAACCACAATTAACTTCTGTTTTGTTCATGATTTATGGTTTTCCTTATTTGAAGGAAAGCAGTGAATTAGGATGATGGGGAAAGACATTGGCTTGAAATTCAAGAGATGGAGGACAGTTTGTATGAGTGTGTTATATAAGTGAATAAGTTAATCCATTGAATGTTTACATATTTATCCCCTATCAAAAGATAATGGAAATAGACAAGAGTGTCTTCAAATTATATGTGTATTATTTCTCCTTTCATCTCTTACATGTAAGGTAGGATGAGGAAATTATTTTAAAAAGCACTAGATAAAGCTGGGAGGCAAAGTTGCCTCCTGATCCTTTTCCTTTGTAGTAACTCATTTCTTCCTTATTTCATTTCTGATAGTAAAGTTTGAACACTATCTTTCTTTTTTTTTTTTTTTTTTTTTTTGTCTGTCATGGGATTTGAATTCTGGGCCTGGGCACTGTCCCTCAGCTCTTCAGCTCACGGCTACCACTCTACCAATTTTTTTTTACATTTTATTATTACCTTTAGGTAGTTGTACAAAGGAGTTGCCATTTAACAAAGCAGTTTATGAATACAGTATACCTTGATTAATGTCACTACACATTCTCACTCATCTCTCCCATACTCATCCTTTCCCTTCTCTTAGTTTTGTAGGATATACCTTGAATCCTTGGTGCATTCTCCCCTCTTCTCTTTATTCCTTTTCCCTTGACCCCACCCAACCCCTTTCAAATACCCACTTCCTGGTATTTATTTTGTTGAACTTCGATTTTGCCTTTGTAAGGAATTTCACTATTTGAGCTGTCCCTTGAATCTATCATATTTCAGTTAATAGATTTGTATATACTTACATACCATCCAATATATTTACATATAAGTTTATAAGCTAAATCTAGCTTCCACATATAAGGGAAAATATGCATCCTTGTTCTTTCTGGGCCTGATTTACTTCACTTAATATAACTTTTCCCAGGTCTTTCCATTTTCCTACAAATGGTATAACATCATTTTTTCTAATGGATCAGAAAAAATCCATTGTGTATGTATACCACAGTTTCTTGATCCATCTATTATTGTGGAACATCTGGACTGAATTCCATACCCTGACTATGGTGAATAGTGCTGCAGTAAACTGATTGTGCTGATGTCTAATGTGTGTTATCTCTCTTCAATTTTTATTGCTCGTTTATGCTTGGGTGATGAGGATCAATCAGAGAGCTTCATGCATCCTAGACAAGTACTTACTAGTTACCAGATACATCACATCCCTGGATATCTTTAAATAATTATTCCCTAGGGCAAAGAAGAAGAAAAGCTTGAAAACCATTGCAATAAATGAGCTCTATTTTTCCAACCTTGCTAATAAAAGTACTAACAGTGATAAATATTAATCCCAGCTCAACTACAAAACCCAAACATTTACTTACAAAACCAGAAGATCCTGGTTTTGTTGTGATATTTAACATAATAGAGGATCTTATTAAGGAAACAGGGATAGGGTAGCTTGTTATCATGACAAATAGTATTACTTTTTATTTGTTTTTTTTGGCCAGTCCTGGTGCCTGAACTCTGGGCCTGGGCACTCTCCCTCAACTCTTCAGCTCAAGGCTAGCGCTCTACTTGAGCCACAGCGCCACTTCCAACTTTTTCTGCCTATGTGGTGCTGAGGATTCAAACCCAGGCCCTCATACATGCAATGCAAGCACTCTACCACTGAGCCACCTTCCCAGCCCCTAGTATTACTTTTAATTAATGAAGTGTTTCTATCTGATGATCTTTCATTTTATGGCCTCTTATTTTAGAAAACTAAATATATAGACAACAGTGGTACATACCTGTAGTCCTAGATACACAATCACCCTCCAGGGTGATTGTGTTTCAAGGCAAGCCCAGGTAGAAAAGTCCATCTCCAAAATAATCACTAAAATGCCAAGTTAGAAGTGTGGCTCAAATGATAGAGCACAAGTGGTGAGCAAGCAGGCCAATGGAGCATGAGACCTTGAGCTCAAGCCCAAATATGTGGCAATAGATAGATTAGATAGATAGATAGATAGATAGATAGATAGATAGATAGATAGATAGATAGATAGATAGATAGATAGATAGATAGATAGACAGACAGATAGATAGATAGATAGATAGATAGATAGATAGATAGATAGATAGATAGATAGATAGATAGATAGATAGATAGATAGATAGATAGATAGGGAAGTTCATCAAGAATGCTGATTTTGTTTTTACTCTAAATTCAAAACGTACTTTTCAAATGTATTTCAATTATATATGTAATTCTTAAGTGTATTTGGAGTGATTTGGTTTAAATTTTTTTTATTACTATACAGCTCTCTAGCTGCAGTACAAACTCTATGAGCCTCTCTGTGCCTGCTTCTTTCTTTGCTTATTTACAAAATATACTGTGTTGTAAATTTGTTAGTTTCCCCCAATTTTTTGAGATAACTATGTCTTCTTTCCCATAAAGATATTTTCTTCTTTACTTTTGAAGTCTTGGCATTACAAAATTAAACAACATTGTGCACAAATTAAAATCAGTGGCTCCATGTGAATTTTATTGATTTCATTCCTCCTTTGATACTTCTGAGATACTGCTTTTCTGTTGAAATGGAGACCATCCCAAAATAATTACAGACAAAAAGAATAATGCTGTGATTATTAACTTTCAGTGATGATAGTATCTAGGGACAGAGAAAATACATAGTTCTCCTATTCTATCATCTTTGTCCCTGGAACAGAAATAGATGTGAACAGCTGTGAATGGATTTTTGAGCTCCTGTGAGGGTGATAGATGAGTTCATCTATCAACTTCACTCAAATTTTACTTATATAATTTAGTCAGTCAGTGCATCTAATATTAAGCCATGGATTCACTTAAATTGGGAATACTTAAAATATTGTCTATATAATCTAATACTGAATATTGAAACTTCCCTTGATAATAACAATGTATCACTCAGAGAATAAAGTAGAGAACATTTTATATTCAGTTCTCTTACTGCCTAAGAGTACATTATTGGGAGAAGGTAATGTTAAGAGATTCACACTAAGAAGATGGCTTATACCTTAACCTATATTCACTGTATTTCTACCAGGCAACATATTTTCTAGTATTTATGTTTCAGAGAGTTTTGTGTAAACTGTAGAAGAAAGACTCACAGACTGAGACCAGAAAAAACATTTAGTATGCTGGAACAAAGCTGCTATAAAGATTTTCCCTCTGATTTCTAAGTAGATGTAATGCAGGCTATGCTGAACATTGTTCATGTTTACTTCATAGAGACTGGAAAGTTGGCAAAAAAATAGGACACAGAGTACAGCTGCTTTGTTCTGGCTTGCGTTCACCACTGACACAATTGGACGTCACATTCTTACTATATCTCTGATAGGATTAGTCTGAAGAACTTTCCAGGGGAACAGGACATGGCCCACATGTTTCTCAGCAACATAAATCTGAATTCACTCATGAAAGCTGTCCTAAGTGTGGAATACTGGATTGAAAAATAATGCAGTTCCTTGTGTTTAATAAAATGACATATTTTCTGCTTGAATTTGACCTTCTTGCCTTTATTTGAACTTCTACGACTTCTGGTTTGCATTATTGAAGGACAAAAGAGCAAATGAAAGCATTATTTCATCTATCTGTTATGTAAAATTTGATGCTTTTTTGGAAGCTTTTATAGATTTAACTTGTCCCCATATCAATTAGTGATTTTTTATTCAACTGAATTTTAATGATAAGACATCTTTGAGTCTCTAATTTTTCCTGATCTACTTCTAGATTCAATTCATACTTACTCCATCCTGTAAAATATGGATGATAAATAGTTTGGGCCATATATCAAGTTAGGACATTATTAATAGGAGTTTGGACTATGAATATGAGTCTTTTTGAGATGAAGTAATCCAAAATAAATCTAGAAACACAGTAAATCATTTTGCATGACTTAGTTTGTACAGCTACTTGGGTATGTGTTTATGTAAATGTGGATAGACTAAAAACTTCAAACACGATGAGTCACTTTTAACTCATCTGGCATACTCAGTTTGCTCAGTTGAATAAGATAAGAATTAGAGCTATAAAGAACTTAAAAATAAGGTAACTATTGGATAGGGAAATGTGTCTCTCTAAATGCATAATTTCAGGCTAGAGTTAAAACTCAACTGGTAGAGAACACTTGCCTAACATGCACAGGGCCTAGGTTTAATCTCCAGCAATGGAAATTGAAATACATAAATGAATAGGTGCATAAATATGTAATTAAAGCAAGCTTTCTAATTATAAAATCACATGCAAAAAAATGAATTCCTCTTACTTTGATTATTATCTTCAGTTAAAATTTTCTGTGCTTATAAATCTAGTTATCAACCTTAAAATGGTGTTTTATACTCTACTATAAAGCCATAGTAATCAAAACAGCTTGGTATTGGCATAAGAACAGACCTCAGGACCAATGGAATAGAATTGAAAACCCAGAAATGAACCTACAGACCTATAGCCATCTAATCTTCGATAAGGAAGCTAAAACAATAGAATGGAAGAAAGACAGCCTCTTCAGTAAATGGTGCTGGCAAAATTGGTTAACTACATGTAGAAAACTAAAGCTAGATCCTTATATATCACCCTGCACCAGAATCAACTCCAAATGGATCAAAGACCTTGAACTCAAAGCAGACACTCTGAAAACATTACAGGATGGAATAGGAGAAACCCTAGGTCTCCTTGGCTCAGGCCGAAATTTTCTGAATAGAGACCCAGAAACACAACAAATCAAAGAAAGGTTGGACAAATGGGATTGCATAAGGTTGCAGAGCTTCTGCAGGGCAAATGACATAGCTAGCAAGATCAATAGAAAGCCCACCGATTGGGAGAAGATCTTTACTAGCCATACAACGGACAAGGGTCTCATATCTAAAATATACTTGGAACTCAAAAAATTAAACCACCCAACAACAAATCCTCAAAGAAACAACTGCCCAATAAATAAGTGGGCGAAAGACTTAAAGAGAAGCTTCTATGAAGAAGAAAGAAGGATGGCCAATAGACACATGAAGAAATGTTCAACATCCCTAGCCATAAAAGAAATGCAAATCAAAACAACATTGAGATATCACCTCACTCCAGTTAGAACAGCAAAAATCAAGAACTCTAACAACAACAGATGCTGGAGGGGATGTGGACAGAAAGGAACCTTACTTCATTGTTGGTGGGAATGTAAACTTGTTCAACCACTTTGGAAAGCAGTATGGAGGTTCCTCAAAAGACTTCACATAGATCTCCCCTATGATCCAGCAATCCCACTTTTGGGCATTTACCCAAATGTATACAAACAAGACCACACTAAAGCTACCAGCACAACTATGTTTATTGCAGCATTATTTACCATAGCTAAGATATGGAACCAACCCAGAAGCCCCTCAGTAGATGAATGGATCAAGAAAATGTGGTATATATACACAATGGAATTCTATGCCTCCATCAGTAAGAATGACATTTTCCCATTTGTTAGGAAATGGAAAGGCTTGGAAAAAATTATATTAAGTGAAGTAAGCCAGGCCCAAAGAAGCATAGGTCCCATGGTTTCCCTTATTTGCAATATCTAGTATAGGTATGAGTCAAGCGGAAAAGGTCAGATAATGTGATGTTAGGAAAACAAACCCTTAAATATGTATTTTAATGTTTTCGTTTCTTTCATGCATGTGTTTCTAACGCATTTATAAGATTATTTCTTTGTTGCTTTGTATGTCCCTCCCCCACAGTGTAACTCCCCGCTTTCACTTTATTTGATGTCAGTATAACATGTGGAGGAGATGGGGACAAACAAGTCGTTTAAGGATTCAGGTGAACCTGCTGCAACAAGGAGAATTACAAAATGTCATGTCAAAGCAAGCTTTACAATGTCGGTGTGGGGGGGAGGGGGGTATGATTGGGTGGGGGGGAGGGGGGAGGCTGGGAAGGGAGGTGAAGGGTAAACAAAGGAGGAGGCTGCAATGCTTGGTAAGAAATGTATGCATTATCCTGCCAATGTAATTGTAACCCCTCTGTACAGTATGCTCTCAAATAAAATAAAATAAAATTTAAAAAAAAAAACAAAAAACAAAAAACAAAATGGTGTTTTATAATTTTTCTGTATCTTGGGGACAATGTTGTAAGCTAAAAAGAAAATATTGATTTCTTGAGTTTATTTTTGAAACTATGAAAGGCCTTCATACATCTGAATTATTTCTAGCAGAAATAATGCTTTTTTTGTGTGTAAATACTAATACAAAAACGAACTCGGCACCATATGCTCCTATTCATTTTTATTCTCTAATGGTTGGCATTCTAACACCTCTCAGACTTTTTTGCCCTGGTTTGTGCCACAATCCTAATTAGCTAACATTACAAGTATGAGCCACCAGCACCCAACAAAAATAATTTCCTTAACCATATTATAACTGATGCTATAAAATTCCACTTGATTTATTATCCTATAGATTCTTAAATATTGTAAAAAATTAGCATTCATATTATTTATATTGTTAACCTATTTTTAAAGAAGTTCAAAGATAAGATGTATAAAGTAATCAAATAAATTGTACCAGATCTTTCTAAAAGTATACTTTCTATAATCAAGCACTATAACTTTAAAGTGTCTCTGTGTTAAATTGTTAAAATAACGAATGTAAAGCAATAGAAACAATAATTTCACAAAATACTATTTACTGATGTATTTAAATCTAGGAAGGAAAATGGAAGATTTATTATGCTATCACTTTTAAGCCCTACTTGTATCTAAATAGGCCTGTGGTCAATAAGTCATTGATTTGCATAATTTTTCAAGTCTCTTGAAAAAATAATGTCTTATTTTAGTTATGGTGGATTTTTAGAGAGATAAACCATGAGAGTATGAAGCACCAAAAAATTGAACTAACAGGCTCACAGATTCTGTGGTCTGATCATCTGCCTTCTATTTTCTGTACAGAAGCTTAACTTTCCTTAAAATTAATATTGACAGTGTTGCTTGTGACTTATTGCATGGGTAAGAATTTAAGAATTATCACAAGACATTTCTTCTAACTGAAGGAAATCTCTGAGTCTTTGTGGGAAATTAAAAGAAATAAACCTTGATATGGCCATCAAGAATATTGTTTGTGCTGCACATGTAGGTCTCAATGCTAGAGTGCTTTCCTAACTTCAAAACCGTAGGTTTGATCCCAGCACATCATAAAATAAACAGAATGGCGCTCTGAAATAAATTATGTATCTTTGGAGGACAATGGTTGCTGGAATTGAACACAGGGACTCATATGCACTCCCACTAGCTACACATTCAAACACAGATAACATAAGCTTCTGAATCACACACCTCTGCACGCCAGTGTTTTTTTTTTCACTCAGTTTCAGTAATTCTAAGCAAAGATTTCTTGCTGCCCCTTCATGTTTCTACATGCATGGATTGATTCAATGTTGTCATAAAGTCCATCCCAATTACAATCATCTTTCAGAGGTTTTCAAAATTCATGTAAGAGAATATATACAGGTATTGTTTTAATATAAATAATATAAATCTTGTTAAGATTTCCCATTGAAAAATAAATAATTTAACAGCAAATAACCAATTTATTTATCTTGCAGTATAATTACCTTTATTGTAGGAGAATATAAAATAGAAATATTAAGCATCAACTAAAACTAGAGAATAATAGTAATGAGTAAAATGAGAATAAAATTTTAAAAACTAGACTGTAAAGTAGGTACAATTATTAAGTTGAATCAGGTCATATGAAAGATATAAATGTCATTGCTTACATAAGACTAAATTTATATTAATTTAAGAGATCTTTAAAAGACTTCTATTTCCAAAGTTCTGTCATCAGGGATGAATGGTCTCCAGGTCTGAGAAATCCTGGTGTAAATTAAAATGAGTAATTTTGCTCATTTGCTTTTAGAAGTTTCAGATATTTTTAACACTTTTCTATATTTGGTAAATTATAGACAGGAAATATAATATTTTTCTTTTTATTTTTGGTTTTACCAAAGGTAATGTTTTCAGAGGATGTAGGTAGATGATATTTTATGTAATACATTTTGGGTGAACTCATATGACATTATTCTAACTTCAAATGCTGGTGCTATACAATTTTTTCTAGCTGTAGGAAATTTGTACATTATCTCTATCTTGGAGAGCTCTTCTGAACCCAGCTAGTCTTAGCTGGCATTTCTACTTAAGATTATTTTCTAATTGCTTCTACCAATCAGTCAATATTTGAAATATATAATTTTATTATTTTTATAACTATAAACTATCACATAGAGCTGTTGAACAGATGTCCTATAAACAATTATAAAAGTATTTCACTGAAAACATCATTGTTGTCAGGTGCTGGTGGTTCACGCCTGTAATCCTGGCTTCTCAGGAGGCTGAGATCTGAGAATTGCAGTTCAAAGCCTCTGGGCAGGAAAGTCCATGAGACTCTTATCTCCAGTTAACTACCAGAAAATGGGAAGTGGAGTTGGGGCTCAAAGAAGTAGAGTGCCAGCCTTGAGCAGAGAGTTCAGGACAGTGCACAGCCCTGAGTTCAAGCCCCTGACACCCCCCACCCCCCCACACACACAATTATCGTTAGACCAATCAGTGAAAGAAACCAAGGATAGTGGCTTGAGTTTTAAAGCATGAACATTCACCATCCTTGTTGAATTAGGACAACAAAAATTTTGAACTAACAAGTTTCATGAATCATGAGATATTCAATTCATAGTATCTACAGTGGATTGCAGTAGTTTTTAAAATATCTACAGATAATAGGGATAAATTTTTCTAAAACTTACTAGTAAATAAGAAGTATGGAATAAGTAAATAAAATAAGTAAGTAAATAAAAAGCATGGAGAAGACATATGGTGCCAAAATATGTTCATTTTTCTTTCTTTTTGCTGATACTAGAGCTTGAATTGAGAAACTTATGCTTACTCAGCTTCTTCTTTAAATTTTTTGTATGGTTATTATAGAGAGTGGTTACAGTTACATAAGTCGGACAACAAGTTTATTTTGTTTTGGACAATATGACTCCTTCCCTCACACTCTCTCAGCTTTTCCCTCCAATCCCTGCCCACAAGTTGTGTGTGTGTGTGTGTGTGTGTGTGTGTGTGTGTGTGTGTGTGTGTGTACACCACATTTTTTTGATCCATTCATCTACTGAGGGATGTCTACTGGATTGGTCCCATATCTTAGCTATAGTGAATAATGTTGCAATAAACATAATTGTGGTGGTAGCTTTAGTATGACCTTGTTTGTGGTCATTTGGGTAAATGCTCAGAAGTGGGATTGCTGGGTCATAGGGAGCTCTATATTTAGTTTTTTGAGGAACCTCCACACTGCTTTCCAGAATAGTTGAACAAGTTTACAATCCCACCAACAGTACAGTAAAGTGTCCCTTTCATCCACATCCCCTCCAGCATCTGTTGTTACTGAATTTCTTGATTTTAGCCATTCTAACTGGGGTGACATAGAATCTCAACGTTGTTTTGATTTGCATTTCTTTTTTAAATTTTTTTATTATTTTTTATTGTGAAAATACTGTACAGAGGGGTTACAATTACATGGGCAAGATAGTGAGTACATTTCTTATCAACCATTGTAGCCTCCTCCTTTGTTTACCCTTCCCATCCTTTCCCATCCTCCCTCCCCCCCCCAACCCATTTGCATTTCTTTTATGGCCAGAGATGTTGAGCATTTCTTCATGTGTCTATTGGCCATTCTTATTTCCTCTTCAGAGAAATCTCTCTTTAAGTATTTAGCCCACTTATTAATGGGGCAGTTGTTTCTGTGAGGATTTGTTTTGGACGGATTTAATTTTTTGAGTTCTAAGTATATTTTAGATATGAGGCCCTTTTCTGTTTTATGGCCAGTGAAGATCTTCTCCCAATCCATGGGCTTTCTATTCATCTTACTAGCTATGTCCTTCGCCATGCAAAAGTTCTGCAGTTTCCTGCAGTCCTATTTGTCCAACCTTTCTTTGATCTGTTGTGTTTCTGGGTGTTTGTTCAAAGACCTGTGCCAAGGAGCCCTAGAGTTTCTCCTGTTCCTTCCTGTCATGTTTTCAGAGTGTCTGCTTTTACCTCAAAGTCTTTGATCCATTTGGAGTTGATTCTGGTGCAGGGTGATATACAAGGATCTAGCTTTAGTTTTCTACAGGTGTTTAACCAATTTTTCCAACACCATTTACTGAAGAAGCTGTGTAAGCCAGACCCAAAGAAACATAGGTTCCATGGTTTCCCTTATTTTCAATAGTTAGGATAATCTTAGCAGATGAGCAGAAAAGCTCAATAGTGATGTACATATGACCATATAAGATGATGCTAAGTGAAATGAATTCCAACACATGGACATAAGAGGTTATTCCTTGCTGTTGTTTTTACTGTATTATGTAATTTCTTGTTTCTTTTGTGTGTTCTTCCATCTGTGGGTTGTCCCCTATGTCACTGTATTTGATTTTGGTACCGTGGGTATTGTAGATGTTTATCTGAATTAGGGAAGAGAAGGAGAATGGTGAGACAAAGGACAAGGGAGGGATCAACAGCGATATACACAAGATAATATGTTGGAAATTATCTGTTCAACTTGAGGGGGGGATTGAATGGGGGGTTGAAAAGTGAGAGAAAAATGAGGGAAGGTCTAACAAGTTCAACAAGAATTAATTAGCTTAATTATGTAACTGTAACGCCTCTGTACAACACCTTGACAATTAAAAAAAAGAAGAGGTGAGGTAGTAGAGTCATACAGCCTTGTTTGAATTCTGATTCTTTTGTTAAAAAGTTAATGGATCTAAATGAAGTAATTCAAGACAAGTTCTTAGCATAGAGTCGTATGCACATAGGTGTATAAATACTATTTAAATTGTAGTGTCAATGAAAAGACGCAGAATGTATAGGAGTGAGAAATTTTTATGAAGTTAAGAGGAGCAGAACTTGTAGGAGGAAAAGACAGCATGAAAGTGCTAAGGAGATCTCAGGTTTATTCTTCTGGCGAAAGCAGCTAGTATAAACCTTAGGTAAAGAATGGATTCTGAGTTCCATTTTGAACTTTCATGTGCTCATATAGGGTACACACTGATATCTTATGGGCATATCAGAGGAGAAGTATGTGATGGAAATATAAATTCTGTGTCATTAACCTCTAGGTGATGGGAAATTTTCAAAAAGTAATTGTGTCTGGGGAGGGTGCGACTCTTGGCGGAGAAGCTGCAGATCAGGAAACTCCCACCATTAAAGACAAACTGGAGACAATGAGACCACCCCCCCCAAAAAAAAAGACATACTGGAGAAGATACAGCTGCTGGCAAGGGGAACTGAAAAATGTGAGAAGGTTAATTGAGGAGCAGGAAAAAAAGGAGAAATAGAACAGCTGAATTAGAGCTTCGAGAGTCCTCTGTCTATATCCTCAACTCAAATTAGAGCTGACTTAGTTAGAAAAGCAGGGCATTAAAAATCTAGTGGCTAGGGGGCTGGGAAGGTGGCTTAGTGGTAGAGCACTTGGCTTGCATGCCTGAGGCCCTGGGTTCGATTCCTCTGCACCATATAAACAAAAAGAAAAAAGCCGGAAGTGGCACTGTGGCTCAAGTGGTAGAGCGCTAGCCTTGAGCTGAATAGCTGAGGGACAGCACCCAGGCCCAGAGTTCAGGCCCCACGACCGGGCCCCCCAAGTGGCTACTTGAATTTTGTCTCTTTAACCCACATTTCTTTATTTTGTCTCCTGAAATCCTAGCACACTTTCAGGTTTTTTTCTAAAAATAATTAAAAGATCAATAGCATTCTCCCAGCTGCCCAAGCTAGACTCTCTCCTTGGCACTTTTTGTCTTAGTTACTAGACTTTCCTCAATATAATACTAAAGTTCATTCTCTTTTTATCCATCACCAGTGGTGCTTCAGATAACGCTTTCCTTCCCCTCTGCTACTCTTTCAGAACCATGATTCACAAGAGATGATCTCATTGTTCAATCTGCAGAATAGATGTTTCTAGAGAATCCCCACTGGGCATACCATTACTCCTAGAGAGTTTCACCTTACCTAGTGAACTTCCATATTTTAACCTACTCTGTCTCTTAGTAAGTGTTCCCTTACCTTCATCTACTCAAGTGTATATTAAGCTTAGATATGGGAAATTGTTACTTTTACAGTCTCTTTGTCTTTGTAGGATTCTTCCTTCACAGAACATCCTTCCAGCCATCCATGTCCTCAAGGACCAAATCAAATGCCTAAGTTGTCGAAATGCTGTTCTAGTAAATAAACCCATGCACATAGGTGAACTTTTGGCAGGGGGCAGGGCGGTGGGTGGGGAACAAACTTCTGTAACACTCAGCAATTTGTAGAATGAGTTCTAGTATAATTGAGCCTACTACTTTATAATTTCTTCCACTGTTGTACTGATCAATATTTATTCCAGTATAAAAGTATTTAAATTATATAAGTGAGACAAACTGTTTTAAAAAGACACTGAAACCCTGACCAGAATAATTGCTAAATCTTAAAAAAAAAGTCAACATTGCTTCTTTGTTCTTGTTTCACACACACTTTATTAACAGGTTGAAAGGTAGAATGGATAAACATATACATAAATGAATAGGAATGTTGTGCTAATAATTTCCAGTAGAAGTCATCATTTAGTTTCCCTATGAGAGCCACTCTCCACTGTGAACACTATTTTAATCTTATTAAACCACTTTTAAATAACCTATTTATTCCCAATGACAAATTAACCACATTAGGCCTGTTAACCTAGTTACTAACTGGCACTTATTGTTTTAGATTATATCAGATCCTGTAATATTGTGTATAGTACTGGCAGAGGAAAAATCAATTTGATCTCTGCCAGTGACAGTTTTCCCTTAATTTAGGAATTCCTATTTCTTATAGAGAACAGCTGGAAATGAGGAAAGTATTACAGAATCTTCCTAAGCTGTTGGCCTACAAAACACACATTCTCTCCAAAATATATATCTTTGGCACAGGCCAGAGGTAAGGAATTTTGGGTAACCTCTGTGCTAGCCAAGCGTGAGAATTATTATTTTAACTCCTAAATACAAAGAAGGGTTTTTTTTTCATTTGTAAGGAATTCATAAAAAGACCAAACATTGTTTAGTTACTTTTCATTAGTCTACTAATTATTTAAATAAATACTTTTAGTGATACTTTTATTATGAGTTTTCTGCCTTTTTGGCAAAATCTTTTAAGATGACATTTTACAGGATTCCAGCTTGAACAGTTTAGCAGTTCCTGTAGGATTGTGCTTAACATGTGCAAAATAAACTAGCTGATTATATAATCCAAATATATAACTATCCTTATACTATAATCTCCCAAATGACTCAGAAATCTAAGTAATCTAAGTAATATAAATATATACAGTGACAAGTAACTAAAATATGTGTGACTATTTTGAAGTCCTGAAATGAAAGTTAGAAACTAACATTTCAGCAATTAAGTTTAGCACAATTATTTAATTACTAAGAATAGATATGGAACTATTTTTCCATGTATATATTACCTCAAATTATGATTTAATGTACAAATATGGAATATTCCTAAAATAACAATTAATAAGTAGATTTGGTTATTATGTTGATGCGTATTTTCAAAATAATAGGATTAAAGTAAAAACCTAAATTTTCTTCTTGACAATATATTTCATCCTAACATCAATATATTTCTTTCTTTTTTCTTATGAGTTATGTTTTCCAAGAGACAACAATAGTTTTAATTTTAAGATAGTATTTTTAAATATATTTTATTTTCTTCAAGTAGTTGTGGTGATGGCTTTAGTGTATCCTAGTTTGTGCTCTATTGAATGAATGCCCAGGAGTGGAATTGCTGGTTTCTATGTTTAGTTCTATGTTTAGTTCTTTGAGGACCCACCATAATTCTTTTTTTTGGGGGGGGGTCCGGTCATGGGGCCTGAACTCTGGGTCTGGGCACTGTCCCTCAGCTCTTCGGCTCTAGCGTGCTACCACTTGAGCCACAGCGCCACTTCTGGCTTTTTTCTTTTTGCTTATATGGTCTGAGGAATCAAACCCAGGGCCTCAGGCATGCAAGGCAAGTGCTCTACCACTGAGCCACTTTTCCAGTCCCCCCACCATAATTCTTTACAGACTGGTTGAACAAGCTTCCGTTCCCACCAACAGTGTAATAGAGTTTCCTTTTAGCCTAATCCATAACAGCATTTGTTATTGCTAATTTTCTTGATAATGGCCATTCTAGCTGGGGTGAATTGTTATCATAGTGTGGTTTTTATTTGCATTTCCTATATGGCCAGAAATGCTGAACATTTCTTCATGTGTCTATTGGCCATATTTATTTCTTCTAGATGTCTAAATCGCTCTAAATCATGAGCCCATTTAATATCTGAGTTGCTGTTTCTTTGAGTATTTTTAGTCCAAATTTCTGAGCTCCAAGTATATTTTGGATATTAGGCTGGTAAAAAATATTCTCCTACTCTATGATTTTTCTATTTAGCTTATTAGTAAGGTCATTTGCTATGCAGAAACTTGTAAATCTGATGTAATCCCATTTATCAGCTCCTTTTTTGAAATGTTATGGTTCTGGATTTTTAATTGGACAGTTTTGACCTGTGGCCAGGAGTTCTAGTTTCCCTTATTCACTTTGAAAAACATCAACAAATCCTTATTTTTACAATGAAAGAATTAATAGACACAGAATCTCCATTCAAACATAGCTGTTACTGTAAATTTAAAAAAAAAAACAAAAACAAAAGCAGGATGAGTGCTTGTGGGACAAGTATAAAACGTTAGCATGGAAATAGATCTGGTGAATCTCATAGTCTGTGCAACTCAGAAGCAACACAGAATTAGGAATCACATTTAATTTGCTTCATAGTGCCTGTTAATATCTAAAAATTTGGGCATATTTTACTCCAGTTTCTTTCTCCTATTCCCTGATTGGCCACAAAAAAGCATGTCCCATAGAGTGGTGTGGTTATGGTCTTGTCTATTTTGTGGACTCTTTCATAATGAATGTCCAGAAGAATGCTTGGCACATTGTCAACATTAATAAATATTTGTTGAATGAACAAGTAAAATATTTTCTACATACCTCATTCTTTCCATTTATAAAGTGCATATTAGACAATGCTTGGGATTTATCAGTATTTCACATATTCATGCGTTACATTTATTTTCTAAAGCATAAATCTCTTAGTTGGCTGTTTGTTAACTATATGACTTAATTTCCCCAAGTTTGTTCAGGCAGATAGTCTGTGAGTAATTAATATTAATGTCTTTTTCTACAGTGTCCTAATTTGGGAAACACATGATATGGTCACTGTATCTAAACATGAGCCATTCATGTGACTTACCCTTAAGGTAAAGAATTTATCTCATACACTCAGTCAACATTATAACAAAACCCCAAAACAGCCTTCTGGTTCACTGCTTAATTTAATAGAAATATAGGAATAAAAAGTTATCTAACATAAAACCATTTTCAATCACAAGGTATCAAATGTAGCTTAAGCTTTAAAGCTGAATTCCTATGATTAAGTTTATATTCCAATTCTAGTACTTCTTAGATGCAAAACATTGGACCAGTTGTTTAAATTATTGTATTTTCTATTTTCTCACCTGTTTAAGAAGGATAATGATAGCACTATTGGGTGTCATGTGAAATATTGTAACTTCTAACACAAGTTCCTAACATGTAAGAAATATTAAATAATACTAGTATCATGTAGAGTAAAAGCTCTCAAAAGTAGTATTTCTAGTTTCCTTTCATCAGAAAGCAATAGTGAGTCAGCCTTTGGTGGCTCATGCCTTTAATCCTAGCTACTCAAGAGTCTGAGACCTGAGGATCATGGGTCAAAGCCAGCCTGGGCAGGTAAGTCTGTGAGATTTTTATCATTAATGAGCAAAAGGCCAGAGGTGAAGTTGTGACACAAGTGGTGCAGCATAAATACTAAGGAACAGCAGCCAGGCTCTAAGGTTAAGCCCCAGTACTGGAAAGAAAGACAAAAACAAGAGCAAACAAAAACCCAACAATGATGTCGTAATGTAACCTACTAACATACAAAATAATTGGTTAAAAGTAAAGTAAGCTTCCATAGATATTAGTATTCTGCTTCCATCTTCTGAAGCGATTAGCATTCTACCACCTATTGTATATCATTGTGATTTGTTAATGAGAATTATTGAATAAGACAGTATATTCACAGTATAAGTAATCTGATTTTTTTATTTTTTAACATAATAGGGAATCAGAAAATATTTGAAAACCTCAAAACATGGTGAAAAATTCAGAGACATTCAAACAAATTATAATTTTTGGATATTGTTTGACAGAACATATGTCATACTCCTGTTATTTATGTATCACAGTAAATAATGTGCTAGTGAATTTAATCTTTAGACAGTTTTGCCACTTGAAAATTGACCAAGAATGATGACATTCAATAATAAATTACTGGGACTTTTTACCTCCATAGTAATTTAGACCTGAATCTGTTGCTATGACCTACTTCAATGCATCACACAACAAAAAGGAAAAATAAATTCCAGATATTCATTGCTGTAGGCAATATTAAAAGTTAGGTCTTCTAATTTCCAAGCCAGAATATTTGCTTTTTCTTTTAATGTCTGTCTGTTTTCAATCACAACAATGTCATTGACAAAATAGCCAACAATTCAAGATTGTTTTCCTTTTTTTCTTTTTTTCTTTTTTTTTATTGTGAAAATACCATACAGAGAGGGGTTACAATTACATGGGCAAGGTAATGAGTACATTTCTTATCAAGCATTGTTGCTTCCTCCATTGTTTTCCCTTCCTATCCCCTCCCCCAAAGTTGTGTAGTTCGTTTTTCAACATAACGACTTGTACATCTCATTGTTTTGCGGGGGGGTTGTTTATTTTTTTATTTACTTATTTTATTGTGAAAATACTGTATAGAGGGATTACAATTAGATGGGCAAGATAATGAGTACATTTCTTATCAAGCATTGTTGCCTCCTCCTTTGTTTCCTCTTCCCATCCCTTCCTATCTCCCCCTCCATCCCCCCCCACAAAAAAAGTTGTAAAGTTCGTTTTTTGACATAACAACTTGTACATTTCATTGTTGCAATGGGTCCACCTATATCCCTATTTAAATTATTTGGTTTTTTCCCTTCCCTCCACAAATTATATCAACATCAAATACAATGAAAGCAGGGGTTATACCGTGGGGGAGGGACATACAAAGCAACAAAGAAATCTCAATATTGTTTTCTATACTAAAGTAAGAACTAGTTTAGAAGGTATCTTAGGATTTCAATTGTTCCATTTCAAATATCTGGTTACTTTTCACATATTTGTAATAAAGTTTTTACCAACTTGTATTTTATAAAGAAAATACTTAATAGTAAGTGTCTTATTAATAAGATGTTTAGTGAAAATTATAATCTGCAGAAAATGAAAAACAATTTAATATTAAAATATATTCTACTGTTGTCAAGAGCAGAAATGATACTGTTTTAGACAAACTACAGAACTTCCATTGTTTTCTGGTAATATATATATATATATATTCACACACATGTATATATACCTATATACATGTATATACATATATATGTATATATGTTATATACATATATATACCCAGTTATGTATTAGCTAAGATTATACATTGTATAATACACATATAACTATTTTATTTCATTTTTGTCAAGCCTGAAAATGGTGTGTTACTTTGATTGGTTCATGTCCTCTATGTTGATTTTATATGGTTAATAGATATTATCACAAATAGTTTCTGACTGATTACTGAATATCTCTGAAATACAATTGAGAATTTTCCTTTTCTCATATGAGTTAACTCATTCTCTTCTAAAAAGTTTCTAGTATTCTTTTGGTTTTACAAATATTGTGATTGTTTTTAAGATCTGCAGAATTTTAGGAGTACATACAAGGATGCTGTTTTATATAATCTTACCCTCTTTTGTGTTTCAGCTTAACTATTTCATTTTTTTCCAAAATATTTTCTAAGAAAGCATGATGTCTTTATTGGCATAATTAGATTCATTGTATATTGCATAAAGTGATTTTAAGATGACAGGGTTTGTTTGTTTGTTTGTTTTTGGTACCTCTCTGGAGGCTTGAACTCAGGGCCTGGCAGCTGACCCTGAGCTTTTTTACTCAAGGCTATTGCTTTACCTCTTAAGCCTTAGCAGTTTCCAATGGCCTTTTGATTTGTGTTTTTGGGGGTTTTTTTAGTGCTTAGGTAGGGATTAAGAGTCTTGCAGACTTTCCAGCCTGACTTGCTTTGAACCATAATCCCCAGATCTCAGCCTCTTGAGTAACTATGATTATGCAGGCATGAGCCACCACAACTAACCTAAGATGAAAAAAAAAATTTTAAGCCATATTAGTTACTTCTCTCATAGTAGTTTTAAATTTAAATTTTACTGAAAGGAAAATGCCAATTCTATAGTAATATATAATTATGAGGATTTTTTATCTCTATTTGCTGAAAACTGGTAGTCCATCAGGTACAAATTGAACGTTGTACATACGTATTTACGAAATAAAATGTTAAAGTAACATTGCATACATGTAGTCTCAGCTACTCAGATACTGTGGCAATAGGACTCCTTGAGGTCAACCTGGACAACATAGTGCAAATCCATCTTCAACATACAAACAATAAGCTCAACTATCTGTAGAATCATTTTAGTGATAGCATGTAAAATCCCATTCTTTCATGGCAAGCTTCTGTCATACCTGAAATGTGGAATTTTCTTTGAATTTAAAATGGCATGAAAATAAATCTGGTTTTATTTGCTTAATTTTATCTACCAAGATACAAACTGTGTGCATTAAAAGGAAATACTGAAAAATAAGAAACCACACAATCTGGTCTATGTTAAATGCAGAGCACATACTTTTGGTCAGTAGTTTCCCAACTCTGACCACAGAGTATAATCAAGTTGATTGGTTTTTATTAACTGAAGACTCTCAGATCCCTGAAGAGTTTATTGACTTAGAAATCACTTGCCATCAAATCTGTTTTTAGGAATCTCCACATGGTTGGGAGTATGCTCTCAGTATACAGATTCATGGTTTAAACTATGCAAACTGCATTAACATGCATACTTAGTTGGGATGATATGCAAGCCTTTATGGAAAAGGTAGAATTTGAGACTATGTCTGGAAAAGAGATGGAGCCTAATGAAGAGAAGCATGATATGAGGACAAGTAGGGATAGAGATTATGTGAACATGATAAATTTACATTACAGAAAAAGCTTGAAGGGGTAGAAAAAGGCAGAAATAAAATTACCTATCTTGTAGGTAATGGGGAAATCAATAACCAAAGATACTTGTCAGTGGAGAGTCCGTATGTAAAAATAAAATAAGAACATATATTCAGATGAGTGGGATTCTATAGAAAGCAAGTATTAAAGACAAATTTGACAACAGTAGACTAAGCTAGTGGCTTATGGGGGGGGGATTCAGAATATATATGTGAAAAAATGAGACACATATCCAGAATAAGCAAAGAACTTACAGCGAAGAGAAATCAGTCCTAATACTGACTTGGTAAATGCAGAGAAGAAAATTTTAGAAAGCTGAGGTTTGAGACCAGCCTAGGCAAAAAAGAGAACTAATAGGCCAGGCATAATGACATATGCTTTTGGTTCTAGATAGGCGGGAGGTAGGTAGGAAGACTGTGGTCTGAGGCATACCCTAAGCAAAAACTTGAGATTCTACTTGAAAAATAACTGAAGCTGAAAGAGTCCGGGAACAGAATTCAAGTGCTGCCTAGGAACTCTGAGGCCTGAGTTCAAATCTTCTATCATAAAGGAAAACAAAGCATTTTTCTACTTTGAATTAGAATAACATACAGTGATATCATTTGTTCAAATAGTTCTATTTTGCTAAATATGGGTAAATCTTTATTGCATAGAGAAGAATATGCCTGATAAACAGTCATTTTCAGAAGCACAAGCAAATTCCCTGTCTTACATATAATTTTGGGATTATAAAACAAGTGTATTTTCTCAGCCAAATAATTCTAATGACATATATGGAAGCATGAAGCTTCTATAATAAGACTGCTGCACATTAAGTATATTCTTCTCTGCAAAAGGTTGTACAAACTATATTTGGCTGCAAGAAATCTATTAAAAGTGCATTTTTCCAGGCACTGGTCACACCTATAATCCTAGCTACTCAGAGGGCTGAGATCTGAGGATCGTGGTTCAAGGCCAGTCTGGGCAGAAAAGACTTTGAGACTCATATCCAATTAGCTACCAAAAGCCAGAAGTGGAACTGTGACTCAAGTGATACAGCATCAGCTTTGAGCAAAAAAAGGAAAAAAAAAAACTAAGGGACAACACTCAGGTCCTAAGTTCAAGCCCCAGTACCAGCAGAGAGAAAAATAAAAGTGCATTTATTAGCAAATCCAGATTGTCAGATATTTTCATTACTTTTAGAATGGATGCCATCTAGTTTACTAATAAGTAGTTGTTATTTCAACAATCTCATCAGGGTGATAAACCATCTATAAAATTATATATATATATATATATATATATATATATATATATACTATTGATTAATACTTTCAGATCAGAGCAAAAATAAAGGATTTTAGTGCCATAATTGATCATATGCTAACATTTCAACATCAACAACTAAAGTGTAATAAATAATGAATAATTGCTTCTTGCAAATCTGGTTGCAAAACCTTGAAAACTGGCTGTCCAAGCATTTCCTTTCAAGTCACACTCTCTAACTTTATTTAGCCATCTTTCTGCTCTAATGTCTTTCAATGCTCAAAACTGGCTATGGGACAGTCAGAGATTCTCAGCAGAATTTGTGAGCATGATTCACGTTTTGCATCAACTTTGGATTGTTGTTCCTGTCTAATTCTTAAGGACTATCTTTAAAAGATGACTTACATACACGAAAAGAAAACGGCAAAAGCACTCTTAATACATCTTATATCTTTGCTAGTGCTCCATTACCTGTGGCAAAGGAATGCAGTCTCGTGTTATCCAGTGCATGCATAAGATCACAGGAAGACATGGAAATGAATGTTTCTCTTCAGAAAAACCTGCAGCATATAGGCCATGCCACCTTCAGCCCTGCAACGAGAAGATTAATGTAAATACCATAACATCACCTAGACTTGGTAAGCAGACCAGAAAGTGGATGGGGTTCTGAAGCATAGAAATCTTTATATCCTTATAACTTCTTCTCATTTGCATACCACTTTAAATCCTGTGAGCTGTAAAACTATATTGAATGAGTAGTTTGGTTAGATTAAGTTGCTTCTATTTACAACATGATTTGCCTCAAATAGCCAGATGGGTTTTTTGTATAAAAAAAAAAATTCTTAACACTTAACTGCTTTGATTCTTGAAAGTGTCTGCTTAAAGTCAGGATAAAAGAAAATAATGGTGTTTTACATTATGAAATAGTCTCAATTTCTATTGTTTAATCTCATCTATAAACAAAAAGCAGAAATTTTTTTTGAGTGGATGTAGCCTATACATAAAAGACCAAAAAAACTAATTAGCTTGGTCATTAAGGCCTTTATAAAATTAGTGGGGGGTTTTGTTGTTTTGTTTTGATTTGGGGGTGTTTTTTTTTGGTTTTGAACTTGAACTCAGGGCCTGAGTGCTCTGTCTGAGTTTTTTTCCTTAAGGCTAGTGTTCTACCACTTGAGCCATTGCTCCAGTTCTGGCTTTTTGTTGTTATTGTTATTTAATTGGAGATAAAAGTTTTACAGACTTTCCTACTTGGCTGGCATTGAACTGCAATCCTCAGAACTCAGCCTCCTTGGTAGCTAGGATTATAGGTGTGAGCCACTGGCACCTACCAAATTAGAGATTTTTTTAATAGCACTCCTACCTGGCTGTCAGTGAGTTCATTTATTTTAACACTTCAGTAATAACCTCTACATGTAATCTCCAAAAGAATAATTAGCATCATGCAGTGTGATTGAGAAAATACAAGGAACTAAATTATATGTGGGTTTACAAGCAGCAAATTCAATGTAATGCCAAATTTGGTTCCCAAACAAATACAAAAATCTTCCTTTTGAGCCAAATAACATTTTAAGAAATAGGCAGACCAAGTATAATAAGACTAATTAAGACAAAACTTAAAGGATCCACTTGTGGATTTGCAACAGTCTTATTATAGAAGCCTTATTGAATAAATGTCCATATATTCAATAACAACATAATCTCTTGCTCTAGTTATTACTTGGAGTGCTTGAAAAACATTTGGCAGAAAATATTGTATTAGGAAGGATTTTTATATTGCATTTTGTGTATTTCTGAAATGTTTATCCCAAAACATAGGCACATCAAGGCAAGGCAGGAAACCTAAATTTTTAAAAAGTGGAATTATTAGCTGAATTTGAATACTGGCAAGATTTGCCTTCCTTTTGGATTCTAGAATTTATTATTTCTTCTAGTAACTGAGGTGAATATGCAGGACCAAATTTCTATACTAGATTCTCATTCCAAACACTAAGTATGCTGGTGAATTTCAGTTACTCATAATAATCACCTTTGAGTTTAGAAGATCTGAAATCACTCTCTCTAGATACTCCAATGAGTACATTTTCAAATTTCTATTTCATTACAATTTCATTTATAGCAATGTTTATTAGTTTGCATTCCAAAAGAGGCCAGGGACTATGACATGACTGTAAATCTAATTATTCAGGAGGCTTAGCAGAGAAGCCTGCAAGACTGCATCTCCAAAATAACCAGCCAAAAGTTAGGCTGGAGGTGTAGCTCAAGTGATAAGAGCATGAACTGACTTAGTGTAAGGCACTGAGTTCAAACCCTGGTGTCTCCACTAATAACAGTATTACTAATGAAGCCAAGACAAATTTAAAGAAAGGTTCAAAATTGAAACTGAGAAATATCACACATTGATGTGGAAAATCTATTTCCAGTAAGCTTAAAAAGTTTAGAATAGTAGCATTATTCATTCACTGTGCTCCCTTATTACAGGATGTGTGTGTGTGTGTGTGTGTGTGTGTGTGTGTGTGTGTGTGTGTGTGTGTGTGTGTGTGTGTGTGTGTGTGTGTGTTAGGTTTCAGAAAGCAATGTAAATGTGTCACAGGAACTCCACTTAAGTGACTGAATTGAGTCTCTACTAATAATATGTATGATCTCTACATGTAGTAAGTTCATTATATTTTGTTGATAGCTGCTCTGACTTTCAAGTGCCTAGGAGATCAATGGCCTGTTTACTGCCGAGTGATCCGAGAAAAGAACCTGTGTCAAGACATGAGGTGGTATCAGCGTTGCTGCGACATGTGCAGGGATTTCTATGCCCAAAAGCTTCAGCAGAAGAGTTGACCTCTAGGAAGCTGGCCAATCACTCCCTCTCTTTGGAATTACATTATTTATAAACACCCCACTAGCATGTTTTTCAGGCCAAATATTATCAGATTACATATAATTTAATCAAAGTAATTTATTTTTGCTTGCCAAACATCTAATGTGGTTTTTGTTTATACAAACATTTGATTTATAATATAGGGCTCCATAAATAATTTTATGTAAGTGAATGAGCTAGGTCCAGGAAACAAATAAGAAATAAGAAAAGAGAAGTAAAGAGATTATTAGACTTAAATTTTTTTGTTATACTATTTATGTTAGGGTTGCTTCTAAGGTGCTATTCTCTCTTCAATACTTTTGAATTATCTGCACATATACAGCACAATAGCACATATATTAGCACAATAGTTTAGTTACATATGGAGAAAAATGATGCTTTCTTTCTTTTTTTTTTTTTGTGGTGTCCTGCTACAGAATTAACCTATTTTCTCTCATACGCAGGAGATATACAAACATAACAAACCTCATGTTGTTGAATAGGATTTTAGAGAACATATTATGAATTTGGTTCACATTTAGTCAAATTCTACTGGTGCTATAATAATATTTTAAACAAAAACTTTGGTCATGTTCATTAACATGTACTTGTGTTATAAGGTATCTCAGATGCAAATCCAGAGAAGCCACATTTTGAAAGCTCAAATCAGGAATCTTTATTTAAAGGGCGGTGTCCACATGGTGGACTCCTGTCTCATAGACCAGCAGCCTAGAATAGAGCTTACACCAAACTTTTAAAGACCAAAACCTCATGCTTGGGTGGTGACAAAGCCCCAACATAAAACAAAAGGCACCAAGAGAGGCAGGATTTCCCAGGGGCTTAATCACAGTATATCTGCATATCCTATCTGTGTCTAACAACAAGGTGAATCTGCAATTCAAAGGATGGCCTAAGCTGGGCTGACAGCACCATCACCTGGTCAGGCTCCAGGATGTCTGCGAAAACAGGTGAGGACTGACTTAGACCTAGTCTTTCCCTTATTTGACTTGAACTCAAGTTCTGTAACAATGAAACACTGTAAGGATTTACACTGAATCATGTATGCACTGTTCATAGAGTGTAGAGAAACTGTTATAGAAATAGGAACATCATACAAATATATGTATTGTAACATGTCATTAGACTTTAATGTTTAAAATATTTTGAACAAAGAAAAGATAGATTCATCCACTTTTGTATATCCTTTTAGCAGAAAAATCATGAGAAAATATATTAAATGTTTTAGCCTTTTTCCTAAGAAGAAAAATGAAGAAAACACATATAACACTGTGGTAGTTTCACTGCTTTGTCATCTTTTTCAAAATACAAACTTTTGCAGGGCACCGGTGGCTCATGCCTGTAATACTAGCTACTCAGGAAGCTGAGATCTGAGGATCAGGGTTCAAAGCCAGCCCAATCAGGGCAGAGAAGTTTGTGAGACTCTTACCTCCAATTAATTATAGAAAAAGCCAGAAGTAGTGCTGTGGCTCAAGTGCTAGCTGTGAGCAAAAGGAGCTCAGGGACAGTGCCCAGGCCCAATGTTCAAGCCCCAAAACTGGCAAAAGAAAAAAACAAGGTAAAAATAAAAATGTTTACAGTTCTGTGAAATTTTCAAAACTCAAGTTAAAATTTTTCTTATGGGAAAGTATCATATATGATACACAGAATTTATTAGTTTTTTTTCAATAAATTATTTGAAACATCTGTTGAGGAGGCAGTTCTTCACATAGCTCTCAATGTCCATGTTTTGCCACAAAAGGCAATGACTGCTTTAGTTCTGAACTAACTTCTAAAATATTTTTGTATTGTGAACCACTATAGAAGATACTGTCTCTCTTTGGATAAAGAATACCCATACTATTTTATATTATAAAGTGTTCAGGTTTCCTAAAGTTGAGGTTCCGTTCTCACCATACAACTTACTGCATGAGCAGTGATCACTCAGCTGTCTTCATGTTACCCTGCTGCGTGAATTGGGTCTCAGAGAACCAGGACAAGAAGATGGGGGTTCTTGGGCCACTGCTATTGCTGTGACTAATAAAGTCCTTTGTTTCTAATCCAAGAGTTTTGTGTCTTCTGCTTTAAATATAGGGGAAATGGATTTTCTAGATCACTTTTCTCAATACTTGACACCAAAGATCAGTTCCTATGTGTTCAGTATCTCTTCAGTCCTATCATCTCTCAAGGCCACAAGGATTGCTGACCCAAACTCCACCTCTCAAGTTTCCCCTTATACCAAACTAAACCTGAGATTGAATAAAAAGAAACTGTAATCTGGGAGCCATGTTATCAGGTGCTACGCATCACTGATAGGGCAGTACATACTACATAAAATGAATGCATTTGCTCTATTTGGATAATATGAGCCCTCACTACCCCCAAAAAAAATATTATCCAGTCCTGGAGATACCAAATTACTTTGAAAACACTCATGTAGTTGTCAGTATTTCTCATCCACTAGAGGAGCTGTCTTAAGACTATTAGAATTCTCAAGATCTCCTTCCCATTACTGTCTAATTCCATTCCTGTACTATTGTTCCCTGTGATGACTGAGAGAAATATTCCCTTCAAGAGTAAGTGTGAAGTTTCAGAGGGCGATTATCCACTCTACTGTGGTTAAGAGTGATGGAGGATGGTCAACTATCAGTAGTATAATAATGGTAAACATAGAAATAACATAGCCCCCAGGTCATGGTTATAGGTACACAGTGTGACTGAGGAGCCTTCTGTATTTAGGTATTACAAATGAGGAATTTCTGTCTGAAGTTGCATTTCTGACCTGATAGGAAAATTACATTTCTGATCTGATAGACTTTGCATCTTTCATCTGATTGAAAAGAATTCTGCTTAGAATTATTGGAGCTAACTACGATGGGGCTTATGTCCGAGTTCCAATATTGCCTTCTATGCCTCAAGGCAATCATTCTGAGGTAATCGTACTGGAAGGTAAGACAGGACCTAACTGTTGAAGCTGGTTGTGATGAAACAAATGCAGCATGGTTAGATGAATAAAATATCTGTTTGCACTTTAAAGAAAAATACTATATATGTGCAGCAGGTAGGCCAAGACCTCAGTTTGCCCCATTCCCTTTGAGATGGACCAGAGATCCTGTCAGCATGACATTCATGATAGCCCTCTTACAAGACAAGATGGTTCTGAGCAAAAGTCTTGAAGGACAAGGACAGTGTCATTTGTTTAAATCATTGTACCATAATTCTTACTTCAGCTTGTGCCTCTCTGAGCAGGGTGGGAGAAATAAGAGTTCTTGGTAAATATATTTGGGTACAATAAAAGCCAGTCTTTTGAGGAGATGGGAATGCTTAAATGGAATGGAACCCTTACTTTGGTTCAATTGGCTATCTCTTTCATCTTGGCATCACCCAAGCCCTCTTCAGAAAAGAAAGTGGATCAGTTATGTCTACCATAACCAAAAGATGTTGGCCAATTATACTAGAGAGGTAATAAGGGAAGCACAGAACAATTAAATCTCAGTAGTAAGATGGTAAGATGGCATGGAAAAATTGGATGACAGCTGATATGATTTGGCAGAAAAGCGGGGAGGAGGGGGTGGTTCCTGACTGGTAGAGGAGGTTGTATATTCATCCTCAAAAAACAGCACTAGCTGGGCATTTGTAACTTATGACTATAATCCTAGCTACTCAGGAGGCTGAGATCGGAGTATTATGGCTCAAAGCCAGCCTGGGCAGTCAGTCCTTGTGACTACCATTTCCAAGTATTAAAAAGCCAGAACATGGTGCTATTGCTCAAAGTGGTAGATCATTGCACTATCCTTGAGCACAAATGCTTAGGGACAGTACCCTAGACCTAGACAGCACACACACAAAAAGAAGTTAAAATTTACAGCACTGGGTGGATTGTCAACTAAAAATTCAGAGAAAAGTACCCAATTCCTAGTACTCTTTTGTTGAGCTTTGAATTGGTTTTTCTAAAGAATTATAGTATAGTATTTGAGTTCTCCATAGATTCTATTATACTTCAGCTTATTTATAACCACTTGGGTGCCACCAAGTTTTTATAGGTACTTTCTAGTTCCCACTAATGAGGAAAACCATTCAACTGCTGCTTCTCTAGGTATGGATCTGGCTTGCTTCAGTTAACATAGTCTGCTCCAAGTCTTTCCATTTCATTATGAATGGTTCAATGTTATTCCTTCTGATGAGTAAGTAGAACCATATCAGTATCTGGGCTGATTCCATAGACTTGGCTATGGTAAATAGCGAAGAGGGGTAGAAGAGTGAATGAGGAAAATGAGTAGAACACAGGCAAGAATGTGTTGCATATGTCTCAAAGTGAGACAAATAAGGGAAAGGATGGGTGGAGGGAAGGTGAAGATGTTGAAGAGATAACACAGATCTAGATGCATTGTATATATAAATTGCATTGTTAAATGGCAAAAAAAAAAAAAACCTAAAATTAAGAAAAGTGAAGGAAGGGGAAAGGTGGGAGTGGTAGATGAGAATGTTAAAAGGGGTGACAATGATCAAGAGGCACTGTATTCATAAACTGCTCTTTTGAATGGCAATTCCTTTGTATAATTATGTGAAGGTAAATGACGCCCTCACTAGCTGGCTAGAAAATGGAAGTGTTGACCTCAATTCTAATGTACCTCCTTATTTTAATTGGGACAGTGGATTTACTTTGGCATTGTCTGACTTATTCATATGGGGACTCATTGATTGATAAAGACTGCCCTACCCAAACTTCCATCACACATTCATCACTAAGTGCAGTTGAGGTAGAGAGACAAATAAGGTTGAAAGAGTTTGAAGAAATGAATAGAAAATAAAAAGGGGTCATTCTAAGAAAAGCAATCTTTTCTATCAAAGTGACCAAATTCTATAAGGCCTTTAAAGAAAACTAACACTGGTACACCTCATGCTCTTCAATGAAATAGAATGGTAGGGATTGCTACCAAACCCAGTTTATGAACCAGCCTCACACTCATTTCAAAATCAGATAAAGACCCATCAATAAAAGAGAACTATAGAACTGGCTCTGATAAACACAGATGCAAAACTTCTCAAGGAAATATTGGCCAACCAAATCCAACAACTTAGCCCCCCCCCCAAATACATTATGCTCAAACAGGATCAACCCAGGGATGCAAAGGTTGTTCAACATACATAAATCAGTAAATGTAATACAACATATCAACAGAAGTAAAGACTAAAGTCACATGATCATCTCAATAGATGAACAAAAGGCTTTTGAGAAGATCCAAAATTCTTTTATGATAGAATCTCTGGAGAAGCTACAAAAACATGGAACATTTCTCAATATGATAAAGGCCATTTATGACAAACCTCCAGCCAACATCTTATGTAATGATGAAAATTTAAAACTACTCCTTCTCAAACCAAGCATGAGATAAGGATGTCCTCCCTCTCCACTCCTCTTCAATATAGTACTGCAATTCCTAACAAAAGCAACAAGGGAAGAAAGATATAAAGGGATCCAAATAGGGAAGAAAGAATTAAAAACTATCCCTATTTGAGATGATATGATCCTATATTTAAAGGACACTATAGACTCCTCCTCCAAGAGGATTAAAAATTTTAGTAAAGTACCAGGGCACAAAATCAACCCCCCAAAAGCAGTAGTTTTTCTGTAAAAAAACAATGTGAAGATCAAGTCTGAAATCCTGGGTATCTGAGTTAGGGAAGGGAAGGGAAACAACAAAATGGTGAGACAAAGTACAAAGGATACAGCGATACTCACAAGACAATATGTTGGAAATAATTTGTACAACTTGGGGAAGGTGGGAGAGGGAAAGTAGGGGGAAAATGCAGGAGGGATTAACTAGTTCAACAAGAAATATACTCACTACCTTACTTATGTAACTGTAACCCTTCTGTACATCACCTTGACAATATTTTTAAAAAATAAAGGAAAGCAACTACATTTGCAATAGTCTCTAAAATAAACCCCAGGAACTAGCCAAGGATGTGAAAGACCTCTATAGTGGAAACTACAAAAATTTGAAGAAGGAAATCAAAGAAAATAGAGGGAATGGAAAGATCGTCCATGCTTCTGGACAGGCAAAATTAATATCCTGAAAATGTCATTAAAGGCCAAAGTAGGATATAAATTCAATGCAATACCCATCAAAAGCACAGCATCATTCTTCAATGAGCTAGAGAAAAGATTCCAGAAATTTATACAGACTCACAAAAGTCCCTGAATTGCAAAAGCAAATTAGAAGAAAAAATAGTGTTGGAAGTATAGTAATATCAAACTTCAATCTCTACTACAGTGATATAGTACGAAAACAGGCCTGAGAACAAATAGAATATTAAAGACCCAGAAATAAAACCACAGACCTAGAACCATCTATATTCAATTAGGGAGTCAATACATAGACTGTTTTCAGGGTGTCTGCTTTGACTCCGAGGTCTTTGATCCATTTGGAATTGATTCTGGTGCAGGGTGGTATATAAGGATCTAGCTTTAGTTTTCTACAAGTGATTAACCAGTTTTGCCAGCACCATTTACTGAAGAGGATGTCTTTCTTCCATTCTATTTTTTTAGTTCCCTTATCGAAGGGAGCTATAGGTCTGTGGGTTTATTTCTGGGTTTTCGATTCTATTCCATTGGTCTTGAGGTCTCTTCTTGTGCCAGTACTAAGCTGTTTTGATTACTATGGCTTTGTATTAGAGTTTGAAATTTGGTATTAATATTCCTCCAGGACTGTTCTTTCTGTTAAGGATCGTTTTTTGCTATTCGGGGTCTTTTATTGTTCCATATGAATTTTTGGATTGCCTCTTCTATTTCCTTGAAGAATGAGGTTGGAATATTGAGAGGTATAGCATTGAACTTGTAGATAGCCTTGGGAAGTATTGCCATTTTCACAATGTTGATCCAGGAGCATGAGAGGTTTTTTCACTTTCTACATAGATTGGAAGGAATGCAGCTCTTCAACAAATGGTACTGGGAAAACTGGACATCCACATGTAGAAAACTGGATCCTATCTATTGCCTTCCACCAGCATCAATTCAAAATGTGTCAGATATCTCAATGTAAGATGTGAAACCATAAAACTATTACAGGAAGAGTAGGAGAAACTTTAGAACTTCTTGGCATAGGTAGGAACTTTCTAAATAAAGGTACAGAAGCACAGTAAACCAAAGACCTGATAAACAGAATTGCATCAAAATTAAAAGTTCTGCACAGCTAAGAACATAGCCAACAAGCTAGAAAGACAGCCTACACAGTGTGAGATTGTTGAAATCTATAAGACAGTGGCCTAATATCTAATGTGTACAGAGTGCTTAAAAAGTTAAACCCTTGAAGCACCAACAATCTGATTAATAAACAGCTAAAGAGCTAAATTAAGACTTCTCAGTAAAAGTAAAAATGGACAGTAGACAAAGAAATTCTCAACATCTCTGGCCATAAAGGATGTGCACATCTAAATGACACTGAGATTCTACCTCAACCATTAGAACAGTTGCATTTCTTTCCACATAGGTGGAAGCTGGACATCACTTGTAAACTTATAAATAAAGGTGTTGGAAGGTATGCAAGTACATACAGATGTATTTACTGAGATATGATAGACCTTAGGGAGAATGAAAATAGTGTAACTCCTTAAAAATGCACAATCAAAGTCCAACAAATTAAACACTAGGAAACATGTATTTTGGGTGGAGTCACTGGGAGAGACAAATAAAGAGTAGCAGGTCAATGCAGTCAAGAATTCAATGTATATCCTATTGAATTAAGAAAAAGTGAGGGAAAGGATGAGTTGGGAGGGATGGGTGAGACTGTTGAATGTGTGACCTTAATCAAGATGCATTGCATTCATAAGCTAATTTGTTAAATGCCAACTCCTTTGTAAACTACATATATAATTGTTTTAAGTTACTGCTTTGGCCTAGTGGCTTGGCTCTTGCTGATTGCACTACAAATATGAGAAAGCATAGACAGTAATAGAGAATGCTAAAACATCCTACCCTCTTCTAACTAGGCAATCGTGAGCAGATTATGAGCCTGAGTTTGGCCAATTCAAGCAGAGACAAAAGAATTGCTGTATTAGAGATACAAAGAGAGCAGCCTACCTGCTCTCTATGCTCAGTTGTCAGATTTTTGGCTTCTATTTTTCACTTCTACAGAAGTGAAGCTTGCCTTGCCAAGTTCCTTTTGAGTTTTTGTCTTCATTTCTGTGAGGCACCCCAACATGCCAAGCCATTTCTAATATAATGAAAAAGACCAATCAACACCCACAGAGCATTGCTATCTCAACCACCTGAAAATTATTCCTATCTCTATAGGGTTCTTTTTCAGGTCACATGGAGAATAAGTGTATTCAATGTACATACATTTTCCTCAGCGTTTCCTTGTCATCAGCAATCTATGCTTCTTCAAAGCTCCTGCCCATGAAGCCAAATCATTAGCCATAGCCATGAATAATTGAATATCATTGAATATCATGCCTCTAATCAGCAGTATTTTTTAGAAAAAAAGGAGCAGCCTGGGATTTTTGTGATTACTGTAATTAAAAGTTATCTCTTGGGTTTTTAGAGCTGCAGCTATTATTCATGTTAGGTCATACATGTTGTGAGTAACAATTAGTAAAACAGACATACATTTTCTACTTCAGTCAACTAATCATGGGTAATTTGCTTTCAAAGAAGAAAAAAAGGATTTGTACTGCCCATGTAATTGTAACTCCTCTGTACAGTATGTTCACAAATAAAATTAAATTAAATTAAAAAAAAAAAAAAGGATTTGTAGACAGCTTCATCGTTGAGTTTGTTTGTGATGTCATGTTTTCAATATTCCTAATATAAAACCACTTAATTTAGGTGAAATTCCATAGAGAAATGATATTTTTATAAAAATTTTCTGTAAGGCCGGTGCCGGTGGCTCACACCTGTAATCCTAGCTACTCAGGAGGCTGAGATCTTGACGATTGCAGTTCAAAGCCAGCCCGGGCAGGAAAGTCCGTGAGACTCTTATCTCCAATAAACCACTAGAAAACCAGAAGTGGCCCTGTGGCTCAAGCGGTAGAGTGCTCGCCTTGAGCTGAAGAGCACAAGGACAGCGCCCAAGCCCAGAGTTCAAGCCCCACGACCGACCAAAAAAAAAAAAAATTCTGTAAGCAAATGGAAAATGGATACTTTTACATCAAGGATTGAGAAGCCCCTAATAGCCACAGTTCTCACCAGATTGTTTTTTCTATATAAATATATATATATATGTTCATTCTATGTAATAATATGTATAATATATCATATTATACTCTAAATATATGTTACATATTATTTGGGGAGAAGCAGTACTGGGATTTGAACAAGGGCCTTACACTCAAGTGGTTGGTTCAACTGCTGTATCACCACTTGAGTCAAGTCTCTAATTTTACTTGTACTTATTTAATGTTTAACTCAGACAATTGTGAATAATGAAAAACCTATAGAATGGGGGCGGGGCTAGGAATGTGGCTTCATGGTAGACTGTTTGCCTAGCATGTATGAGGCCATAGGTTCAATTCCTTGATACCCGGTAAACAAAAATAAATAAATAAATAAAATTAATTTAAAAATATGAACAGGGAAACTTATATGAACAGGGAAAAATTAGCACAACAGAGTATGATACTTACAAAACATATGAAAATATCACATGAATAAAATATAATTTTAACATTTAAATAAAATAAAATATATAGTTTGATAGAAATATACAATTTGACAAAACCAAAGCAGAGAGAAAGATCTAATCTTGAAGAAATCTGAATCTTATTTTAAAACATTTCTCAGGGAAAATTCTAAGCCTGAATGAGTCCAATAATGAGGTCTACTAAATATTTAAAGAAAATAGCATTAATACTTTGTCAATTATCCATAGAAAAGAAGGAACACATATTTAATCCAATAATCATGATTTTGCTATGTGAATTTGATGAAGACATCATGAAAAATTCATATTAGACACTAATCTTGCTCATTTATATAAATATAAAACTCTCAAAAGAAAAGAAATACAGAGCACCAAGTCATTTTCTTCATCAAATTTAATTGGACATAACAAAACTTGTGCCCTAAAGAAACTGAAAGAGACAACAGAAACATTTATTGAAAAAAGGGTTTAATTTTTATCTTTAGACTTGATTTATACGGAATAGGCCATCCAATAGACTGTTTCAAACCAAAGCTAATTAAAGAAATAAAGCTTTTTTTTAAAGTCAATTGGAAGTTTCATAGAAGGAAAAATGTTATTTGCCAAGGAAAATGGCCAACAGTTTTATGGAAGGCTGTATGTCAGCCAGGGCCCTTCGAGCATGATTCGGAGGTAGTCAACAGGCAGGAGGAGCAGGGGGAGAAACAAGGTCCCCAGGCAGGAGTAGAAGTTGGGTTTGGTGGATAATGGTGTGGGTGGCAATCCAGGAAGGTGGAGGTTAAATTTCAAATTCCTGGTTTCATTCAAATGGATACATGCAGTGATAGCAGTAAGAAACCTGAAGTAAGCAGTAAGAGACCTGAAGATTTTCACAGTGAAGACAGAGGATTGTGGGAGGAAAAGGAGAGTCTGAGGCAATACTTGCAGACAGAGACACAGTATATAGACCAAAGCATGTAGGACAGCAAAGAAGTCAAAATGATGTCTAATCACCTGTTTTCTCTCATAGGCAGAGGCTGGATCTAAAATACACTGGGGCATGATAAAATATACAGCACTATAGGCCCTGATGCACAGTGAGACTAAAGAAGGATACCCTTAGGGGAGGAAACCAAACTTGCAATATCTCTGAATATTTAAAATATTTATTGAAACAAATTCCAGGAAATGAAAATATAGATTTTTTTTTGTTTATGGTGGTAGTGATGGTGATTGTTTTCCTTTTTTGTTTATTCTTTTCTCTGTCTTTTTGGGGGAGGGCAAGGGACACACAGAAATGGAGGGAGGGAGGATGAACAAATATAGCCATGATGTGCAGTAGAAAATAAACTATGTGGAAAATGAACTATGCAACTTGTTGGTAGCTGGAGGAAAGTGAAAGAAAGAAAGAAATGTAATTATTACCTCTTTGTATAACACAATAATAACAATAAAATTGTATTTTTTAAGATGCCTATGGAAATCTGAAGGCCCAGTTCATCTACCTCATACTTTGGCTAAGGAAAAGCCGTAATCAAATATATTCAGATGTAACTTACATGTCTCCACTTGCCAATACAGGGAGCCAAAGACAAATTAAAATCTTCTTGAAGATATGTGTTATACTCCAAAGAATATTTTAGGAAAAGCAAGCAGTCAGTAAAATACTTGTTCATATTCTGGCAGCAGCCAGAAAGAATCCAGAAAATACCAAGCACATGCATGTACATTTAGTACATTTGATTCTTGAAACAATTGTGGTTTAATTATTTTGTTCTTCACTTTTATTGTAAAGTATCTATTACTTTCTTCACAAATGTATTTTAAAACCATGCAAAAAAATATTGCTAGTTTGTATCAAAATACTTTTTATTTAAAAAAATCTTAAGTTTACAATTATAAGTAGAATAGATTTTTTTTAAAGATGCCCCCTCATTCTTTTTGTCATAAGTACTCTCCAGTGGCTTGCAGGATTCAAGAATGTCCTGATTGCTGATTCCTGTAAACCATACTGGACTCCTAAAACCTAGTGATACATTACCACATGCAATTCCATTGCTCTCAGAAGAGAAGCCTTCCTGCTAAATCAGAGGAGCTTACAGAGATGGGGAGCCTATGTTTAATATATCTGTTGTTTGCCTTCTCATGAGTGGGAAGTTCTCCTCGTACTCCAGATGGAATTCCAAACTTTCCCAGTGAACGGTGTAAGCTGCTCAGAGTGTCTTAGGAGGATGGAGTGTTCATTACAGTCATTGTCACTTCCTGGCTCGCATGCTGTCCACAGCCATGGCCACACCTCAGCTCTCTCAATTGTAGCTGGGTTCACTTAACAGCAGCAATCATCCAAACCTAGCAGCATTTGTTTTCCTTCGGTTTCAAACATGCCTTGGGAACACCAGACATTATAGATCATATTCTAGAAACAGAGACCAAGGCACCTCTTGTAGCTCCTGAGTCGAGACAATAGTTTTGACTATAAAGGAAATTCTCACAATTTCTCCACTCAGAACAAGCTGAACCTTAGTCTGCTTAGATTTCACATGGCCTCAAGACTCGGGGAGTCAAACCACGAGAAGAAATAGGATGCTACGTATCACATGTAAGACTGTGTGAGCAGGGCGGCAGCTACCTGAGTTCAGCAATATTCAGAAGGAGTGAACCCAGGCAGTGGTCCTCCACAGGTGACTCCATCCCATGCTGCAAGTGATGAGCTATGACACGACAGTCGTGACAGCCTTTACACAGACAGTAGCTCCCATAGCGTGGCTGTTTGCGCCTGCATGGAGAGACGCATCTGACCTTGCAGTCCTGTTCATTTTAATGAGCGTAGCCCCATTTTCCCCATTCGCATATGGTTTCTTTGTGTTGTGTAAATAGGACAGTGTTCTGCTTTTGCTGCTTTGCTCCTGTGCTTTGATCTGTCCTTTTGTGTGCAACTGAGAGACCTGGTTTCAGATGCCAGTTGGAGCATCTTCAGGTTCATTAATAATGGAAGAGTGTGACAGAAGCAGTTTCGCCTGCTTTGTTTCCACCACAGACGAAAGGAGACATGGACCTTTCTGTTTTGCCCAATAACAACCATCCTGACAAATTCCTGCAGCTTGACGTGAAGTCTTTAATGAGAAGCCCGGCCGTTCTGCAGGCGAGCCTCGCGAGATTTCCCAGTGGCAATTATCCTGCTGCACAACACTGGCAAAACCTCGTCTACTCACAGGTAAGATCTGGGGGTATCAATCTGGGGTCGGGGTGGTTGCTGTTTTTCTCTGTGAGATTTCATTACTTATGCCAAAGGAATCTATAGGGAAAAGAATAAACGATAGCTGTTTTTTCTTTGCACATACCTTGCTCTAATTTCATATGTAATGTGTGATTTTTCCCACCCATTCATTCCCTTCCCGTTTCTGGTTTCTCCTCGACTTTATTTTAGATCTATAAACCTTTATTTTACTCCTTTCTTTCATATTTTCCCCCCAAATCTGTTGTTATATTTTCGCATAAGACTTCAGAGAAAGAAACTCTTTTAGGGTAGTCTAAGCATAAAGCCTAGGAGCTCACAATGCAGGGTGTGCCAGCTTCTCAGGCAGTCAGGGGCTTCCGTGAGCCGCAGACCAGCTTCCTTTCCCTTTACACAGTGAAGATTCAGACAGCAGAACAATGAAAGGGATGGTTGAAGAGAAAAACACAACAGATTCTCCATCTTGGAAAGGTGCTGTTATGTTAGAGACATTTATTTGCCACAAGTGTCTGTGTGGACCTAACTTATGAAGCAGACCTTCAAACCTAGAATACCCTTGTTTTCTTTTGCATCTTCCTTCTTTTTTGCTCACCAAAAGGGAACAATAAAATTGCGATGAGTTCCATGGGACAGAATAAACACAATGGTCTGACTGTTACACAGCAAGTGAAAGAGGAATCATCTTTACAGTGTTAAGTCTAATGGGGTTAAGGGTTAGCCAGTTTAGAAACAGGAAAACGCATTTTATTTCAGAACAGATGTGGCTGATCTAAAAAGCCCTGCAAGTCATTATCCTTTGGAGTGGCTCAAATTCCCTGAACAGAAATGTGTGTTCTTTCAAGAACAGTTGCTACTCATGAGTTCTTATGTAAAGTGACTCCTTTGTGGTCCATTTGTGGGCACTGTGGGACATCTAACATGAGATCATTCAAAGGCAAGTACAATCACATGATTAAGTGTTTCCTCCACCTTATAGGGGTTTTAATTTATTTCCATTTTTTGGTGGCCTAATATGACAACTGAGTTTTGTTACCATATTTTTAAAATTGTACAGTCTTTTGTAGTCTTTCAACATTCTGCCTTTCTACTCATATTCATTTTGTTTTTGATTTGTAGCTTGTTTAGTTTAAGCCAAAGATTCTTAATTTTGATGGAATAAAATGATTTGAACTTTATTTTAGAAAGTCTTGGCACCAGTTAGCCTTTGAAGATTTTCAGGAAAAGTTTGTCTATCAGCCCACACATGAAACATAAGCAAAAGCTTTGTTGGCATCATGATTATGTTAAGAATTATATTGTACATACAACTCAAAATAGGAAATTTATTATCTTGGTTAGCCCAATACACAAACCTAATTTAACATTCCACTTAAGTCAATGTACTGATCTTTTGTTTTATCACATTTACTCATGCATGTTATATATTGTTACATATTGAGTCCAGAAAATGTATTAAAATCTTTTATTTTGGCTATACATGGTTTTGTAGTTAATCCTACCTTCTGCTATCTATTTTTATTATTTATAAAATTATTGCTTTTCTTAGCTAATTTTCTAACTGGTTGAATTGATTTTAGTTTCCACTGCAATGTTAAATGGATTTTGTGTGATTTCTGGTGCACACACAAATCAATTACAAAATTAACACATGACAACTTGTTAATTTATCCATTAAAGTCCATTTTAGTTGCAGTCCAAAACCTGCTTTAACTAGGGGTTGAATTCATAGCATTGGACTTTGACTTTGCTTTTTTACTCAAGGCTGGCACTCTACCACATGAGCCATATTACTGCTGGTTAATTGGAGATGAAGGTCTATAAGAATCTGCAAAATTCCTACCCTGACTAGTTTGGAACCACAATCTTCAAATTGCATCCTCCTGACTAGCTAGGATTGCAGCCATGAGGCATCAACATTTGGCTTATACATATTTTTTCTTATCTTAATCAAGAAATATCTAATGCCCAAGTGGCTGGGTTAATTTCACTTAAGCTAGTTCAAGTTTCTATTACAAAGTCTATATTTCCAATTTGCTATCTTAATATTTCCCTTATTTAAAAACTTATTTATAAACCCTTACAGGTACAGGGTCTTATATACTCGTAGGATTTGCTGTATGATTAGTACATATTTGATGAAGGCCAACAGTAAAACTGCAAATGGGATTAAACAAACATTCTTCTTAGTATGTTTGGCTCTGTCCTGGAAACTTTTGACCCTGTATCTTAATTAGTTTAAGAAATTGCTCTATTTCTGTTTGCAAAAACAAAAACAAAAAACTTGCTTTAAATATGTTTTAATAGATTCATACGTTTTTCTATAAACAACTTCGTAATTTGTTTTTTCCCAATTAACAATGTAGATTTCATAAATATTCCAATAGTTCACCATCTTCCTAGTAAAATATCCTTTTCTGGTATAAACTTGTCTTAGCCTGGTATGTATAATTGATACACATTTTAGAACTCTGTGATCTATGATTTTTTTGCCTTTAAGTTTATAATAGAAAGTGGTTTAGAATTTTCTTGACATGAGTACCCTCATGTCAGTTTTATACCACCTTATAAAGTAAGTGGAGAAAAAAATCTTATTTTCACATTTTCTACAATGATTTAAGAAGGATAAAAATATGTTTTGAGAATGACAAAATTGACTGCAAAAATCTTTGGTCTGGTATTTGTGCTTTTGTGTGTGTGTGTGTGTGTGTGTGTGAGAGAGAGAGAGAGAGAGAGAGAGAGAGAGAGAGAGAGAGAGAGAGAGAGAGAGAGAGAGAGAGAGAGAGACTTTAAATTGTTGATTTAATTAGTGAAATTATCATGGGTTTACTTATATTTTCCATTAAAGAATTAAGGCTGCTAATTGTTTTATGTGAGAAATTTCCCAACTGCATTTTTCTTTTTTGGTGCTGGTACTGAGATTTGAACTCATGGCTGTGGGCTCTTGTTTAGCTTTTCTTCTCAAGATTGGCACTCTATCACCTGAGGCATTCCTCCTCTTCCAGCTTTTTTGTTGTTAATTGGAGCTTGGTCTCTCAGATTTTTCTGCCCTGCTGATTTTGAAATTTGATCTTCAGATCTCAACCTCCCCAGTAGCTATTATTACAAATGTGAGCCACCAGTACTCAAGTAAGGAGTTTTTTAACAATACTCAATCAGTTCTTTAATCACTGCTATGTTTCTTTCTTCTTGTGTGTTCCCTTCACATTACTAACTCAGATTATATCTTTCTTATTTTTCCTAGGCAGTGTTAACCGGAGATGTTTTCAAACATTTCTCCTCTCTAAACATTTCTCTTTTTCAAAGAAGTAACATTTAATGTTCTTTTTTCCATTCTATAATTAGGGTTTTTCTTTTAATATTAGCTGTTTCACTCTATGATTTTAAGTCTTAATCTGGATGCTTACTAATTGCTTTTTAAGTTCTTCTTTTATGAAACAAGTATATGTGCCCACAGTAGTCTCTCAAAACACCAGTTCAGCTCTAGCTAACAAATTGTGTGTGTGTGTGCATGCGCATGCATGTGTACCAGTACTAGGACTTGAACTCAAGGCCTCAGGATCTCACTTAGTTTTTTTGCTCATGACTGACATTCTACCTCTTGAGCCATGCCCCTGTCCCAGATTTAAAAAAACAAAAAACAAAAACAAAAAACAAAATTGGTCTACTAGAGACCATTTGTTCTGCCTGGGTTAGCTTCAAATCATGATCCTCAGGCTCAGCTTCCTAAGTAGCTAAGATTACAGGTGTGAGTGAGCCACTGGTATCTAGTTCTAACCAACAATTTTGTAATTACAGAATTTTGTAATTTTGTAATTACAGAAACCACATTCTGGAGGACTGAATATTGGAGTCTTTATTACACACTAGCAGTCTGCAAGGAGCCCATTGTTACAAAGGCCTGCAGGCCCCAAATACATATAACACAGCTAGGAAACAAGCTAGAGAAGAAAGAACAAAAACAATACTAACAAACCAATTCAGCTCCAATGGAGAGCTGAACTGGGACTCAATGATAACTGGAGATGAGCCAGGAGAATGGACACAGGACAAGATCTCAGAGATACACGTGGCATGGCAAAATGGAGGATGGGCTGGTCCAGACCTAAATAGGGTCCGAGCAGGGGGGGTAGGTCCACAGGAAATTCCCCAGTTCCAGGCACTAGACTAACAAATTCAGTAACCTGTTAGACAAGTGCCCACCCCTGCCTCCAGGGATCTGGGAATGCCTGGGAGGCAGTGATCAGCGGGGTGTTTCCCTCCACTAGATTGAAGACAAGATGCCAGACCCTACCATCCATCATGTGGACAATATGGCGCTGGCCAGACCTGACCTTACTTCATTATGTCATTGCTACACAATTGTGGAGATTTCAAGCTCTCACTTTGTGTATTAGAGAGGGTGAGCTAGTCTACACAGCAATGATGACTAATACCCAAAATAAAAAGTGAGCATAAAATCTTATGGACAATTTTGGGCATCAGGCTTAGAAGGCCTGTTTTTTACTTTGGCTTACAAATCACTGTTATAAAATAACTAATCTATCATCAATGTAACTTCAAGAAAGACTGAGAAGGACAGGCATCCTAGGTGTTGAGAAAGAGAAAACAAAATAGGTGAACAAAGCCAGGCACCACAATATCCAGCTCTCACTGTTTCTAATTGCCTTCTATACCTTTTATATTCTTTTACTCTTTTACCCTCCTAGACCTTATGTTTTAGGTATCATTTTCATAAATGGTATGTAATTGAATTTAGCTTTTGTTTTCTTTTCCTTTTGTTTTGTTTGTTTGCTTACCTATCTTTGCGAGGATAAGAGAGGCACAGAAATGGAGGGACAAAGGGTAAACAAATGCTGCAGTGGTACTCACTCAACAGTATGCTAGAAATGAACTATACAACCTGTGCATGAGGATGGGAGGGGAAAAGTGGGAGAGAATGAGGAAAAAAATTAAAAATGTACTCTTTATCTGACTTATGTAACTGTAACCCCTATGTACATCACCTTTGCAATAACAGTTAAAAGAAAAGAATCAGCAAAAAATGTAAAAAAAAAAGTCTGTAATTAATGTGATTATTGATAATCACAGAATATTTTATTTTTCATAGGTATTCCCTCTCTATATATTGTTGTTTCATTTTTCTAGTCTTTAAAAAATTTAACCTATATTATTTCTCTAGTTTAATGTCTCTACCCCCTTGCTGAGGTTATATCTTAAAATTACATAATTAAAAATATCTATTATTACTATCTAGCATTTTAGTTTCTCTTATTTTAAAATTCAGATTTCTTATCATTACCATTTCCATTTACCATGCATTCATCAATTTTTGTATTATTTTGTTTTTCTTATACTTTCCTGTCTTAAATACTTCCATTACCAAATTTTTCTTCCTGAAGTACATTTTAATGGCCTATTACATGCACTTAAAATTTGTTTTTCTAAGACTTAAAGAGAAGCTTCTCTGAAGAAGAAAGAAGGATGGCCAATAGACACATGAAGAAATGTTCAACATCCCTAGCCATAAAAGAAATGCAAATCAAAACAACATTGAGATATCACCTCACTCCAGTTAGAACAGCAAAAATCAAGAACTCTAACAACAACAGATGCTGGAGGGGATGTGGACAGAAAGGAACCTTACTTCATTGTTGGTGGGAATGTAAACTTGTTCAACCACTTTGGAAAGCAGTATGGAGGTTCCTCAAAAGACTTCACATAGATCTCCCCTATGATCCAGCAATCCCACTTTTGGGCATTTACCCAAATGTTTCCAAACAAGACCACACTAAAGCTACCAGCACAACTATGTTTATTGCAGCATTATTTACCATAGCTAAGATATGGAACCAACCCAGATGCCCCTCAGTAGATGAATGGATCAAGAAAATGTGGTATATATACACAATGGAATTCTATGCCTCCATCAGAAAGAATGACATTTCCCCATTTGTTAGGAAATGGAAAGGTTTGGAAAAAATTATATTAAGTGAAGTAAGCCAGGCCCAAAGAAGCATAGGTCCCATGGTTTCCTTTATTTGCAATATATAGTATAGGTATGAGTCAAGCGGAAAAGGTCAGATAATGTGATGTTAGGAAAATGAACCCTTAAATATGTATTTTAATGTTTTCGTTTCTTTCATGCATGTGTTTCTAACGCATTCATAAGATTATTTCTTTGTTGCTTTGTGTGTCCCTCCCCCACAGTGTAACCCCCGCTTTCACTATATTTGATGTCAGTATAACATGTGGAGGAGATGGGGACAAACAAGTCGTTTAAGGATTCAGGTGGACCTGTTGCAACAATGAGAAGTACAAAATGTCATGTCAAAACCAGCTTTACAATGTCGGTGTGGGGGGGAGGGGGGTATAATTGGGTGGGGGGAGGGGGGAGGCAGGGAAGGGAGGTGAAGGGTGAACAAAGGAGGAGGCTGCAATGCTTGGTAAGAAATGTATGCATTATCCTGCCCATGTAATTGTAGCCCCTCTGTACAGTATGTTCTCAAATAAAATAAAATAAAATTAAAAAAATTTTTGTTTTTCTAAATATGCCTTCTATCCATTAAATAATACTATAACATTTAAACTATATACAGAAGAAATGTATAATGTAATAGTTTAGCATAGAAAAGTCTAAGTAAAGCTTTGAGGTGTTAATTTCCTTAAATATATGTTGTAAAATACAATGTGTTTTAAAGGACACCTGATTAAAATAATGGAATTGATGTGCCAGAAAATTTTCTGTTAAAATGTGCCCTAACTATAATGTACAATAGAGTGGAGGAGGGGCTGGGAAGGTGGCTCAGTGGCAGAGCGCTTGCCTTGCATGCCTGAGGCTCTGGGTTCGATTCCTCAGCACCACATAAAGAAAAAAGCCGGAAGTGGCACTGTGGCTCAAGTGGTAGAGCGTTAGCCTTGAGCTGAAGAGCTGAGGGACAGCACCCAGGCCCAGAGTTCAGACCCACGACTGGACCCAAAAAAAAAAAAAAAAAAAGAGTGGAGGATTTGAGTTTTATATGTGGTCTTTATTTGTTTGAAATATGTTAGTAAAATACAAATAAATCCCAACTATAATTCAATATTCAATATTTTTAGCCTGACCTCAAAATGCTAATTTTGTCTATTGAGGATTGAACCCAACATCTTATACTTGCTAAATATATGCCATCATCAAATTCTTTTTTTTATTTGAAATAATTTTTTATTTTTTTTGTGAACATACTGTACAGAGGGGTTACAATTACATGGGCAGGATAATGCGTACATTTCTTATCAAGCATTGCTGCCTCCTCCTTGGTTTACCCTTCACATCCCTTCCCAGCCTCCCCCCTTCCAATCCTTCCCCCCCAATCCTCCCTTCCCTCCCCCCCCACCAACGTTGTAAAGCTCATTTTCGACATGACAACTTGTACTTCTCATTATTGCAAATTCTTTTTAAGAAAATTTTATTAGCTTACAATAATTCAACAAAATAATGAATTTCATCGAATTGTTAGTACAATTTAATAATTCCTTTGACTTGTCTTTTAGACCTAAAATTAACATTCAGAACAAAAATAAATGACATCATGGTCTGGAATAAACTTCAAAACATTCAAGACTATCATCTAGAAACAAGGATTGAAAATTAATATTCCTTTAGAATACTGTCTTCAATTATCTTGCTATCTTTAGTCTTTACAAATCCATATACATCATCATATGTGTATTTGTTTTTTTTTTCCTTGATCCCACAAATTTTATTTCTCTCATTTATTGAATTTTCTTATTTAGGAATTCCAAATAACAGTTTGACATGCAAGTAACCTACAAAGCTAATTTTTCAATTTCAGAAGAATTATCTCTCTTCCAAAGTGATAAAAAAATGACTAGTCTTAAGGGGAAAAAAAACATCAGAATTACGGTCAAACTAATTTCTTATCAAATTGTTTTTGCTTGATTCAGAAATATTACTTATTTTGCCATCAATCATTAAGATAAATGCTGAGTTAAAAAAGCTTTTGTCTTATTGCAGAGTTTGGTATTATGGATTAAAAACTACTTTGAACAAACCAAAAACCTATTAAAGTCAGAAAGAAACTCCACACTGATCTCTATGTATGTGAAGAGCCAGGTATTAAGAAGTTGGAGAAACTCAACACCCAAGTGAATGTGAATGCTTTATTTATATCATTTGTTTTCTTTCCTGCCTGTCATCTCAGAAGGATATAAGATATATAATACTACTTTAAAACTTCTGCTTATGTATTTAATGTGACCTATATATTCCAATAGGTGCTAACAGCATCAGTGTATTATCACAAATACATCTCAAAAGAGTAAAGTTGCTACTGAACTTTCCATTTTGTAGGGCAGTAATATGTAAAATGCATTTATTGAAACAGTACTGTAAAGTGAAGAACTAGAATGCCAGTTTTTTGTAGTAAACTTAAATTATCTAAAATTTAACTCATTTGAGATTTCTTTCCTTGGATGCCCCATGAGAAATAAAGCATCAGACTATTAGCTTTTTCGTTTGTTTCATCTCAAATTACTTGGGATAATAAATACATTTTTAACTTAGATAGGTTCTACCTCCACAGTATTATTGTAGTCCTGGAGGAAGGGAAATCAAAGCCAAGTGAAATGCTGAAGGTCAAGTGAAACAAAGAACAGTAGGCTTTGCATGAATTCTTTTACGTAAACTGCAAATGAGTCCAAGTTTACTCATGCTGTTAAGAATTTGAAATGCTGAGCAACATGCTGGTGGCTCTAGCCTATAATCCTAGCTAATCAGGAGGTGAAGTCAGCCTAGGCAGAAAACTTTTTTTTTTTTGGGGGGGGGGGTCCAGTTGTGGGGCCTGAACTCTGGGCCTGGGCACTGTCCCTCAGCTCTTTAGCTCAAGGCTAGCACTCTACCACTTGAGCCACAGACCACTTCTGGCTTTTTTCTTTTTGCTTATGTGGTGCTGAGGAATCGAACCCAGGGTCTCAGGCATGCAAGGCCAGCACTCTACCACTGAGCCACCAAAACTCTGACAGACCCTGTCTTCAATTAAGCAGCAAAAAATCCAGCCTGGAGGCATGGCTCAAGTGGTAGAGGAAATAACCCTAGCAAGAGTACAGTCCCTGAATTTCAGTCTTAGAGCCAGGATTAAAGAACAAAATTGTAAAAAAGAAGAAGAAGGAGAAGAAGGAAAAGGAGAAGAAGGAGAAGAAGGAAAAGGAGGAGATGGAGGAGGAGGAGGAGGAGGAGGGGGGGGGGAGGAGGAGGAGGAGGAGGAGGAGGAGGAGGAGGAGGAGGAGGAGGAGGAGGAGGAGGAGGAGGAGGAGGAGGAGGAGGAGGAGGAGGTGGAGAAGGAGAAGAATTAGGATGCTGTTCATTCAATTTGTCAAGCATGGGGTGGAACTGACTCTGAGCAGTGGTAGTAATGTTTTGCACCTTAGTCTGGTGGTGGAATCTTGGATTTATTCAGTTCAGTTTGTGGCAATTTACTGAACTATACATTTATTGTATATATCCATCTCTGTACACATGTTATGCTTAAGTAAAAAGTTTCTTAAAAAATCTCTGAATGCCAATATTTGAGTCATCTAATAGGAAATTGTCTCTAGACACATGGAAGAATAAAATGTTAAGTTAGCACAGTTCTCAAAACAGTCTGAAATTGCAGCCAAGAGAACATTTTTAAAAGCCAAAACATATAAAAAATACCTAATCATTATGTTATCAGTTGTGGAGTGCATGGAGAGAAATGAAACCAGTAAATTGCAATGTATAAGAAATTGGGGGGGGAAGGTTTTCTTTAGAATCTTACTAGATGAATTAAAGAGCAGTATTTTCATGTGTACTTGTCAAATAACATTTTAATGACCAAGCTAACAAAATATCACGTACAGCCTTACTTTTCACATTTTAGAGTTGGAATCTACCAACCTTTTCTACCTGGGCCAGCCAGTTTAAGTATCCCCAGTGGTACTCAATCTCCTGAGTGGCTAGGATTACAGATATGAGCCATTAACATCTGATTGTAGATTCATTTTCTAATTCAGTACCATAATCTATTGTGTTTCAAGGCAGAATCAGCAAATTTTCATGTATGGATTGCTAGTATTGCACATTTTTAAGAAGTCTTGTCTCTGCATCTCCTAACAGAGAGAAAATAATTTCACTACACAAAGAATTAAGGGATTCAGCGTGGAGGTCCCACTTATTGCCGATAGCCCTCCCCCATCTATGACTTCAGTCATGAAGAATAACCCACTATATGGTGATATAAGTTTGGAGGAAGCTATGGAAGAAAGAAAAAAGAATCCTTCATGGACCATTCAGGAATATGACAAACGTTCCCTGCATTCAAACCTCTCTGGACATCTGAAGGTATGTTGACTTAAAAAAATCATCTTCTTCAACTGATGAGGAAGATCAGTTGAAAGAAATTGTTGAGATGACAGGCTCTCTTTACTAGATACAAAAATCACCAGATTTTAGAACATTTTTCTTCCTCATACCTTGGAGGATTTGTTGTTGTGGTTTGTTTTGAGTGTTAGCTATTTTAATGTTATTATAGCTGTATAATGTAGAAAGGACAAAAAATGATACAGCATTGAAAAAGCACTTTCTGAAAGGTCAAAGAGTTTTGAAAATTTATTTTCAAAGACTACATGTACTTTCCCCTAGTTTATACTCTTGTAACCAATTTAGGTTCATGACACTTAACACATTTCATTTATTACACTTATTCAAAAATATTTATGAAGTGTTCTGTCTTAAGCATTGTATAAGGAAGTTTTTAACAATGATCATGTATTTCAAGCCCATCCAATAACTTAAGATCGTAAATTGACATTCTGGTCATTTTCCTGTGTCTTAGTAACAAAACAAAACAAAACAAAAACAATGGAGGAAATTATGCAATGAACTCATTCGCCTAGTTTAAGATTTCCTTCTACTTTTTTCTGTTTTAATCCCATGATTACCTAATCCTAGAAAACCTGAAACTACCTGAAAAGCAGAGAAAATGGCTCTCTATTGTCTAAAAAGACTGGATTCCAAACTAGCCTTGGCTTGCCTCCACCTACCTCAGCCAGGAAGCCCGGCCTTTTCCAAATGTACCCTTCATTTTAAAATGTGTATCTGTTACAAATACATAGCTTAAGCACTTGAAGACTTTTTTTTCTTTTGAAGGGGACAATATCTATACACTTTTTAAGAATGCAAATGTACACTTTCCAAAATAGCTTATGGTCCAGCGCCTTTGACATTTTTTAATCTAACAGATTTAGTGTATCTCATCCTTAAGGCAACTCTTTTCAGAGAAGTTTTCTAAACCCAATCTCCCCTAACATCAATAATAATGCCATTTTCCTTCCTTCCTTCCTTCCTTCCTTCCTTCCTTCCTTCCTTCCTTCCTTCCTTCCCTCCCTCCCTCCTTCCTTCCTTCCTTCCTTCCTTCCTTCCCTCCCTCCCTCCTTCCTTCCTTCCTTCCTTCCTTCCTTCCTTCCTTCCTTCCTTCCTTCCTTCCTTCCTTCCTTCCTTCCTTCCTTCTTCCTCCCATCTTGTCTTCCTTCCTTCTTTCTCTTTTTATTTCTTTTGTTCTCTCTTTCTCTCTTACTTTGTTTTTAAACTCATGCTGATTATCAGAGGGGGTTCATATCAGGATTTCTAAATTTGTTAGAAAAAATGTCTTGATTTATTTCATAAATACTCAAATGTTTCTTGTTCTCTTCCCTTAATTTTACTGTTTTTGTGCATGACAATGGTGCAGTACAGATGACTATGTCATCCCAGTGGCAATGAAGAATATATTTTTAAGTTAAACAATTATATTTAGGAAGGCCAAACATAAATTTATGTATGCATTGAATTAATGTAGTCACAAATCTCCCCCCAGCAGATCCTCCATGTGTGCATGGGCTTCCTTCAAGAACAGACCCCACGGGGCTGGGAAGGTGGCTCAGTGGTAGAACACTTGCCTTGCATGCCTGAGGCCCTGGGTTTGTTTCCTCAGCACCACATAAGCAAAAAGAAAAAGCTGAAAGTGGCGCTGTGTCTCAAGTGGTAGAGCACAAGCCTTAAGCTGAAGAGCGGAGGGACAGTGCCCAGGCCCAGAGTTCAGGCCCCACAACTGGACCTAAAAAAAAAAGACCCCATTTCACCAATTTAATAATGCTATTTTTCAACACTAACCTAATTGAGGAAAACTTTTAGAAGCCACACATTCTGTTTGTGTTAGAATTCCACTGCACACTTCATTAATTCAACTTCTTCTACCGCTGCTTCCGTCCTTATTTCATTATTAGCAAACAGAGTGCCTAACTCACTTTCTATAACCTTGATATCACCACATTTTGGGTGCCTTAGGCTATTTCTATGTTTTTTAATTGCTGTAATTTTCTAAGGTGGAAAAGAGAAAGGAAATCCAAAGTTTAATTATCAAAGAAAGAAACAGAATTTAAAACAGGATAGAATCCATTGCTTAAGATATTAGTGGAGAACAAAAAGCACTGAATTTGCAGACAAAATGCAGGCCTCTAGTTCACACACAAAAAAGATGAAAGATAAAGATGTTTGAAACAGCATCCAAATTTGATTGTAATGTTTGAGTATTTTCCAAACTAGGAAGTTCAAAGCCATACCACTTTAACAGGAGAATTGTATTGCCAAATCCACCCCTTGCTTCCTTGTGCATGCACACTCCTTTCCTAGCAGTGCATTCCTAAGTGTGAAGCCAGTTTGGTGACTGGAGAGTCAGCATGAGGGAGAACAGCACACTTCAGCCCTTGTAAGCACCCAGGAGGGAACTAACAAGGCCTGTGATGGCTTTGTGTTGATTCACCTTTCCCTATTAATTTACTTCATGCCTGCCCAATGGTAGGCACAGGTGTTGAATCTGTTGCACTAAAACAACAGGGGATAAGAAGAAATGCTATTTTTATAAGTGGGACTCTGTTCAAAAGGAAATGTACTCATTACCTGACGTATGTAACTATAACCCCTCTGTATGTCACCTTGAAAATAAATTTTTTTTAAAAAGTGGGAACATTAAAATGGGCTGTGATAACTCAGGCCTGTAATCCTATCTATTCAGGAGGCTGAGATATGAGAATCAGTATTCAAAACACTCTTGGAAAATAAGCAGCCCAAACCAAAAGTGGAGTTGTGCCTCAAGTGGTAGAGCATTAGCCTTTAGTGAAAAGGCCAAGCAAGAACATGAGGCCCCTGAGTTCAAGCCCCACTATGGGCATATGCACGCAGGTACACGCACATGCGCGCGCGCACACACACACACACACACACACACACACACACACACACAAGCATGGAGAGTAGAGCTTGTAGGTGACTTATTAGACCAAGAAACATGATATCTAGTTTTCTGCGATCAAAAGAAAAATGAAGCTACAATGAAAGACCTTTTTGGAGAATGGGACCTGGTACTGGGAGGATGTACTAAGGTTTTTGTTTAGGAAGTCAAAATTTGTGCATGACAAGCATGCTATGGGCCTTTTTAAGGGACACTTAATCCTTCCATGGATATCAGCTGCCACATTTGCTGAAAACTTACCAAGCATACTTATCCTGGCTGTGCAGACAGAAGCAAGCCTCTAAATTAATCTAAAGCTAAGAATTTTAATTCTATTTCTATGATGTCCATGCAGGTTTGTTTTGTTTTTGTTTTTGTCAGTAATGGGGATTGAACTCGGGGCCTGGGTGCTGTCCTCAGCTCTTCAGCTCAAGGCTAGCACTCTACCATTTGAGCCACAGTGCCACTTCCGGTTTTCTGATGGTTAATTGGAGATAATAGTCTCACCCACTCTCCTTCCCTGACTGGCTTTGAACCGAGATCCTCAGATATCAGCCTCCTGAGTAGTTAGGATTACAGGTGTGAGCCACTGGCACCTGGCTCCATGCACTATTTATAAGAGCTCATACATTAAAAAAAAAATTGACCAAGAGATGACATAAAGATGAGTTGGTGTTTCTGAGCTTTCCATGAAAGCAATTGAATACAGAAATTGAGCAGGCCTCCTCATGAATTTGAATAAAATTTGTAAATTAACTCCAGGAATATCTGATCAGCAAGGAGGCTGGGGCAGCTTCCCAGGGCTTTCCTTCTTTTATTTGAGATGTGGTGTGGCCCTTAAGCCTCATCCAGGAGGACAGTGTGACTTTAAAGAGATCTTTAGAACCTTGTTCTGCAATCTCAGTCTGTGATCACGATTACTCATGGTTTGATAACATTCTCTATGTAATTTGTTTTTTCAGGAAAACCCTAATGATCTACGGTTTTGGTTGGGAGATATGTACACACCAGGTTTTGACACCTTATTGAAGAAAAAGAAGAAACGTGATAAGCGTTCAAAATTGTGTCACATGGGTCTGATCTTACTTCTTGTAACTTCTGTCTTGGTTACCATAGTGACTATCAGCACATTTTTCACCTAAAGAGACTGTCACAGATAGAACTTCAAAAGCTTTCTGAACATTTGCTTAAAAAAAAACAAAACATGCTCATGCAATGTGGAGTTGTTAATTTTACAGCTTAGTGTGTTGGTCCTGTAGAATGGGAACAGTGTGTGAGATAAGCTGGCTTCTCTGCTTTGCACTGTAAAACCTGTATACAAATTCTAGCCCTTCATTTGTCCTTTTGGAAACAGAAAATTTTCCAAAGTAACACCCACAGAGAAATCACTCTATATAACCTGATAGAGACCAAAGCAGCATCAAGGATTTCAGCCACTATGTGATAATACTCAAATTCACTTTGATAAAGTACTGCTGACCCCTCTCTGTCCCCATCCTCCCAACAAGAGGGAAGTTTGAGTCAGTCATCTTTTTGGCCAACTGCCAGGTAGACAGCTAAAGCTTGTGGTTATATTGCCAGTGGGCTTGGATTTATTTTTTGTTTTCTCTTCCTTTATTTCTATTTAAGTCAAAAAGAAAAGGGAGTAAAGAGGGGACATTATTCAAATCTATTCTTGTTTTTCCAATAATTCTTTATAATGTCCTAAATTTGTGTTGCAATTTTAACAGAACTTAACTTGGGTAGGCCATATGGATGTAATTAATTATACTTAAATCCAATTCTACCCATTAATTCATTCAAATTAGCTAGTATGACTCCCAGTGGCAACCACTTAGTGTATCTCCAGCCATGATCTAGGCAGAGAGGGACTACTGCCAAAAGAATGAGTTTAAATACTAATTGAGATTTATTAACTGTTGGGTCTTCAGCAAGATATTCTCACAGAGAAGGATAACAATGCCCCCTCACCATCAAAGCTGATGCATAGAACTAAACAAGAAACCTACATAAGAACAATGCCTGAGACCTAGTAGTGGTTGTATAGTTAGTGGTGATTGTTATTACTAATTTGTGATAACTAATCGGCAGTGACCCAAGGTCATCATCCATTGCCTACATATACATGGAAACAGATCTAGATATAATGTGTGAAGTCAACACCCTTTCTCCTACAACACCCTTCCTTAAATCTCTCCCTATTCCCTTTTCTGCTCTGAATACCCAATCCTAAGTCATTTGTGTGAATCAGAAGAGGTAATTTCTGCTCTTCTTGTCACAGTAAAGTCTGTGTTTTCCATTGTACTGAAAATTAATTGTGTTGTATATCTCTTAAGATACTTGAAATAAAACACACTAAAGTGTATCTTTACTGGACAACAAAATCATTGTACCAAAAATGTCTTAATTTTCTTTACAGTTCCTAACTTCTAATTCTCGTTTAGTCTGGGTTTCCATTTAATGGAGAACTGAATGACAGGAGTCATACTGAGGGCAGGCCTACCCTCTCTGTGATCACATCTTAGATAAAAGTTGGTATCACTCTATCTTCAAGTTTGCCTCTAAGAGATTCAAAATACATTCTGGTCTCTAACATATACCAATAGCATCATGTAGGCCTTTGCCTACATGACTTGGTAAAGGCACTTAGCAGGAGTAAGCATAGAATTGTAAAGGTTTATACCTATGATCTTAATTCCTCAGAGGTCAGAGATCTGGAGGCTCTTTATGTGTGTGTGTGTTTGTGTGTGTGTGTGTGTGTGTGTGTGTGTGTGTGTGTGTGTGTGTGTACACGCATGTGTGCCAGTGCAGGGACTTGAGCTCAGGGCCTGGGTATTCTCCCTTAGCTTTACACTTTAGGCTGGCATTCTTCTACTTGAGTCAGAGCTCCATTTCTGATTTGTTGGAGATAAGGATCTAATGGATTTTCCTGCCTTAGAATGGACTTGGCTGCCTTAGAAAAATGATCTCAGATCTCAGCTTCCTGAATTTCTAGGACCATAGTCATGAACCACTGGAGCCTTGGCCAGGAGTTTCATGTTTTGAAATGAACCCATACAGAAAAACTCCATTTACAAAAAGACCATTAAGTAGCTAGGCTGGAGGCATGGCTGAAGTACTAGACAAGTAAGCAAGCAAGCAAGCCTAGCAAAGCTGGAGATCCTGAGTTCAAATTCCATTACCACCATAGGTTCAAAGTTTGCTTACCTAAACTCCAAACCTTTCCTACCTTTATCTTTTGTCCTTGTTTCTTTTCTTTTTTTTTTTCTCTCTTTTTTTATTTTAATTTTATTTTATTTTATTTGAGAACATACTGTACAGAGGGGCTACAATTACATGGGCAGGATAATGCATACATTTCTTACCAAGCATTGCAGCCTCCTCCTTTGTTTACCCTTCACCTCCCTTCCCAGCCTCCCCCCTCCCCCCACCCAATTATACCCCCCTCCCCCCCCCCCACACCGACATTGTAAAGCTGGTTTTGACATGACATTTTGTACTTCTCATTGTTGCAACAGGTCCACCTGAATCCTTAAACGACTTGTTTGTCCCCATCTCCTCCACATGTTATACTGACATCAAATATAGTGAAAGCGGGGGTTACACTGTGGGGGAGGGACATACAAAGCAACAAAGAAATAATCTTATGAATGCGTTAGAAACACATGCATGAAAGAAACGAAAACATTAAAATACATATTTAGGGGTTCATTTTCCTAACATCACATTATCTGACCTTTTCCGCTTGACTCATACCTATACTAGATATTGCAAATAAGGGAAACCATGGGACCTATGCTTCTTTGGGCCTGGCTTACTTCACTTAATATAATTTTTTCCAAACCTTTCCATTTCCTAACAAATGGGGAAATGTCATTCTTTCTGATGGAGGCATAGAATTCCATTGTGTATATATACCACATTTTCTTGATCCATTCATCTACTGAGGGGCATCTGGGTTGGTTCCATATCTTAGCTATGGTAAATAATGCTGCAATAAACATAGTTGTGCTGGTAGCTTTAGTGTGGTCTTGTTTGGAAACATTTGGGTAAATGCCCAAAAGTGGGATTGCTGGATCATAGGGGAGATCTATGTGAAGTCTTTTGAGGAACCTCCATACTGCTTTCCAAAGTGGTTGAACAAGTTTACATTCCCACCAACAATGAAGTAAGGTTCCTTTCTGTCCACATCCCCTCCAGCATCTGTTGTTGTTAGAGTTCTTGATTTTTGCTGTTCTAACTGGAGTGAGGTGATATCTCAATGTTGTTTTGATTTGCATTTCTTTTATGGCTAGGGATGTTGAACATTTCTTCATGTGTCTATTGGCCATCCTTCTTTCTTCTTCAGAGAAGCTTCTCTTTAAGTCTTTCGCCCACTTATTTATTGGGCAGTTGTTTCTTTGAGGATTTGTTGTTGGGTGGTTTAATTTTTTGAGTTCCAAGTATATTTTAGATATGAGACCCTTGTCCGTTGTATGGCTAGTAAAGATCTTCTCCCAATCGGTGGGCTTTCTATTGATCTTGCTAGCTATGTCATTTGCCCTGCAGAAGCTCTGCAACCTTATGCAATCCCATTTGTCCAACCTTTCTTTGATTTGTTGTGTTTCTGGGTCTCTATTCAGAAAATTTCGGCCTGAGCCAAGGAGACCTAGGGTTTCTCCTATTCCATCCTGTAATGTTTTCAGAGTGTCTGCTTTGAGTTCAAGGTCTTTGATCCATTTGGAGTTGATTCTGGTGCAGGGTGATATATAAGGATCTAGCTTTAGTTTTCTACATGTAGTTAACCAATTTTGCCAGCACCATTTACTGAAGAGGCTGTCTTTCTTCCATTCTATTGTTTTAGCACCCTTATCGAAGATTAGATGGCTATAGGTCTGTAGGTTCATTTCTGGGTTTTCAATTCTATTCCATTGGTCCTGAGGTCTGTTCTTATGCCAATACCAAGCTGTTTTGATTACTATGGCTTTATAGTAGAGTTTGAAATTTGGTATTGATATTCCTCCAGCAGTGTTCTTTCCGTTGAGGAGCGTTTTTGCTATTCGGGGTCTTTTATTGTTCCATATGAATTTTTGGATTGCCTCTTCTATTTCCTTGAAGAATGAGGGTGGAATTTTGATAGGTATTGCGTTGAATTTGTAGATAGCCTTGGGAAGTATTGCCATTTTCACGATGTTAATCTTGCCAATCCAGGAGCATGGGAGGTTTTGCCATTTTTTAAGTTCTGTGTTGATTTCCTTTTTCAAGATTTTAAAGTTTTCATCATAGAGGTCCTTCACTTCTTTGATTAAGTTAATTCCTAGGTATTTTATTTTTTGTGGGGCTATTACAAATGGAGTTGCTTTCCTAATTTCAGCCACACTTTTCTCATTGTTGGCATATAGAAAAGCCATTGATTTTGGGGGGTTAATTTTATAACCTGCTACTTTGCCAAAGTTTTGAATCAGCTTGAGTAATTTGGGAGTGGAGTCTATGGGATTCTTTAAATACAAGATCATGTCGTCTGCAAAGAGGGAGAGTTTTATTTCTTCTTTCCCTATTTGGATCCCCTTTATGTCTGCATCTTGTCTTATTGCATTCTAATACTAGATTGAAGAGAAGTGGAGAGAGTGGGCATCCTTGTCTTGTTCCTGAGTTAAGAGGAAATGGCTTTAGTTTTTCACCATTGAGTATAATGCTGGCTGTAGGTTTGTCATATACAGCCTTTATTGTATTGAGGAATGATCCATGGATTCCTAATTTTTCCAGAACCTTCATCATAAAGGGGTGTTGGATCTTGTCAAATGCTTTTTCTGCATCTATTGAGATAACCATGTGGTTCTTATTCTTGCTCCTCTTCTTCTTATAATTATTATTTATTACTTTTTTTGTTGGTTGTGGGGCTTGAACTCAGGCCTGGACACTGTCCTTCAGCTCTTCCTTCAGCTTAAGATGAGCACTGGACCAATTGAGCCACCGCACCATTTCCAGTTTTCTGGTGGTTAATGGTGATGAGTCTCACGAACTTCCTTGCCCGGACTGGCTTTGAACAGTGATCCTCAGATCTCAGCCTCCTGAGTAGCTAGGATTATAAGTGTGAACCTTATTTTTATCTATTAGATTAGTGTGTGGAAGGCCTACAAGAAAATAATATACTAAATTGTCTAGAGGAAAAATTCCAACCGTACATCCATTTTAAAGTGCAGATTTAACAGAAAGATTTAAATTGTTCTTTCCACATAATCCATTCATGGTTTCTCCTATGTTCACACTGCTGACACCTAGTGGGAAGTTCAGTGCCAGGAATACAGAACAGATTTCTGGGGATGCTGCACTTTCTCAGAGTGCATGGCTGTCATCTGGTGGCCACTCCTATTATTCCTATTATGCTTGAGGACCAAGATCTCTGGCAACCTTTTGCAACTACTAATTTTGATACTTTTCTTATCTTCCCAGAAGAGAAAAGATTGCCAATGAGTCACTAAACACCTGCAACAGAGTTGGTGACTCTAGTACACATAGTGTGCTAAAGCTAGATGTCTCCCCAGAGTTTGCCTATTCCTAATTGACTCAAAAATTGACTGTGGAAGTGGCACCATGGCTCAATTGGTAGAGCGCTAGCCTTGAGCTGAAGGGCTGAGGGACAGTGCCCAGGCCCAGAATTCAAGCCCCATGACCAACAACAACAACAAAAATTGACTGGCTGTTTCAGGTCTGCTATGGTCTTCTGAATTTGTACACTCTGCATTATGTCTAGTAGTAGTAGTAGTAGTAGTAGCAGCAGCAGCAGCAATAGCAGCAGCAGCAGCAGCAGCAGCAGCAGCAGCAGCAGCAGCAGTAGTAGTAGTGGTAGTAGTAAGGATCCTTCACGTCCATCCCAGGAGACCCCTGAAGGCAAGCAGGCACTGGAGAAAGATTATTGTAAGGTTTATTAGAGGGGCCATATTTTCCAAGAGAGGGAGCACATGGCACCTGTCCCTATTCAGGTAGCAAGAAGGTTGGGGGGGAGGGGAGGGAGCAGGAAATGAAGCAGGTGCGTGCTCAGGTGGGTCTGGGTGGAGAGAAGGGGTAGACAGCTGCAGGGCAAGAATTCCAGGGCAGAGAGGAGCACAGATATGGGTGGAGCTGATGACCAAAAGTGGGCATAATGTTAACATTTCCCCCACTTCGTTGATTAATAAAAAATAGGAGTCCCAGGCCAGGGGTGTGGATGGAGGTCGTTTTTTCTGTAGCTACTTTCTGTTGTAAAGGAGCGAAGTAGTCAGGGGTCCCTGTCAGGTACTGTCCAAGAAGCATCTGCTTGACAGTTTGGTTGGTAAAGGTCCTTCTTTTTCCATGACAATAATTATCTAAAACGCAGGGCTGGGAAGGTGGCTCAGTAGTAGAATGCTTGTCCTGCACGCATGAGGCCCTGGGTTTGATTCCTCAGTACCACATAAGAAAAAAGAAAAATGCCGGAAGTGGCGCTGTGGCCCAAATGGTAGAGTGCTAGCCTTAAGCTGAAGAGCTGAGGGACAGCGTCCAGGCCCAGTGTTCAGGCCCCACGACCGGGCCACCCCCCCAAAAAAAAATTATCTAAAATGCAAGACACAATTAATAAAAATCAAAATTGATGTTAAGGCAAAAATTGCTGTTAGCAGCTCAAAAGAGGAATAAGCCAGGGAGCGACTGATTCCCAGAAGGGGCTATCAAAGACCTGAAATTGCCTTTTCTGTCTCAGATTGGAGACATAGTATGGTACCTGACTCCTGACATCCTGGAGAGGGGGAGTAAGATTTTTCCTATTTTAGGATCACAGTAACCTGAGGAGGAGGCAGCACAGATACTGAAAGGTAGCAGAGACAATGGGTGTGATGGGTTCTTTTGGCTATTTAGCAGGCTTTTGGTCATGTGTGATAGAGCAAGGCCGGAGTCTGGATGAGGCTGTGGTATCTGCCAGCATGTATGGATTGTCACACCTCCTGCTGGTTACCTGCAAAATTTCTACATCTACTGGTTAAAGACCTGGTTCACACTGGCTTTTGCAGGCTGGTGCCACTTGTTTAGGCAGCTGTGACAACTTTGTTTTGTTTCCTGGGCATTTCCCATGAACAGGAACAAATTGCATCTTGAGTCACTCTGGTCCCTTGATTTTAAAGGGAGTTGATCAGCACACAGGAGAGAAAATGGAGAATCAAAAAATTAGCTTTAGTTTACTAGCCATGGTCAGAGATACAATATTTAACTCAGCATAAATGGACTTAGGAATGACATAATTCACAGCCAACTTAATTACCAAACAATTAGCAAAGTAAACTTCATTGACTTCGCAAAGGAAACCATCTTTTCTAACTCTTTCCCAAGGCCTTGTAAAACTGCCCGTTTTTTTTTTAAACAACTCAGATTAAATAACAGCTTCCATTGACAATGATTTTTACCAAGCAAAATACTTGGTAACTTTGAAACCATAACCATTTACATATTTTACATATAGACAAATAGACAGACAGACATGTCTGTGCACTGATTATGGAGCATACTTAGATTTTAAAATCGGCTATTTAAAGTTTTTTTGAATTTTAGCAGTATTACTTTCCCTAATTATGATGCGACCATGTGGTCAGTTGAAAACACAAAACTTTGCCAACAACAAAAATCTTTTCAGTAAACAGGAGACAAGACATGAACAGACATATTGCATGGCTTCATGGTGCTTCGGCTGGTCAGGTCAGGGGGGAGGGTCACAGAATCCAATCGAGTCAGAGTGAAATCAAGTTGGCACAAAGCAGCAGCAGAATTATCATGTTTCCAAGATGGCACATCTGCCACATGGTCAATGTTAGAGACAGGTTAAGAATTAACAAAATTTAACAAATTCATGCTCAATAAGAACAAAAAAACAGATAAAGTTTCTCTTTAAAGCAACACAATAATTCTTTTACAATTTTTATAATATCAAAACTTCTTAGGAGTTTAAACTCATCATTTTTTTACATAATGATTACAGCTTTAATGAGTTTATGTACATATTGTGCACAAAGATTTTAAAGTGTGCAAAATAATACCAGCCTACATTTTCCTGAATTGTTAGTAGCAAGAGATATTTTTGCCAATCTTACTCTCACAGATGACTAAAATTTAAGACACTTTTAAACAAATTATTTTGCTAGGCTATATTTTTCCAGGGCTTGCTTGTTCTACCAAGGAAGGGAAGAAGGGAGAGGTTAATGAGAGGGAGAGAGCCTGACCGCTCACAGATGTGCAGTTTTATATTTGGGGCCAAATTTGACAGTTCAAAAATATAGTTGTGTCTTTTTCCATGGTAAGTGACCAGAACCAAAAGCTAGCTGCAGAGCATCCTCGGCAGTGCAATTTTCCTTCAAACTGGAGGGGAGGGGGCACCTGTGGAAAACATTGTCACGTCTTTCCATGGGAGCCTCAGCCATGATAGTCCTTGTGGTGAGTTCCAGGCACTTGGCCAAGGTTTCCCTTGGATGGGGGCTCAGTAGCCCACCAAGGCCCAGTGGCCTTATTACAGAAATACATGTTAGGTTTTTAAAAAGAGGTAGCCAAGTAAGAACCACACCACACACGTGGTATTCAGGTAAAGGGTAGGTTTATTCATTGTTCCAGCTGGCACCAGGCCATGTTGGTCCTCCACGTGGCTGGGAAAGACCTGGGAAAGAGAGCTGTCTGCTTGTGTTTCAGGAAGAACAACTTGTCCTTCTAGGGACCACCATACCTTACATATGGTGCCGTGACTTGGATGGGATTTTTGAGTTGGAAATGTTAGAATTTCCTAACCACCCCTTTTCTGTGAAGCAAACTGCCTTGAGACACCACGCGAGACTTTTCACCAATACCATTGCTGGCCTTCACATCCACGTCCACAACACTTCTCTACTCTGGTGAGTGAAACTACTCTCTATGGCTCTCTGTTGCTCAGTCTCTGTCCAGATGTGGTGCCACACCAGAGAGCTCCTACAGCATTTAGCCAAAGGCTGGTCACCTCCGAAGCCTAGAACACTTGATTTTGGAGGCTTGGCCATTTCTCTCTAGAGGGCTCTGGGGGAAGTCAGGACGCTGCTTCTGCTGTTCAGCTCTCCTTCACTCACCAGACTGACTCTCCTACACATTTAATGGGGTGCTGCGTCATGCCCGAGCCATGAAACCCCTTTGAAATGTCTCTTTTGCTCCTTGGAAAGCCAGACTGCCTCATTTTTATGCCATTCTCAGATGGAGACAGTTTTTGCCCCTACAATGATAAATGGCCAGAAGTCTGTTTAATTTCAGGCTCTCTTTGCTCTCTCTCTGCCAATCATATCCAACTCTCCCTTTCTCTCTTCTACAACATTTTGGCTTGTGCCCTGAAGAATGCAATGCAGGTTGGGTCCCAGGGACCCCCCTCTAGGTTCCCTCTCAAAGGCTAGCCATCCTAGGTTTAAAATTGTCAGAGTTTCCATTTGTTTAGGTTTTCTTTGCATTTTTTTCAGAAATTCTCCATCTTGAGTTCACCATTTTGGCCACATGGTGGGTTAAGGATTGGGTCTCATCTGACTCTTAACCTTCTACCAAGCTTACTACTCCACCTACTTCTGTGGCCTCCCCAGCAAGGTACACCCTGTTTTGCAGCCTCCCCTGTGAGGCCCTCCCCTCTGTTGCCACTTCCCCAGCAAGGCTCCCCCTCTTTTGCACCCCCCCCCCGTGTGAGCGCCCTCCTCTGTGGCCTTTCCTACAAGGCCTCCTCCCCTGCGGGATCCCTCCTCTGCCATTGTCATGGGGGTGGAACCTGAAGCTCCATGTGTGCTAGAAGCAATGCACCCTCACTGTCAAAATCTTTAGCTCTCTCTAGCATTGACCATGTGGTGAATGCACCATCTTGGCATCATGGGAGTTCAGTTGCTATTTTGTGCCAACTCAATTTTGCGCCAACCTCAACTTGATTCTTTGTGTGTATGCCTATGTATGTATGTCTGTGTCTGTGTAAACTTGTTATCTGGCATTGTAATCAAGTTATTTGGCTTAAGTTGTCTGAGACTCCTGAAGTTTGTTCAGTTTGGATACGTAGTTCAGTGCTAGCCAGTCTACATGCAGTCCAGATCCAGTCCATCTCTTCCAACCTGGAAGACAGGCCTCACTCCTGCCTAGACCATCCTGACTACCTCCATCATGGTAAAAGTAGACTGGAGTCTTGCTTGGATTTGCAAAAGCTAAGGCTCTTTCTGTAACTTTGGTTAACATAAGCACTGTTAGGGTTACCAGAAAGAAATCAATACTATGTGCTAAAATTCTTATCACATCTAATGAGTTTTGTCATTGCAGAATATTTGTTGGTCAATTCTTGATAAGGACCAGGTAAGCTCTACTTATTCTACTTGATCTCCTTGTTGCTTTAATTGGAAATAATAAAGGGCTTTTGTGGCAAAGATTGCAGTTTAAAGCTAGCCCTGACTGCAAAGTACCTAAGACTCCATCTCCCAACAAACCTGCAAAGAGCCAGACTCTTATCTCTAATCAGCCAAACACTGGAAGTGGTACTATAACTCAAAGTGGTAGAGTGCTAGCCTTGAGTTCAAACCTCCTTGAATACTAACTGGGACAAGCCATCACAGCAACGAGCACCTAGACTCAGCCAGTCTGGAGAACAAGGGAACATGGAGAGGAATAAGAGGAGATGATGTCACATCAGCAACTTTGTGCCTGCCCTTTCAAAATTAACCAGAGCCGGGAGATCAATAGAAGTAAGAAGCCTTGCCCCTCTAATGTCCATACCGGTTTACCTATTAACTGGACAGGAATTTATATTCTTGCCTTTGTCACCTGACTTCTCCTCTACCTAGTCACCAGATGTCAGAAGTACCTACAGACATTTCTACCAACATTTTCAGCCCCAAATCCTTCCTCTTGCCATTTATTTGCTCTCTAGTTATTTTTTTTTCAGTCCCTCAATGCCTCATGAGACTTCTCCAGACTTCATCCAAGAGACTTGCCTCCTCCAGACTTCATCTAAGGATTCACGCCTACCAAATGACTGCTGCTGCCTGCTGCCTTCTCCCAGAGGGGACCACACTCAGCCTTATACCCTACTGTGGATACCCCTAGCCAGCAGGAAGTAGCCAGAGAGAATCTTCACCCTTTTTCATAATTATCAAAAGGCTGGAATGTAAGGTCTGCACAGGGAAACCTCCCTCCCTCTTGGCTAAGTTTCCACCCAGTATCTGTTACCTAGGTAACTGGCAGACCTGGAAGCAGTCACCTTCCCCTTCTGCTAGGTCACATCCTGAGCCATCTCTGATCACATGCCTCCCAGCTGACCTTAGGAGGGTCCTGTGACCTCAGGCACACAAGAAAGATTATCACAAGGTTTATTAGAGGAGTCATATTTCCCAGGAGAGGGAGCACATGGCACCTGTCCCTATCCAGGTAACAGGAAGGTCTACTGGGTGCTCAGGTGGGTCTGGGTGGAGAGCGGGAGGGGCCAGCTGTATGGAAGGAACTCTAGGGCAGGGAGGAGCTCAGGTATGGGTGGAGCTGAGGACCAAAGGTGGGCATAATGCTAACATTAGCAGTGGTAGTAGTAGTAGTAATAGTAGTAGTAGTGTGCTGGCACTGGGGCTTGAAATCAGCATATGTGCTGTTTGTTAACTTTTTCACTTAGTGGGTGCCACGCCTACTCCAGTAGAGTCTGCTTAGCATGGGAAACCATCTATCAGACCTAAGAAAGGGGCTTCAGAGACCTATCTCTGAGTTTTGGGACTTCACCGAAGTCTACCTCAGAGAATGGGGCTTTACAGAAACCTATCTCCAAGTTTTGGGACTTCACCGAAGCCTACCTCGGAGAATAGGGCTTCTAAGAGGCCTACTCCTGGAAAAAGGCTGGCAAACCCCTGGGAAAGATGTGTTTCTGTCTTTCTTTTCCTCATAAGAGTGCCTATTAATCTTTTACTGTTTCTGCTGTTCATCGTACTTACTCATTGTCAACGTTCCCTTATTCAAAGCTCTTAAGAGTGTTGACGACTCCAATATCTGATGAGTGTCTTAAAAATATGACTAACTCACCAGACTTAAGTGCTATCCTGAAACCCCTCTTATGGAGGCTGGTAGACAAGTCATAAGCAAATATAAAAGTTTTGGGGGTTTCACAAAGTCACTCCAGCAGAAGGAATTGTAAGAAATTTACAAGAAGCTGTAGGCACGGCTAGAACAGAAAGAATGTATGGCAATTGCGGAGAGAACTACTTAGGAGAAAGAACTTCCTGTTACTCTCATTTACTAAGAGACTTGCTAGATCTAGGCCTCTGTGACCTTACTATTAAAGAAGGAACAGGAAAGATCTTATGGGACAATTAAGGCCTCTATAGAAATAAGGTAATGGTTAGATGGTGACAAACATCGAAACCCATTATATTTCTTAGAGATAAGCCAGAAACAAGTGCCTTTCAGGCGACCAGCTGGTGACCACCCAAGAATGAAGCCCTGTAGCAAGATTGTGTAACCTTTTGCCCTTTCTTATGGAGACTTTTTGCTATAAAAGTTTGTTATCCTCTGCATTAAATTGCACTCAGCACTCAGCACTCAGCATCCACTCCTAATGTGTGTGAGTTGTCTGTTTGCCATCTCCCCATCCTATTCCAGGTTCCTCCCCTAGGTATCCTCCGTTGTCCCGACAGAACCCGGTCCGTGGCAAGTGGGGGCTCTATCACATGAATTACCACTCAACTTTAAGATTTTTTTTTTTTTTGCTTATGTGGTGCTGAGGAATAGAACCCAGGGCCTCAGACATGCAAGGCAAGCACTCTACCACTGAGCCACCTTCCCAGCCCTCAACTTTAAGATTTTTACTGATTAATCGGAGATAAAAGTTTCACGGTCTTTCCTGTTTACCTAGCTTTCAACTGCTATCCTGAGATCTCAGCCTCCTGAGCAGCTAGGATTATAGGCATGAGCCACCAGTGCCCAGGCTAAATATTTAGTGCTGATATATGGTACAATGTATAGAAAAATATAAACTTTAATTAGACTGGGTCATTTAAATCTCAACTTCTCTAAGTTTCACTTCCATCTTCACAGAGTTTAAACAACCTGTGTTTTTATAGGAAAGACTACTTTTTTGGTTCCTTGCATTTTAAGGTGAGAATATTCAACTAAAGTGTTAGGTAGATTGAGAGGCTGATCCAGCTCTGCTGTAGCCATTTCTCTGTTCACATTTTGTGGGTACCCAGACTCATCAATCACATTTCTTTCTGTGTGAACTATTGGAAGACTCAGGATGGAACTGTGAACTTCCCTTCTCAGGGAAGTGTGAGGGCTTCCTTATGCTTATTACCCATTCCAGTCCTCATCCTGGCTCCATTCAGTCTGCCCATGCCTCTTCTTCCCTCCTAGGCAAATATGAGATGTTTCATACTACATTGTTTTTCTTCCATATTTCAAACTTATATATAAAAAATGCAGGGTATTTGCAGAGAGTTCCATGCATACACATACATATGTAAAAAAAGTTGCACAGAACTCATTCAAAAGAAAATGTTTCAATAAAATATCTTTTAAAAAGAATATTGAGTCCAAAATATGCTACATTCCTTTTCTTTTTCATTTTTAATTATCTTCAAGTCTTTGTACTGTTAGGCTTTTAAAAAGAGGTAGCCAAGTAAGGACAGCACCACCCAGGTAGTATTCAGGTAAGGGGTAGGTTTATTAATCATTCTGGCTGACACCAGGCCATGTTGGCCCTCTACATGGCTGGGAAAGACCTGGGAAAGAGAGCTGGGAAAGAGAGCGTCTGGGCCTGGGCTAGGCCTTTTCTAGGGTATGGGCAAAGAAAGGTGTGGCCACATCAAATTCAGATGTGACCTCAGCGGATGCAGATGTGACCTCTTCCAGGTGGGCCAGTTGCCTAGGTAATGCAGGTACTAGGTGGAGACTTTGCTGCTAGGAGGGTGGAGTCAGCTCCAGTCTGCTCACCAGCCAGGAGTGGACCTTACATATACAAATGGTTTTCAATTCACCGTATCAATTTATGAGTACAATACATCTTGATCAATACTTCACCCTTTCCATTATTATTTCTATTAGTCTGTATTTCTATACTATATCCTTTCAGCCAGAGGAAGAGATTCAAATTGATGCACTTTTATTTATACTGTGCTTATTGCTTTGAAGTTCCTAACAGTAAAAAGGTAATACTTATTATGCTTATTAAACTAGCAATTGTTTTTCCAACTATGAAAGATGCATTACAATCCCTCACACTTGAACTAGTTTCATGGTAGGAATGATATACTATAAATCAGATTTGTATCCAGTCATGAGAAAACAGAGAAGCCACATTTGGAGAGGTAGAATTTAGAGTCTTTATTGGAATGCTAGTGGTCTGCAAGTGGCCAATTGTAGTAAAGACCTGAAGCCTCAAACAAAGCCAGAACTAGCTTTTAAAGACTTGTTTGGGTGGAGACCAAGCCTTAGGAAAACATTATACACAAACCTAGCAGGGCTCCCCTGGGGTAAACAACAAGTTATATCGACACCTTCCCTCCTGGCTCTACCCATTAAGCCAGGCATCTGCAATTCAAAGGATGGCTTGTTTCACCTCCAGGCCTTGGAGCTGTGTGGACAGCCCCATCTCTTGGCTCCAGGATGGTTATGAAAACAACAGCCCCACCACCTGGTTAGGTGCAGGGTGGCTGTGACATTATTTAGATTTAGTTTCCTTCTTCAAGAAAAATACCCTGAAACTTGTTGAGAGAAAATTTGAATCATAAAACAGTGGCTAGTGGGGAGGGAAAGTGAAAGAAAAATGGGGGTATAAAGTATTAGGTTTTTAAAAAGAGGTAGCCCAGTAAGAACAACACCAGCACGCACGTGGTATTCAGGTAAGGGGTAGGTTTATTCAGTAGACCTGCTGGGACCAGGCAAGGTTGGCACTCCACGTGGCTGGGAAAGAGAGAGGAAAGAGCTAGAAAAGGGAGAGAGAGCAGAGAGAGCAGAGAGCTAGAAACAAACAGAGAGAGAGCTAGAATAGAACAGAGAGAGCAGAGAGCTAGAAATGAACAGAGAGCACACCTGGGCCTGCGCTAGGCCTTATCTAGGGTATGGGCGGGGAAAGGTGTGGCCACATCAAATTCAGATGTGACCTCAGCGGATGCAGATGTGACCTCTTCCAGGTGTCCCAGTTGCCTAGGTAACGCAGGTACTGGGTGGAGACTTTGCTGTGAGGAGGGTGGAGTCTGCTAACCATCCAAGAGTGGACCTTACATAAAGTTCGACAAGAAATGCACTTATTACCTTACTTATATAACTGTAACCCCTCTGTACATCAACTTGACAATAAAATAATAATAATTTTAAAAAATCAGTGGCTAGTCCAGATTCAAAAGTATTTGCATCAATATAAAAAAAACACAGTTAATAAAGCTTTTTTCTAAAAGTACATTATTTTGGGGGGAAGGTGGCTCAGTGGTAGAGTGCTTGCCTTGCATGCCTGAGGCCCTGGGTTCAGTTCCTCAGCACCACATAAGCAAAAAGAAAAAAAATCCAGAAGTGGTGCTGTGGCTCCAGTGGTAGAGCACTAGCCTTGAGCTGAAGAGCTGAGGGACAGCGCCCAGGCCCAGAGTTCAGGCCTCACAACCAGACCCCCCACCCCCCACCAAAAAGGTACATTATTTTAAAGGCTGACATTAGAATCAATACCTAATTTAATAATTCCATTTTTCCTCCCACTCAAAGTTTTGTTCTTTTATTGTCAAGTATAATGATCATAAGCCTTGTTCATGAATTGCAAGTATAGAATTATTTTTTGTTTTGCTTATCTTCTATCACTTAAAAGGACAATTTTTAGACCATTTTCCATGTCATTCAGAAAGATTTCTGACAAAGAATTTGCCTTGACTTAACTCTGCTTAGTTCCTCTGAGCCCTTCTGCTGATTAGGCCCTAGATTTTGGAGGTCTCTTCTTATTTGGCTTATTTCAAGTGCAGCAAGAATCTTGCTAAGTCAATTTGATAATCACCTATCCTTAGTCCATTTACTCTCTATAAAATGTATAACCCTGACTAGCAACAACAAAATCCTGTTATATCAGCTATGCAAAAACATAATTCTCAGTAATACTCCAACAAATGTCTGACTGCATCATAGAAATAAATCTCCATTTCTCTTATTGTATTTGAAATTGAGCCTAATCCTTCTTTCTACATAACATCATTTTTAAAAAATCCCTTGAATAGTCTCATTACCTTTAACAAGTAGCAAGAATAACTTTTCTTGAACATACCTATCCTGCAGCTTACAGCTGATCTTCAAGCAAGCCAACTGGAACTGATAGAAACACAACAGATGTAGTAATATCTTCTGTATTTCATAATTTTAAAAGCCCTTCTACTTCTATAGCCTCTTTTCTTCTAAATCATATCATGTGAGCTATTGTATAACTATACAACAAAAGAGCCTAAGAAACAGAGACATGAAAAGATTTGTTGGAATCACAACATAAGAGTTGTTATCTTCTTACACTCATTCTGATGTCCCTCATATTTCTGTTTTTATCATCTTGTGACAGGAATGGGGATGCCATATTCTTTTGCTGGTGATGAAAATAGGAAGAATTTATAGCTTTTTGCATAGATGTCTTCACATTATTTTCCATCCTCAGTCTCCAGGAATTGATGAAGAAAATTTGTGTTTTAAATAAGCACAAACATAATCATGTCCCTTCATGTAATGTCCATTTGATTTCAAAGCAACAAGTAAACCATAGACCCTAATCCTTCTCAGATTAGGCACTCAATAAACAAGTAACATCATATTTTCCTTGCTTATAAAATAAAACATATGCATTATAGAAACATAAGAAATAGAAAATAAGAAGCTGGCTGACTCATATCTCTATTGGTAGAATATCTTTTGTCTATTAATGTTGCTTATAACTTAGGATATAATCCCTTAGACCACAGCTAATTAAATATTATCTCTGCTACACAACCTCCTCTAGAGTTTAGTGGGGTGACTAGCTTGAGCGCTAAGAAAAAGGCCACCTTTCTCATCCTGAAGGTCCATGTCAGCACCAGGCACTTACTGGGACAAAGCACTCAAATACCAACTTTTCAATCTCTCCAGGAAATATATCAAGGCAGTTTCCCAATGGAATTTGCTCATGAAGTTTTTCCATGTTCCTACACTATGTAAAAATGAGTCTTTAAGTTGCAGTAGTCAAACACTAAGTTTCATCTTCACCAGGGAAAAGGAATGAATGAAGGAAAGAAAGGGGTGGGGGAGGGAGTAAAAGAAGGAATGAGAAGGAAGGAAGGAAGGGTTAGGTATTTAAAAAGACTGCAAGTAAGAACAACACCATGCAAGTGGTATTCAGGTAAGGGATAGGTTTATTCAGTGGACCAGCTGGTGCCAGGCAACGTTGACATTTCAGGCACTGGAAAAAGGGCAGTCTGGCTCTGGGCCAAGACTTGTCTAGGGTGGGAGGGTGTGGCGAGGTAAATGGAAGCGGGATCAGGTGGAAGAAAGGTGTGGCCACATCAATCCAGAGGTGACCTCAGCTGATGCAGATGTGACATCCTCCAGGTGTTCCAGTTACCTAGGTAATGCAGGTACTGGGCGGAGACTTGGCCAGGGGAGGGAGTCGGCTAGCCATCCGGGAGTGAACCTTACAGGAAGGAAGGAAGAAACAAAGGAAGGAACGCGAAGGAGGGAAGAAAGGAAGAGAGAGAGGGAGGGAGGGAAGGAAGGAGGGAGGCAACAAGCATCAAGGATAGAACTATCTTTTATTTCCCAGTACCTTAGAGTGAATCGCTTACCACTAGGTGGCAGGAGTTCACCAAGATGCCAAACAACAGCCCCAGTTCTTGAGGACTGTACTTGTGTCGAATTAATGGAAATCTTGACAAATAAGTGTAAAATTTCCCAAAGTAAAAGAGTGATTAATTGTGCTGATTAAGCCCTAGGGTGGAAGCAAGGGTCTGCCAGGAGTACCTAGTGTCCTGTGTGTTAATACACAGGAAAGTATTAATTGGGATCCCATACCAAGAAATTTAAGCTGGGCACTCCAACTCATTAACCAAATCCTCTGCCTTGTCTTTATTCAAATTGTGGTTCTTACTTGTTAAAACATGCAGAAGCACAGAACAGAGGAACCAGAATCTTCCCACTTAACAAGCTCCCTGGTTGACTCTTTAAATTAAAAAAAATAGGGCTAGAGCTGAAAGGCCCAAAGTGGTTCAGAGCTTTGTGGTTAATTTTAAATTGCTCACTTTAAACTCCTGCAAATGCATGATCTACTTGGTGGTGTAACTCTCTGGAACTAAAAGGCTGATGTAGAGATACAAGCAATCTTTCTTTTGCCATAGTTCTTATCCCTTCCTTTTTACTCTCCTTGTAACATAAATGAAACATAAAATAAATTGAAATATAAAGTAAGTTGAAATATAAAATATATTGAAATATGAATTAACTAACAAGCAACTTAGTCTTTTCGCTGTTTAAAAACAGATCTTTTTCAATACATACTTTGTGTTAAAAAGTTGTGCTTGAAAAAAAAAGTTGCACTTGAATTGATTGTTATTTAAAATGGAACCTTAGAAATAATTTTTTTTCATTTCAGAACAACTGAACCATACTCAGCTGTGATGAGCAATGCAATAAGGATTTCTCCTACAGCAGCAGGATTTCTGTAAGTCAGCATATAGAACTTGGCCACCTGTTACCTCTATAGTTGCAGACTGTTAATACAATGCCTAGCTTCTGACTTGACATTTTTGTAAAACAGTTCAATTTGAGTCACCATCTTCAATGACAAGAAAAGGAACTCTTCTGGCCCTATAGTATTTCATGTAAATTTCTTCTGTTCAGTTCTTTAACTCAGTCTCAGTAAAGTTAATTTTAACTCTGAGATCTCTACTTCTTCCCGTGGGTTTCAAGTTTAAAGATATAGTCTATTATGGTTATCCAATTGGCACCTGTGGGAAGGGTGGCGAGAGTCCACCTCCTTCACTGTGTAGTGTTACCAGTACTGGGGGCAAGGGAGGATAGAGGCAGCTCAGGTGACAGAGCAGTCACCTGTACCATATGCTGGAGCTGCCAGTCATCAGCTGACATCTAAAAGTCTATATACATTACTGTAATGTGCACAACTTACATTCATGTTTTGTGTAGCCAGTTAGCCTATGGAGACAGTCTATACTTTACACTTCTAGCTAATTTTGATGTCTCATCCTACAGCCAGAAGAAAATACAGACCCTTTCCATGCTTCTAACCAGCCACAGGGAATCTCAGGGAGGATGAGGCCCTTCTTTTTTCCAGTATAACATTTAATCATCTCCATTGTTCTCTCCAAAAGTCATGATAGAGGGTGTGTGTCTCTAAGGTTCTGCTCTCCATTTCCTTTTCTAAATGGCAAATGTATCACTCTGTCTCTCAGAGATCCTTTGTATTTTCTTCTTTTACACTCTTCATTTCCCTTATAGAGGGGATGATAATCTCCATTTATCCACTCCTCTGAAATATTCCAAAGCTGGCTACATCCTCCTGTAATTTAAATTGTAAGCATCATTCTAGAGCATGGACAAAATGTGTGAGATTCTTGTACTTCCCTCTGAGTCTACTAAGTTGTGTGGTGAGAAAAACTTCTTTGAATGAAGAAGTTCAGACCATTGGTGCTTCTTGCTGTGAAAGTCTTCTCTATATATTTCCATTCAGTTTGACTTAGAAATCTGCTGAGGAGAAAGGAACAAATATCTCAAAGAGAGGGAAAGAGTCGAGACTGTTTTTTCCTTCCCATTTCTCTTTACCACCATGTACTGGTTTCTAAATGTGGTAGTATTATGTCACTTTAATATCTTCAGACACCAGGTGGCTCCCACCTGTAATCCTAGCTACTCAGGAGGCTGAGATCTGAGGATCACAGTTCAAAGCCAGTCCTGGCAGGAAATAAACCACTCAGATAACCAGAAGTGTTGCTGTGGCTCAAGTGGTAGAGTGCTAGCTTTGAGCTGAAGAGCTGAGGGACAGCACCCAGACCCAGAGTTCAAGACCAATGATGGGAAAAAAAATCTTCAGACATTTCTTTTCAAAAAATCTACCCACAAGAAAGTGATTAATTTTACCATCATGCTCAGATAGTAAAAAATTACTACAATTTCCCTCAAATGGGGTAAAGAAATAGAGGATGTGAACAATGCAGTCACTGCACTCAGTGGAAAATGAACTATGCAATTTGTGGGCAGGGATGGGAGAAGAAATTTGTAGTAAAGTGAAGGAAGGGTTGACATTGTCCAAAAGAAATGTTCTTATTACCTGACTTATGAAATTGTAAGCCCTCTGTACAATACCTTAATAATAACAATACACTTATGTTTGTTTTATTTTATTTTTTTTAATTTTTTTATTGTAAAGATACTATACAGAGGGTCACAGTTACATGAGTGAGGCAATGAGTACACTTCCACTTCCTCTTGAACATTGTTACCCCCTCCATTGTTTTCCCCCTACCATCCCCTCCCTCCCTCCCTTCCCCAAGGTTCTTTTTTTTTTTTTTTTTTTTGATTGTGATTAACTGATTACTTAATTTCCGGAAATTCACAGTATTGTGGAATAATGATGCTCATTTAAAGTCACAAGTTCATTCTAACTTTCCTGGAGCAAATTGTCTATCACAGTCTGTAATATATAACGGTGCTCATATGTTATATACCATATATGTGATCAGCAGCATGGGGATATTTAGTAGTGGTTCAACCAGATGAGTGGGAGTTCTTTGTTTCTTAAGTCCTGTTAGTTTTGTCATATCACCTAACATTTTGGATTCATCATCCACTTATCAGGGAGACCATGTACTGTTTGTCTCTTCGTTCTTGGCTTACCTCGCTCAACATGATTCCTTCTAGCTCCATCCATTTCCCTGCAAATGCCATTATTTTGTCATTTCTAATGGCTGCATAATATTCCATTGTGTATAGATACCACAATTTTTGGATCCATTCATCTGTGGTGGGGCATCTAGGTTGTTTCCATATCCTAGCTATTGCGAACAGTGCTGCAATAAACATGGAGGTGCACGTGTCCTTGTATATTGGTTCCTGTTGTTCAGGGTAGATGCCTAGAAGTGGTATGACTGGGTCGTAAGGGAGGTCAATCTTTAGCTTTCTAAGGACCCTCCAGACTGCTTTCCAAAGTGGTTGTATGAGTGTACATTCCCACCAGCAGTGTAATAGCGTTCCTCGTTCTCCACATCCCCTCCAGCATTTGTCGTTGGCTGATTTGTGGATGTGGGACATTCTGACTGGGGTAAGGTGGTATCTCAGGGTTGTCTTTATTTGCATTTCCTTCACCACCAGGGATGATGAACATTTCCTCATGTGTTTCTTTGCCATTTTTATTTCTTCATTTGAGAAGTCCCTCTTTAGTTCCCTTGCCCATTTAGTAATTGGTTTGTTGGGTTTGGGAGGGATTAGTTTCTTGAGTTCCCTGTATATACAGGATGTTAACCCCTTGTCTGATATATTGCTGGTAAATATTTTTTCCCAATTAGTTGGTTGTCTTTCTAGCTTGGTTGCGATAGCTTTATCTGTGCAGAAGCTTTTTATTTTAAGGTAGTCCCATTTGTCGAGTCTCTCTCCAATTTGTTGTGACCCTGGGACTCTGTTCAGGAAGTTCCTTCCTGTGCCTATTAGTTCAAGTGTCTCTCCTACTCTGTCCTGCAGTAGTTTCAGAGATTCAGGTTTAATGTTAAGGTCTTTAATCCATTTTGAGTTGATGTTGGTGCATGGTGATAGGCTGGGGTCCACTTTTAGTTTTCTGCATGTGGCTGCCCAGTTTTCCCAGCACCAGCGGTTGAAGAGGCTGTGTTTCTTCCATTGTATGTCTTTGGCTCCTTTGTCGAATATCAGCTGGCTGTAGGCCTGTGGATTTATTTCTGGATCTTCTATTCTGTTCCATTGGTCTTCGGGTCTGTTTTTGTGCCAGTACCATGCTGTCTTTGTTATTATAGCTCTGTAGTAGAGTTTGAAGTTCGGCATGGATAGCCCTCCCATATTGTCTTTATCCCCTAGAATTGTTTTGGCTATTCTAGGTCTTTTGTTGTTCCATATGAATTTTTGGACTGTTTTCTGTATTTCAGAGATGTACGTCATTGGGATTTTAATAGGAATTGCGTTGAATTTGTATATTAGTTTTGGAAGTATTACCGTCTTTACTATATTAAGTCTGCCTATCCAGGAGCATGGGAGGTCTTTCCATTTCCTAGTGTCTTCTGCAATTTCTTTCTTTAACTTTTTATAGTTCTCATTAAATAGTTCTTTTACATCTTTGGTTAGGTTAATTCCTAAATATTTTATTTTTCGGGAGGTTATTGTGAATGGGGTTGCTCCCTTTATTTCCCTCTCTTCCTGTACATTATCAGTGTATAGGAAGGCAACTGATTTTTGTGAGTTTATTTTGTATCCTGCTATTTTGCCGAAGTGATTTATGATTTCTAAGAGTTTGGGGATGGAGTTTTTGGGATCATGGAGGTATAGTATCATGTCGTCTGCAAAAAGGGATAGTTTAACTTCTTCTTTCCCTATGCGGATCCCTTTAATGTCTTTTTCTTGCCTTATTGCCCTGGCTAAGGGTTCTAGGACTATATTGAAGAGGAGTGGAGACAGTGGGCATCCTTGCCTTGTTCCTGATTTTAGGAGAATTGGTTGTAGCTTTTCCCCATTAAGTATAATATTGGCTATTGGTCTGTCATAAATGGCTTTTATTGTTTTTAGAAATGTTCCTTCTATTCCTATTTTCTCCAGAGCTTTTAGCATGAATGAATGTTGAATTTTGTCAAAGGCCTTTTCTGCATCTGTAGCGATAATCATGTGATTCTTGACCTTGGCTCTGTTGATATGTTGGATTACATTTATTGACTTACGTATGTTAAACCATCCCTGTGTCTCTGGGATGAAGCCTACCTGGTCATAGTGAATTATTTTTTTATGTGTTTCTGGATTCTGTTAGCTAGAATCTTGTTAAGGATCTTTGCATCTGTGTTCATCAAGGAGATTGGCCTGTAATTCTCCTTTTTGGTTGGGTCTTTGCCTGGTTTGGGGATGAGTGTGATATTGGCTTCGTAGAATGAGTTTGGGATAGCTCCTTCCTTCTCTGTTTCTCTGAAGAGCTTGAGGAGTATGGGTATTAGTTCTTGTTTAAAGGTCTTATAGAATTCTGCTGTGAATCCATCTGGTCCTGGGCTTTTTTTTGTTGGAAGACTTTTGATAGCTTCCTGTATCTCATTATAGGATATTGGCTTATTTAATTGGTTAACTTCTTCTTTGCTCAGTTTGGGCAACTTGTATTTCTCTAAAAATGCATCCATTTCTGCCCGATTTTCTTCCTTTAGAGAGTATAGCTTTTGAAAGTAGTCTGTTAGAATTGTTTGGATATCTTGGGTACGTGTGGTGATGTTTCCCGTGGCATCCCTAATCCTATTAATATGGGTTTCCTCTCTTCTTTTTTTAATTAATCTAGCCAATGGGCCATCAATTTTGTTTATTTTTTCAAAGAACCAGCTTTTTGTTTGGTTTATTTTGGTTATGGTTTTCTGATTTTCTAATTGGTTAATCTGTGCTTTTAATTTGGTTATCTGGCTTCTTCTAGTAGCTTTAGGTCCCATTTTTTCCTGTTTTTCTAGCTGTTTTAATTGCAACATGAGATTATTTACTTGGTCTGTCTCCATTCTCTTGATGTGGGCACTGAGGGCAATAAATTTGCCCCTCAGGACTGCTTTTGCTGTGTCCCACAAGTTTCTTTGTGAGGTGTTTTCATTTTCATTGAGTTGTAGGAAATGCTTTATTTCTTCTCTGATCTCTTCTGTTATCCAGGCATTGTTAAGGAGTGTGCTGTTCAATTTCCATGTATTGGAGAAATTTCTGCGGTATGCTTTGTTATTGAGAGCTAGCTTGACTCCACTGTGGTCAGATAGGATACAGGGGATTATGTTGATCCCTTTGTATTTGCTTAAGTTCCTTGCATGAACTATGATATGGTCTATTTTGGAGAAAGTTCAGTGAGCTGCTGAGAAGAATGTGTACTGTGTTGTTTTAGGGTGAAATACTCGGTAGATGTCAGTTAATTCCGCTTGAAGTATGGCCTCTCTTAATTCGGTAGCTTCTTTGCCAATCCTCTGGTTGGTAGACCTGTCCTTTGGTGAGAGTGGTGTGTTAAAGTCTCCTAGTATTATTGTATTGGGATCTATTTTATTCTGTAAGTTTGAGAGCATTTGTTTGACATATCTGGGTGCACCAATATTTGGGGCATATAAGTTGATGATGGTTATATCCTCCTCTTGGATTGTTCCCTTTATTAATATGTAGTGTCCGTCCTTGTCTTTCTGTACTGATTTTAATGAAAAGTTTATTTTGTCAGATATCAGGATAGCTACACCTGCTTTCTTACTGGGGGCGTTTGATTGGTAGATCCTTTTCCACCCCTTCACTCTGAGTTTGTTTGTATGTTTGGCTGAGAGGTGGGTCTCCTGAAGGCAACAGATGGATGGGTCTTGTTTTCTTATCCAGTCCTCAGTTCATTTTCTTTTAATTGGCCAATTCAGCCCATTTATATTAAGAGAAAGTATAGAGAGATGCATTGTTGTCCCTGCCATTCCGTTTTCCTAAGTTTTTCTTTTTTCCTTTCCTCCTGTGCTTGCTCAGTTAGACTTTGAGTAACGCCTGTTTGGGGTAGGCCCCAGTTCCTGGCTGCTTTCTTCAGGTTGTGTCCCCCCTCTTAGAATTCTTTGTAATGCTGGCTTAATGTTTATGTATTCATTTAGTTTTTCTTTGCTATTAAAAGTTTTCAGTTCTCCATCAAATGTGAATGCTAGCTTTGCCGGGTAGATCAGTCTGGGTTGGCAGTTATTGGCTCTCAGGGCTCGTATGGTGCTTTCCCAGGCTTTTCTTGCATTCATTGTTTGTGTGGAGAGATCTGCAGTAATTCTTATTTTTTTCCCATTGTAGTATAGCTCCTTCTTCATTTTTGCTGCATGCAGGATTTTTTCCTTATTATTCAGATCTATCATTTTTACTATAATGTGTCTAGAAGTGTTTCTCCTGGGGTCTTGCTTGTTGGGTGTTCGATAAGCTTTTGTGATGTAGTTAAGATGGTCATTTTTGAGGTGGGGAAAATTTTCATTGATTATATTGTTAAATAGGTGTTGCATTCCCTTGCTTTGGAATTCCTCACCTTCGTCCACTCCAATTATGCGAAGGTTAAATTTTTTAGCATTATCTGCTTGCTCTTGAATATCCCTTTGGTTTAATTGGAGTGATTTTTCCATATCTGTCACTTTTTGGTCCAGTTGGTGTATTCTGTCTTCTGTATCTGACACTCTACCTTCCATTTCATTCACTCTGTTGACAGTGGCTTCTATTGTGGTTTGCATGGAGGAAATGGATCCCTTTATGGATTCAATGTTGGTTCTCAGAGTACTGATCTCACCTCTCAATGAGGTATGCATTACCTCTAATTTGGCGTTTATCTCACTTCTTACTGAGGTTTGTGCAGCTTCTATTTTTGCATGCATCTCTTGTTTGATACCCTGTATCTCTTTGGATAGTTCATCCTTGTGCTCTTTCAATTTCTGATCAATTTCTCGCTTTATTTCTTGAGTCATTGCCTCCAGCAACCCTTGGAAGTAGCCTTTGTCTTCCATTCCTGCTTTGCTCCCACTGGGGCTCTCCCCTGTGGCTGCTGGCTTTTGAGGTGAGCTTGCTGTCCTGGGTGGTAGTAAACCTTGTGATTTTTCTCTGTGATTTTCACATGGAGGTTCAGGAGACTGCTCTTCAATTTTGTTTTGGTGTGTCTGTCTTTGCTTGGTTGCTGATTCTGTATTGGTGGAGAGAGTCTGTGCCTGATCTGGGTTCTGTTGGGAGCCTATTTCCAGCTGCTATTCTGACTTACTTAGGATTCTCAGCTCTCTGCTGTAGATTGCTGGCAGTTCCCGCCTTTGGAAGGGTTGAGCAGCCTAGACTGCTTGTGTTTGCTCCTACGGGTGCTCTTGTGAAGAACAGATGCTCTGGATGCACTCTCCCAAATGCTGGAGTCTGCTATGGGCTCCTGATGTGTTTTTGTTTATTTGTTTTGGGCTGGTTGTGGGCTTGAACTCTAGGTTTGGGTGCTGTCCCTCAGCTTTTCAGCTCAAGGCTGGCACCCTACCGTTTGAGCCACAGCACCACTTCTGACACTTTTTGCTTTTGTGATGCTGAGGAATCAGATCCAGGGCCTCATACATCCAAGACTATCACTCTATTGCTGAGCCGCCTTAACAGTCTGAGCTCCTGCTTACTATCAGGTGCTGGCAGCCTGTGTTGCCCAATTCCCAGTCTAGGGTATATGGGTGGAGTTTTGGTGGGGTTTGGGCTTCTCTTGTCCTGGGCCTCCAGGTCTTTTGTTGTCACAGGCATGCTTCCCGGGGGAGTGTTGTTTCCTGGTTTTCTCCCCTCTGTTGAGGCGTATGCTCAGCTTTTTACTTCAATTGGGAGGAGTTGGTTGTGTTGTTCAGGCGCCGGATCCCCGGGCCTAGTTCCGGTCCCAGCCTGGAGCGCGCTTGTTAGGCCTGTGCTGATGTGTATACCACCTAGGTTATGCAGCCTGGAGTGCACTCGTTAGGCCTGTGCTGATGTGTATACCACCTAGGTTATACAGCCTGGGGAACACAGTTCAAATTTCTTCTACTGTTGGTAGTCTTGACCCAGGGGCGCTGTTCCTGGCTTGGGCATTTAAGCTCCCTTCCAGGGGTGCTCTTGCTCTAGCCTGGCCAGCTGAGTGTGCTCCACGGGCTGGTGGAGCTCTCAAACAGTTCCCAGTTTTAGTGGGTCCTGTGGTCCGGGTGCTGGGGTAGGGAGTCTAGGTCAGGGTCTGGGGATTCCCTCCAGCTCTGGTCTCCCTTGAGGGATACACTTCCCCTGTGGGGTACTCACCCTGGAGCTGGTTGTTTCTGTGTGGTGTAAGTCGTCAGTTGTTGTTGCAATCCGGGCTGGGTTGGGCGGTGGTGGCTCTGTGTGATTCTTTTCTGTCTCTGCCTCTGTCGAAGCTGTCGGGTCAAGAGTGTCCACGCTCAGGCAGCTTCTTCTCGGTACCTCTGGGGCCCGAGTGACCCCTCCGGGTCGTTGCGATCGTGATCGGGCGGGCGGGTGGTCTGCAGACAGGACCCTTTGCCAGCGCTGCTGGCGCCGAGCGGCTTTGGCGGGATGGAGCCTCTCTGCTAGGGTGGAGAGTGAGGGGTGGGGGTGGGATCCTCGTGGAGACTCCTGGCTGGTAGGTTTCTCTGTTCCTGGCGATCTGCTGTTCTGCAAACCAGTACCTGATGTTCTGAAAGCGGCCCCCTGTGTCTCTGCTGTGTCTCTGGGGCTCCCGCAGCCGCAGCCCCCGCCGGCTGGCCGGCGGCTTGGCGCACTGCCGCGTGGCCAGTAAAGGTTGGGGGAGGGGTCTTCGCTTTTCTCTGTTTTGAAATTCTTCTTTTCCTCTCTTTCTTTTTTTGTTATTCTCCGCCTCTGGTTTTTCTCTGAGTGTTCGTCTTTTTGTTGTTGTCGGTCTCTTGGGGAGATTAAGCGTTGGAACTCGAACTCTCTTTTTGGTTGGAGAGAGCTGTGGCGTTTCCTTACTGCCCCGTCGCCATCTTGGTCCCCCCATCTGTTTGTTTTATTTTAAAAAGGCATTTCCCAGCAAGGAAGAAAAGAGACACTTTTTAATTAAATAGATGTTATCAAGAACAAAAGCTAAAATATAATTATCCACATAATATAATCTCTATTTGGTTTTTTTTAATAAGCAAAAATCAACAGCAGTGATACTTAAAAAAAAGAAAAATCCCTCTACTATTTCACTAGTTAACTACTTCCTAGTAGTTTTTATTGGTAATGATCCTTATTTATGTAATTCTGTTTCTTTTGCTCTTCCATTGTAGTTCATTCTTTTTAATTGTTGTTTTATAATATTTAACTTCCCATACACTTTTAAATTAAATATATGCAATGAGAATGTTTAATGATACACAGAGAAATACACACACGCACACACATATACATATGCATACATCTTGGCTTCTATAAGGCTTTTAGAAATGCTTGGGATATAGCAACAAAACTCCTGCCTCATATTTAATGAGTGGTAACAAAACTTCATTACATTTAACACCAAACTTCAATGCCATCTATAATTTGATTTCTTTTAATTGTTCTTTTTACGAGTACCTTCTGCCCAGTGTCAGTTATATTCTGTGTTTGTACACTCACTAAGAATAATCAGAAGCTCTGAAAAAGCAAAATTTGTATTTCCCTCAAGCTTTAAGGACTCAATTCATGGAGTGTCTGTAAAATGACTTTCAAATAATCATTGGTTAAGGGCTATAATTGAAATTTCACAAGGATTACAAACTCTGATAGAAAGGTACAATGCTAATTCATATGATGTAAAAGTCAAGCATCTTTTGTCAAATTACAGAAGCTTAATCAAACTAAAGACTAAGGCTGGCACTGATCTCTAGCTGTTGTAGCCTTCCATAAATGTGGTGCAGAAAGAATGGAGGTCAGGCAATATGGCCATTACACTACATTTAGTATTTACCTAGCAACCTAACCACTACTACTACAACTACCTAACTATGACTACTACTATTGTTACCACTATCTAACTCAGTACCATATCCCTGACCAGCTATGGTGGAGAATTAAGGACTTTACATAACACTTGTCTAAAGAAGATAGGAAAGCACCATACTAGACAAATGCAAAATGAAGTATATAACTGCAGTGTGGTAGTTACGATTATAAATACTTAGCTGCCAGAAGGAAAATGAAACAAGCCTTTTCATATGCGGTAGGGTCTAAAAACCTCCAGAAGGGGTGTTATAAGTTGCACATTGCAGACCATAGAGATGTCAATGAGAGATCAAGGTTCTGAATTTCTGTGGAAGGAATATGTTTAATGGCCAAAAGGCAAATCCCATGCTCTGTAAATGACTTACATGGATATGACTTTGATTCTTACTTTACTGGGGAGTAGGAGGGAACAAACAAGAAAAATTCATTATGCCCTCACTCTAAATTTTACTTGATACCCACATTTTCCTTTCACATTTTGATACTCACATTGAGCTCTATTTTTTTTAATCTAAAATCTAACTTCACTATCTGTTCACTAGAGCTCCATCTGTCCTCAACTCTGCTCCCACTACACAGCATCTGTGTGCGCGTGTAAAAATATGTTTCACGCACATTCCTCAGGTTCTTCGTTTTCCTCCTATCCATTGTAAGCATGTTAAAAAATACCTCCCATCTTTATTTACCAGATAACAACAATAACAAAGGCCAAATTCATTTAGCCTAGACTTCTCCAGTTGTTGCTATATTTCTCTGTCCTCTTTAAAACTAACTTGAAAGAATTGCCACCATGATTTTCAGCCTTCTTCCATTCTCTGGGACCCATTCAATTAATTATTGTGTCCCTATCAATCTAATAACACTGCCTTGTCAACATTATAGATGATTTTCACATCACCAAACCCAATGGTCAGAGTCAGGGCTCAACCACTCAGCTTGCCAAAAGCATTTGCTTGTGTGGTCCTTCCAGAAATATATCCAGCACTTGGCCTCCTTCTTGATGCTGACTGGCTGCTTCTCATCTGTCTCTGCTGGAATCTCAATTTCTTATCCTCTAAATGAGGAGTTCCCTAGAGCTCTGTTCCAAACGTTCATTTACTCTAATTTTTTCTCTTTCTATTTTTCTCATTTTAGTTAACATATACTGGTAATACAAAGGGATTCAGTTGTGGTATTTCCATAAACTTACACAGTGTACTTTGAACAAATTCCCTCCCTCCACTCTATGTAATCTGCCCACTGGTTCTCTCTCCTCTCCTTGTCAAACTTTTCAAACAGTGGTACATGTTGTTTTTTGTGAGTTCTATGGTAATATTATAAAATCTGAGTTAAATTCTAATTGTTGACAGCTCTTAATGACTATTCCAATGCTTAACCTATCTTCTTAACACCAGCCTTCTTACAACTCACTAGTGTATCTCTGTACTTTTATTGTAGTGAATTTTTCCATAGAATTTATTGTTCCTGAACATTTTACATACAGTTTATATCATCCTACCCATCATCCTCATTCCCCTTCACATGTCACCACTATTAAAACAAATCAACAACAAGCCACAGAACTCTTTGGTTTTAGTCATTGTAATATCTGGTTTTAATAAACTAGCATATTATACAACATTATATCAACATTAGATTATATCAACAATAAACTTGAAAACCCACGTTACAAAGATTGCAAATCAATGGCTATAAAGGAGTTTTTGTATTCTTAACACAGGCTTAATTAAAAATTGCTATGATATTATCAACATATAAATTCTAGAATTTCAATTAGATATTCAGACTCACAATTTCTATTAAAATTAAAAATAGTTAACTTAGTCAAGTGGGTTTACTGGACTCATAGTTTAGGGATTATTGAATGCTTAGACAACAGCTATGCATCACCTCTTGTGTGTCTCTTAGTGTATTCCTGGAAGAAAATAGCACCATCATCCATAAACAGAATTGACTTCTCAAAAAGCAGAGGGAAAAATCCAGTCTGCTCCTGCACTGACACTACCACAAGGAGAAGCAGTCCTGTTCATTGGCTGAGCTGGTACATCAATTCTTACTTTCTCCAGGTTCCCTTGGGTCAATAATCTTCAGATTCAGGCTAGCATCAACATCATCAGTCCTTTCCAGCTCTCAGCCCTTCAAACCATACTGTTTTCCTCCATCTACAAAACATGTTGATGGCTCAGTCTCAGCCCCCCCCCCCCATAATCATGGAGCCAATATTTTATATCCAACCTTAATGTTTATATCTCACTTAATCATAAAACATCACTCTACAATTATAACGCCAGACTACAGCTTTTCTAAAGTCTTCTATCTAGTACTGTAGGAAATGTAGTGTAATGGCCATATTGCCTGACCTCCATTCTTTCTGCACCACATTTATGGAAGGCTACAACAGCTAGAGATCAGTGCCAGCCTTAGTCTTTAGTTTGATTAAGCTTCTGTAATTTGACAAAAGATGCTTGACTTTTACATCATATGAATTAGCATTGTATCTTTCTACCAGAGTTTGTAATCCTTGTGAAATTTCAATTATAGCCCTTAACCAATGATTATTTGAAAGTCATTTTACAGACACTCCATGAATTGAGTCCTTAAAGCTTGAGGGAAATACAAATTTTGCTTTTTCAGAGCTTCTGATTATTCTTAGTGAGTGTACAAACACAGAATATAACTGACACTGGGCAGAAGGTACTCGTAAAAAGAACAATTAAAAGAAATCAAATTATAGATGGCATTGAAGTTTGGTGTTAAATGTAATGAAGTTTTGTTACCACTCATTAAATATGAGGCAGGAGTTTTGTTGCTATATCCCAAGCATTTCTAAAAGCCTTATAGAAGCCAAGATGTATGCATATGTATATGTGTGTGCGTGTGTGTATTTCTCTGTGTATCATTAAACATTCTCATTGCATATATTTAATTTAAAAGTGTATGGGAAGTTAAATATTATAAAACAACAATTAAAAAGAATGAACTACAATGGAAGAGCAAAAGAAACAGAATTACATAAATATGTTGATTATAAATATGTTGATTAAAGGGGGTGGGAGAGGCTTCCTCTGGTGTAGCTCCTTTGAGCAAGAAACTTACAGTTTAGCAAAATCAATATCAGGAAGCCAGAACATGTGTTGTTTGGGGTAGAGGGAAAGGAGCAAAGAGGGGGTAGACTAATGGAAAGAGAAAGATTGGGCAAATGAAGTAACAATATTCAATGTATATATGTAAAAATGGAATTAGGTTTATTGAGGGGCTGGATGGGGTTGGAAGAGATGGAGAATGATGAAAGGAGTGACATTGATGGATATGCAGTATACCCATAAACTGACAAAGGACAGTGGTCATCATGCCAGGCCAAAAAAAAAAAGAAAGAAAGAAAGAAAGAAAGAAAGAAAGAAAGAAAGAAAGAAAGAAAGAAAGAAAGAAAGAAAGAAAGAAAGAAAAATAGATCATATCTGGTTAAAAGGAAGCAGAAGTTTCATAAGAAAAGGAACATTTGAAATAAGTGTATAAGGGCTGACAAATATCAGTAGTCAAAAAATAAGTAAAAGAGATTTCCAGGCCTGTAAGAGAAAGTGAGATCAAACTATCTGTTCTATAGGACTTGAAATTTGTCAGCAGCTGAGGGTTTTGAGGCATTTCTTGGTTTTCTTTTGACATTTAACTTGACTTAACATTTGTACAACTATTTAAAGATAATAAAGAATGACAACAGCACATAACTGAAAATTAATTTATGATATAAAAAAAATCAACAACTAAAGCCAAAGTAGTTTTTTATATAGGAATATTTGGCCATTTGTGAGCTATCAGATCCAGACAGTGGACCTGTGAAATTCTTTCATGTCTCCTTGAGAAAAAAAAATAGAGAATCAAAGTTAAAAGCCTAGTATTAAACCTTAGTCAGTTATCAGTGGCTGAACCCTGGAAAAGTCCCATTTTATTTTAAGGAAATTTGTCCACTAAATGTGATTGATAACATTATTCTTCACTCTGGAATAATTGAATAAATTAATGTACTGCAGAAATTCAGTGAACTCCAAAGTTCTCTGACAAAGAAAGATAGCTTGAGTCTACCCTTCTCTGTTCCCCTCAGCCCACTTGTGTGAAAGCATACAAACATGAAAGGTTGAAAACCATATTTTAGAAAGCTGTGTTTTTGGCTGTTATATGTACAGTGATTGCTGGTAGAAGAAGTCCTGGCCTGTCTGAAAACCAGACACACGGTGCCTTTATAAAATTCTATTGCTGAGAAGAACTTTAATTTCAGTAACAAAATTTGATGCTACAGAAAAATGTTCTTCTGTGTGCAAGCAAATATAGCTAGCTAGCTAGCTAGCTAGATAGATAGATAGATAAGGAATGTGACATCAGGCTCTACCTGAAGACAAAAGTGAATTACAAACAGCAGTCTCAGAGCTAGTTAAGCAGGAATAGAGAGGAAGTTGAAGCGGATCTAGAAATGTAACAAGCTAAAAAAATTTTTTATTGTGAAAATACTATACAGAGGGATTACAATTACATGGGCAAGATAATGAGTACATTTCTTATCAAGCATTGTAGCCTCCTCCTTTGTTTCCCCTTCCCATCCCTTCCCATCCCCCTCCACCCCCCCACCCAACAAGCTAAAATTTTAAGTTGGGAAAGGACTAATGTAGCTTCATTTTTGGATAAGAAAAAAATCACCATTAACATGGTGTCAAGAAATTACTAATATTGTGAAATTGAGGCCCAGGTTATGTTTACTTACAATTAATGTATTAAATTCTATTGATAACAAAAAGGCCTGTGACAGTTTTTGTTAATGGTATTAATTAAAACAAAAGCAATAATAACAATAATAACATAATGTATTGTCTTTCAATATTATAAATTATTTTTAAATGATATATTTTACTTCAGTAGTTCAGTTTGTAGAACCTCTAAGTTAATTGTGCCCCACCAACCAGACCTAAAAGCTTAGAAGTGAGACATGTTCTAAACTGTCATCATTACATCTATAATTAAAGGAAATTTCAAAGATGAAATTAAACCATTATGAGATGTCAGAACAACTATGGATAAAGCAACAATTCTTTAAAAATAGGGTGTTTTTGTCAGGTGCCAGTGTCTCATGCCTGTAATCTTAGGGATTCAGGAGGCTGAGATCTGAACACTCCAGTTCAAAGTTACCCCAGGCAGAAACGTACATGAGACTCAAGTCCAATGTCCAAACAAAAAGCCAAAAAGGAGCTGTGGCTCAACCTAAAGGTAGGCACCTAGGTTCTGAGATCAAACCCCAGTACCAGGACAAAAAAAGCCAGAAGTGGATATGTGGTTTCTGCAGTAGGGCACTAACCTTGAATAGAAATGCCAAGAGAGCAATAAGCCTTAATTCAAGCCCCACAGTACCAGCATTACAAAAATAAAAAATAAAAATAAAATGGGCTATCTCAAGGCAGGTGCTTGTGGCTCATGCCTGTAATCCTAGGTACTTAGGAGGTGAGATCTAAGGATCCACCATTCGAAGCCAGCCCAGACAGGAAAGTCCATGAGACTCTTATCTCCAATAAACCACCAGAAAACCAAAAGAGGTGCTGAGGCTTAAGTGGTAGAGCACTAGCTTTGAATGAAAGACAGCACCCAGGCCTTTAGTTTAAACTCTATGACTGAGCAAAATAAATAAATAAGGTATCTTGAAAATAAATGTTGATCCAAATTTTGAGGAACTAAGGTGACCTTAGTGAGGTGAGCAGAAGGAAATGTATCTTGAAAATTCCTTAAATAAATATTATTTGACTTTAATTATTTATTTTTTGAAACCATTTTAAAACAAGTCGTTATTAGTCACTTATAACTTATCCAAAGGAGGATGACAGATGATTAGTACAGGTATTCCTTTCCTACTTTGCGTCCAAAGGTAATGACTACTGCAGGAAGGTTAGAATACCATTTTAGGAATTCTCGTAATCATGCACAGATTCATGGGAATGCATTTTGAGAAATGTGTCCTTTGCAAGTAGGAGAGCCTCATACAGCAGATTGACACAAACCATGACCACCATGATTAAATAATGATTGGGAAACTGTTTGTTGCCATATTACCTTTTCTGCAACATACTAAGATTTGAAGGGCATGTCTGGGAGTAATGGTTATCAGATTAGGCAGCCTATCAGCAATTAAAATCCATTTTTACTTAATTACAGGACTGGTCTTGATTTGATCAATGGCAAACCCCAAGACAACAAACAACCAGGGGTTTTTTAACCCACCATTGTTAAACTGAAGAGCTTGGAGTCTGGAGGAAGACGGCAGAGGAGAAGCTGGGGGTTAAACAAGCTCTCATGTAGAAAGCAGTTTTTGTGTTCCAGTGAAAAAGCCAAGGCTAGAGAGTCACACCAAGTGTGCCATCATAGTACAGACAGTTTAGCCAGAAAGGAAATATTCAAGCAGCTTGGTTAAGGACACAAATTTGAGCACTTGCCAGTGTCTGCGGCAGCAGCTGTGGCTGCCATATCAACAGAGCACAGGACAAAGGCGACAGAGGTGGTGGGTGAGCGGATTCTACTCACCACCAGCAAGAACTGACAAGGAGCAGAAATCTTCATCCTGCAGACCACAGACAGGTGCAGATCATTTCAGCCCAGAAACCAAGGGAAAGGCATGAATACCACACAAAGACATCGTCAATGCTTCTCACAGAGCAGTTCTGGGAAGGTTGCCCCTTCCCCATCACTGGAGAAAAACTCAATCTTTGATGGTGACAAAGACTAGGCCAGAGCAGCTAGCACCATAACTCAGGTCTTGGAAGAAGACAATGGGAGCCATTCAACAGGTCAAAGGAAGCTTACTTGAAGGATTCAGCTCCACCCCTAGGGAAAGTTGTCCTTCCCAGGCAGAGAGAGCACTGCCCAGGGTAGAGTGACTTTCTTCTAAATAGAATCTAAATAGATTCTAAATAGAATCAGGGGCTGCCCCACCCCTCTGTAGCAAGGCAGCAATTCCAGCTTCAGGAGGGTAAAAGAAAAACAATTGAAACTCAGTACACATAAATCCTGAGAAGCTCCAGGCTGGGCTGTGTGAGTGTCTCAGGAGCTAGCACCCCGGGGAAAAGCTATTGATTGCTGGCAGGCCTCAACCCTACCCACAACCTAACCCCTTCACAACTCCAAGCTAGAGGAAACAGCCATCTCCCTCTATTGTAACACTCAAAGCATTTTGCCCTCCCACTGAACTAGCCCGGAAGGAGGGTCATAAAGTCCCTGGTAAGGCAGAGCTTCTTTCTGCCTCTTCAAACAAACTGATCTAAGAAACCAATCAAGACACGGGAAAATGAAACACCACAAGAAAACCAGACTCCACCAAGAGACTGGTTACAGATACAGGGGAGACACAAGATCCCCCCCCCAAAAAAAAATCAAAGAACTCTTTTTTCTACCTAATTATTTAGAAAAATTATAAAAATGTGTACTATGTTTTTCATCATTTTTATTTTAGTTTTTTTTTTAATTCTATTTTTACTCTTTTCCCTTTTGGTCTTTTTTGGCTTTTTTACTTTATTGCTGTTCTGTTCATCCCCAGATACATACCCGTTTCTATTATTTGGCTTTATCTTTCATTGTGTAATACTTTATTCAGATATCAATTACTCAACTCACAAACCCTCAGCCTTAACTCCTTTAATTGTGGTATTCTTTCCTTTTTTTTCAAATTCTTTATTGTGATTAAGTGATTACATAATTTCCCAAATTTCACAGTATTGTGGGATAGTCACAAACACATTTTAACTTTCATGCAGCAAATTGTCTACCATGGTCTATAACATTTATGAGTTCTATGAGCTTTGCAATACAGTTATTTCTTCCACATTGGTTGATATATGTATTTCTTTTGTATTGCATAACGTCAGCTGTTCCTTCTTTCCCACTCGTTCCCTCCCTCCCATCGCTTCCATTCAGTTGCAGTCCAGTGCAGCTGATGGGTCCTGCTGTTGTATGTTTTTCCCTGATTCCCTCTAGTTCTGTGTTGCCCTCCTGGTTTCCCTCCGGTGTGCACATATATACTATATATGTGATCAGCAGCATGTGGTTATTTAGCACTGATTTGACCAGATGAGTGCAAGTCCTTTGTTTCTTAAGCCTTGTTAATTTTGTCATATCACCTTATGTTTTGAATTTAACATCCACTTATCAGGGAGACCATGTGCCGTTTGTCTCTTTGCTCTTGGCTTACCTAGCTCGACATGATTTCTTCTAGCTCCATCCATTTCCCTGCAATTGCATTATTTTGTCCTTTCTAATGGTTGCATAATATTCCATTGTGTATAGATACCACAATTTTTGGATCCATTCATCTGTGGTGGAGCACCTGGGATGTTTCCATATTCTGGCTATTGTGAACAGTGCTGCAATAAACATGGAGGTGCATGTGTCCTTGTATCCTGCTTCCTGTTGTTCAGGATAGATGCCTAGAAGTTGTATGACTGGGTCATAAGGGAGGCCAATATTTAGCTTTCTGAGGTACCTCCAGACTGCTTTCCAAAGTGGTTGTATAAGTGTACATTCCCACCAGCAGTGTAATAGGGTTCCTCTTTCTCTGCATCCCCTGCAGCATTTGTCGTTGGCTGACTAGGATGTGGGCCATTCTGACTGGGGTGTAAGATGGTATCTCAAGGTTGTCTTCATTTGCATTTCCTTTACAACCAAGGACGGTGAACATTTCCTCATGTGTTTCTTTGTGATTTTTATCCCCTCTTCTGAGAAGTCTCTCTTTCGTTCCCTTGCCCATTTAGTAATTGGTTTGTTAGGTTTGGGAAGGATTAGTTTCTTGAGTTCCCTGTATATACTGGATATTAACCCGTGGTCTGATATATTGCTGGTAAATATTTTTCCCAGTTAGTTGGTTTTCTAGGTTGGTTGTGATAGCTTTAGCTGTGCAGAAGCTTTTTACTTTACTGTAGTCCCATTTGTCGAGTCTCTCTCCAATTTGTTTTGATCCTGGGACTCTGTTCAGGAAGTTCCTTCCTGTGCCTATAAGTTCAAGTGTCTCTCCTATTCTGTCCTGAAATAGTTTCAGAGTTTCAGGCTTGATGTTAAGGTCTTTAATCCATTTTGAGTTGATGTTGGTGCATGGTGATAGGTTGGGGTCCACTTTTAGTTTTCTGCATGTGGCCTCCCATTTTTCCCAGCACCAGTAGTTGAAGAGGCTGTGATTCTTCCACTGTATGTCTTTGGCTCCTTTGTCAAATATCAGCTGACTGTAGGTGTGTGATTTTATTTCTGGATCTTCATGTCTGTTTTTGTGCCAGTATCATGCTATCTTTGTTATTATGGCTATATAGTAGAGTTTGAAGTTCGGCATCGAGATCCCTCCCATGTTGTCTTTATTGCCTAGAAATGTTTTGGCTATTCTAGGTCTTTTGTTGTTCCATATGAATTTTTGGACTGTTTTCTGTATTTTAGAAATGTATGTCATTGGGATTTTAATAGGAATTGCATTGAATTTGTATATTAATTTTGGCAATATTGCCATTTCCCCTATATTAATTCTGCCTATCCAAGAGCATGGAAGGTCTTTCCATTTTCTGGTGTCTTCTAGTTTCTTTCTTTAAGTTTTTATAGTTTTCATTCAATAGTACATTTACATCTTGGTTAGGTTAATTCCTAAATATTTTATTTGTGGAGGGGGAGTTATTGTGAATGGGACTGCTTCCTTTACTTGTACATTGTTGGTGTACTGGAAGGCGACTGATTTTTGTGGATTGATTTTGTATCCTGCTACTTTACCAAAGTGATTTATAATTTCTGAGAGTTTGGGGGTGGAGTTTTTGGGATCATGAAGATATAGTATCATGTCATCTGCAAAAAGGGATAGTTTAACTTCTTCTTCCTTCCCTATGTGGATCCCTTTAATGTCTTTTTCTTGCCTTATTGCTCTGGCTAAGGGTTCCAGGACTATATTGAAGAGGAGTGGAGACAGCGGGCATCCTTGCTTTGTTCCTGATTTTAGGAGAATTGGTTGTAGCTTTTCCTCATTAAGTATAATATTGGATATTGGTCTGTCGTATATGGCTTTTATTGTTTTAAGGAATGTTCCTTCTTATTCCTATTTTCTCCAGAGCTTTTAACATGAATGAATGTTGTATCTTATCAAAAGCCTTTTCTTTTTCAGTGGAGATAATCATGTGGTTCTTGACCTGGGATGTGTTGAATTACATTTATTGATTTATGTATGGTATACCATCCCTGCATCTCTGGGATGAAGCCTACCTGGTTGTAGTATATGATTTTTTAATGTGTTTCTGGATTCTGTTAGCTAGAATTTTGTTAAGGATCTTTGCCTCTGTGTTCATCAAGGAGACTGGTCTGTAGTTCTCTTTTTTTGTTGCGTCTTTGAGCCTGGCTTGGGGGTGAGTGTGATATTGGCATCGTAGAATGTGTTTGGGATAGCTACCTGTTTTTCTACTTCTCTGAAGAGCTTGAGGAGTATGGGTATTAATTCTTCTTTAAAGGTCTTATAGAATTCCATTGTGAAACCATCTGGTACTGGGCTTTTCCTTGTTGGAAGACTTCTTATTGCTTCCTGTATCTCATTTTAAGATATTGGCTTATTTAATTGCTTTACTTCTTTTTTGCTCAGTTTGGGCAACTTGTATTTCTCTAAAAATGCATCTATTTCTGTTAGGTTTTCTTTCTTTAGAGAGTATAACTTTTGAAAATAGTTCTTTATAATTGTTTGCATGTCTTGGGTATTTGTTGTGATTTTTTCCTGTGGCATACCTGATCTTGTTCAGTTGGATTTCCTCTCTTTTTAATTAATCTTGCCAAAGGTCCATCAATGTTATTTATTTTTTGAAAGAACCAGCCTTTTGTTTTATTAATTTTATTTATATTTTTCCTATTCTCTATTTCATTAATTTCCACTCTTAGTTTGGTTATCTGGCTCCATCTAGTATCTTTAGGTTCTATTTTTTCATGTTTTTCTAGCTGTTTTAATTGCAACATGAGATTATTTATTTGGTCTGTCTTTATTTTCTTGGTGTGGGCACTGAGGGCAATAAATTTGTCCTCAGGACTGCTTTTGCTATGTCCCACAAGTTTCTTTGTGATGTGTCTTCTTTTTCATTGGATTGTAGGAACTTTTTAATTTCTTTTCTAATTTCTTCTGTTACCCAGGTGTTGCTTAGACATGTCCTGTTCAATTTCCATGTATTTGAGTAATTTCTGTGGTATGTTTGGTTTTTGAGAACTAGCTTGATTCCACTGTGATTGGATAGGACACAGGGAATTATGTCAATCCCACTGTATTTGCTGAAGTTCCTTGCATGAACTATGAAATGGTTTATTTTGAAGAAAGTTCCATGAGCTGCTGAAAAGAACGTGTACTGTGTTGGTTTAGGGTGAAATACTTGGTAGATGTCAATTAGTTCTGCTTGAAATATGTCCTCACTTAATTTGGTAGCTTCTTTGCCAGGTTGGAAGACCTGTCCTTTGGTAAGAGTGGGGTATGAAAGTCTCCTGGTATTATTGTATTAGGTCTATTTTATTCTATAAGTTTGAGAGTATTTGCTTAACATATTTGGGTATACCAATGTTTGGTGAGTATAAGTTGATAATGGTAATATCCTCCTCTTGGATTGTTCCCTGTATTAATATGTAGTGTCCTTCCCTGTCTTTTTGTATTGATTTTAATGAAAAGTTTATTTTGTCAGATATCAGGATGGCTACTCCTGCTTTCTTGTTGGGGGCATTTGATTGGTAGATCCTTTTCCAACCCTTCACTCTGAGTTTGTTTGTATGTTTGGCTGAGAGGTGGGTCTCCTGAAGGCAACAGATGGGTGGGTCATGTTTCCTGATCCAATCTGCAGTTCTTTTTCTTTTGATTGGTGAATTGAATCTGTTGATATTTAAGGTTATTATAGAGAGATGCATTGTGGTTCCTGTCATACCCTGTTTTCTAAGTTTTTCTTCTTTCCTTTCCTCCTGTGCTTACTAAGTTAGACTTCTATTAATACCTGTCTGGTGTAGGTCCCTGTTCTTGGTTGCTTTCTTCAGGTTGTATTCCCCCTCTTAGTATTCTTTGTAATGCTGGCTTATTGTTTATGAATTCATTTAGTTTTTCTTTACTATTAAACATTTTAGTTTCTCCATCAAATGTGAATGCTAGCTTTGATGGGTATATCAGTCTGGGCTGGCAATTATTGGTTCTCAGGCTCGGATGGTACTTTCCCAGACATTTCTTGCATTCAGTGTCTGTGTGAGATCTGAAGTGATTCTAACTTTTTTCCCATTGTAGTATAGCTCCTTCTTTGTTTTTGCTGCATGCAAGATTGTTTTCTTATTATTCAGATCTATCATTTTTACTACAATGTGCTTAGAAGTGTTTCTCCTGGGATCCTGCTTGTTAGGTGTTCTATATGCTTCTGTTATGTAGGTAAGATGTTCTCTTTTAAGATGGGGGAAATTTTCATTGATAATCTTGTTGAATAGATGTTGCATTTCCTTGGTTTGATATTCTTCACCTTCGTCCCTTCCAATTTACGAAGGTTAAATTTCTTGGCATTATCCACTTGTTCTTGGATTTCCTTTTGGAATAATTTAAGTGATTTTTCCATATCTATGACTTTTTGGTCCAGTTGGTGCATTATGTCTTCTGTATCTGACACTCTAAATTCCATTTTGTTCACTCTGTTGACTATGGCTTCCATTGTGGTTTGCAGGGAGAAAATGGACTCATTTATAGATTCGATATTGGTTCTCAAAGTACTAATCTCACCTTTTAGTGAGGTGTGTACTGCCTCTATTTTTGTATCCACCTCCTATTTGAGATCCTGCATCTCCTTCAATATTTCATCCCTGTGTTCTTTAAAATTCTGGTCTATTTCTCCAGCATCTATGCCTCCAGCATCTCTTGGATGTAGCTTTGTCTTCCATTCTTGCTTTGCTCCCTCTAGGGCTCTCCCCTGGGTGGTTTCTGGCTTTGGGGGGTAGCTTGTTATCCTGAATGTTGATAAATCTTGTCATTTTTCTCTGTGATTTTCACATGGGGATTCAGGGATTATTGGAGACTAATCTGAAATTTTGTTTTGGTCAATAGGTGTCTGTCTTTGCTTGGTCGCTGTTTCTGGGTTGGCAGACAGAGAGTCTATACCTGGTCTCACCAGCTGCTGGTCTGACCCACGTAGGGGTCTTGGCTATCTGCTGTAGATCACTGGCAGTTCCCACCTTTAGAAGGACACTGAGTAGCCTAGACTGCACTTGTTTACTCCTACAGGTGCTCTTGGTGAGATCAGGTGTGCTGGATGTACTCTCCCAGTTGCTGGAGTCTGCTATGGGCTCCTGATTTTCCTTTTTTTTTTTTGTCGGTTGTGGGCCTGAACTCTGGGCCTGGGCGCTGTCCCTCAGCTCTTCAGCTCAAGACAGGTGCCCTACCATTTGAGCCACAGCACCACTTCTGGCCCTTTCTGCTTATGTGGTGCTGAGGAATCAGATCCAGAGCCTCATGCACACAAGGCAAGCACTACCGCTGAGCCACCTTACCAGCCTGAGCTCCTGACCTTTATCAGGTGCTGGCAGCCTGAGTCGTCCAATTGCCAGCCTGGAATATATGGGTTGGGTTCTGGTGGGGTTTGGGCTTCTGGTTCTCTTGCCCTGGACACCCAAGTTTTTTGTTGTCACAGGCATGATTCCCAGAGGGTGCAGTTCCCTGTTTAACCCCCTCTGTTGAGGCATATGCTCAGTTTCTGACTTCAATTGGGAGGAGTTGGTTGTGTTGCTCAGGCACCGGATCTCCAGGCCTGGTCCTGGCTCCCAGTCCCTGGCCTGGAACACATCAGTTGGATCTGTGTTGCTGTGTATCCCACATGGATTACACAGCCTGGAGTACACAGTTCAAGTTTCTTCCACTGTTGGCTGTTGTGACCCAGGGGTGCTGTTCCTGGCTTGGGTGTTTAAGCTCCCTTCCAGGGGAGCTCTTGATCTAGGTTGGCTGGTTGGATGTACTCTGCAGGCTGATGGAGCTCTCGAACAGTTCACAGTTTTAGTGGGTTCTGTAGTCCAGGTGTTGGTGTAGGGGTCTGGGTCAAGATCTGGGTGTTCCCACCAGCTCTGGTCTCCCTTGAGGGATACATTGTCCCCTGCAGGGTACTCACCCTGGAGCTAGTTGTTTCTGTGTGATATAGGTTGCTGGTTGCCGCTGCAATCAGAGTTCAGGTGAGATGCTTGTAGGCTGGGCCAGGTGGTGGTGGCTCTGCGTGTTTCTCCTCTGTCTCAGCCTCTGTTGATGCTGTTTGGGTTGGCCCCACAGGATGGGCCTCCGGCCTCCTGCCTCCAGCCAAGGGGTGCAGGAGGGGTCTTCGTGCATGTTCTGAGCACTAGGGTTTGTCTCTGTTTGTGCTCTCTCAATCAGAACCAGTACCTGGAAGGTCTTCTGCTCAGGCATTCTGTGGGTGTCCTGTGTAGTTCTGGGGGCCATGAGGCTGAGTAGCTTTGGTGGGATGGAGCTCCACTGCTCAGAGAGTGAGCAGTGGGAGTGGGATCTTTGTGCAGACTCCAGGCTCAGAGGTTTCTCTGTTCATCATGATCAGTGTTCTGACACTGCTACCTCAGGTGTCTGCACAGGTGATCTGCAGATGATCCCCTGTGTCTCTGGGGACTCCGGCAGCCCCCACAACCATTGGGTTGGCCTTGGCCTGGTGTGTTGCCATGCAGCCAGGAAAGGTTGGGGGAGGGGTCTTCCGTGCTTCTCTGTTCTGAAAGTCTTCCTTTTCTTTCTTTCTTTTTTGTTTTTGTTCTGCTTCCTGTTTTCCTCTGGGTGTTCATCTTTTTGTTGTTGTCAGTCTCTTGAGGAAATTAAGCATTGGAACTCGAACTCTCTTTTTGGTTAGAGAGAGCTGTGGCATTTCCTTACTGTCCTGTCGCCATCCCCCCTTGCATTATTTCTTCATACTTACATAATTTTTTGTTTCATTTTCAAAAATTTTATTTATTTTTCTTTTTTCCTTTTTCTTTATCTCTCTTCTTTCCTCCTCTCCTTTTCCTCTCCGAATTTAGGTCTTAGTTTTCTTCCCACTATTCCTTTCCATCCTCACATTCCTCTAATCTTATTTTCTCATCACAATTCTCCCTAAACCTACTAATTTCTGATCTGCTGACTCCTTATTTGATTTACTTAGTCCATTGATCTCCAGTGGTTTGTTGTTGAACTAGATTGTATCTTTACTAGTTTTGTCTGTGTCAAACATTCTGTGCAACTACATGGCTCTGGACTGATGTTTGCCTTAAAATAGTGTTCTAGCATGGAATTTGTTTTCTTCATACCAAATGGGCAGAACAAGTCAGAGAAACACAAGAAAAATGGCAAATCCAGGTATCTCAACCCCTGCTGAACAGTTAATGAATAATCCAGAGGATAGCTCCAAAATTGCTCTACAAACACTCCTGATAAACATACTGAATGAAAAGATTGAAAGTCTTCAAAGGGCTCCGTGTGAGCATGATAGGGAAATGTGTGAGCTTGATGAGGCTAACCAAAGATTAATACATGAATTTCATGAGCATAAGTAGACTAATCAAAGATTAATAGAGGAAATGTGTGAACAGGATGAGAATAAACAAAAAGATTAATAGAGGCATTCATGGAATCCCAAACAGAAAGCTGGAGGAATTCAGGGAGGCCAAAAAGTGAATGCTGAATGAAGTCCAACAAAAGGAAAGGGAGTCTAATGAAACTATAACCAATCAACTAAGGGATTTGAAAATGAACACTGAAAACCAAATTAAGGAGGTAAAGAAGTCCATACAAGATCTAAAACAAAGCTCCAACAAAGAATAGGAAGACATAGAATCTGACCAATTAGAAGGAAAGGAAATAAAAAACAAAGTAGAAAGTCTGGACAGTAGGATAGACCATGCAGAAGATCAAATTTATAGGATTGAAGATAGCCTAGACATTATAGAGAAAGAACAGACAACTATTCAAGACAAATCCAAGAAATGTGATAGATCTATTCAACATATAGAAGACACCATCAGAAAGCCTAATTTAACACTAATGGGTATAGAGGAGGGCCTAGAGTAGGAAGATAAAGATCTAGGGAATTTACTTAACAGGATCCTAGCAGAGAACTTACCAAACATACAAAAAGATAGGTCCATTCAGATACAAGAAGGCTATAGAACCCAAACTAGGCCAGACCAGAACAGGCAATCCCACCATCACATTGTAGTCCACACAGGATCTATAAAGACCAAGGAAAGGATCCTTAAAGCTGTCAAAGAGAAAAGATCAGTGACATATAAAGGGAAACCAATCATAATAACTTCAGATTTCTCAGCAGAGACAATGAAAGCAAGAAGAGCCTGGAATGAAAAAAAAAAGAAAAAGAAAAAAAAAGAAGAGCCTGGAATGATATATGCCTGCCCTAAAAACAAACCATTATCAACCAAGAATACTGTACCCAGCTAAACTCTCCTTCATAATAGAGGGACAAATAAAAAGCTTCCAAAGCAAAGAATAACTGAAAAAATAGATCTCCACCAAACTAGCATTACAAGAGATACTTAAATAGTCCTACACATAAAAGACCAACAAGAGCATGATAAAGGCCAAGAAATGGCCCCCAGAGAATCCAAGAATCACAGGAAGAACACAGTTGGTACAGCCCCCAAGAAGGTGGAAACATGGCAGGAACTACCAAACACCTCTCAGTCCTAACTTTCAATATTAATGGATTAAACTCCCCAATCAAAGTACAGATTGTGTAGTTGGATCAAAAAGCAAGATCTTTCTATCTGTTGCCTTCAAGAGCAACACCTTGCCCACAAAAACAAATGTATTCTGAAGTGAAAGGTTGGCATAAAATCCAATGGCCCCCATAAACAGGCAGTAGCAGCAATCCTAATATCAGATAAAATAGACTTCAAATTCAAATTAGCAAGAAGAGATAAAGAAGGCCATTACAAACTAATTAAGAGATACTTAATATCTATTCACCAAATAACAGAGCACCCAAATTTATCCAAGAAACACTGCTTTCCCTACACAACTTCATAACCAACTAGACTTAACAGACATCTACAGAATATTTCACCCACAAGCATGAGAATACACGTTCTTCTCAGCAGCTCACAGAACATTTTCCAAAATAGACATTTTAGGTCACAAAGCAAATTTGTCCAAATACAGAAACATTGAAATTATGCCCTTCATTCTCTCAGACCACAAGGGAATAAAATTAGAATTCAACACCAAAAGCCACCAAAGAAAATCCTGTAACATATGGAGCCTGAAAGCACACTGTTGAACCACCAGTGGGTCATGGAAGAGATTAGAAAGGAAAGTCAAATGTTCACAATATTTAACAAAAATGAACCCATAAATTATCAGCTCCTCTGGGACACACCAAAGGCAATATTCAGAGGGAAGTTTATAGATCTGAGTTCCTATATCAACAAATTGGAGAGATCTGAAACCAGCAATTTAACAAGGCCCTTGAAGCTCCTTGAAAAAGTGCAACAAGCTAAACGCCAATCCAGTAAATGGAAACAAATAATTAAAATTAAATCTGAATTAAATGAATTATTGTCCAAAAAAGGAAGAATCAACAAAATGAAGAGTTGGTTCTTCACAAAAATTTTAAAAAATGACAGATCCTTAGCAAATCTTATCAGAAAAAGAAGAGAACACTCCCAAATAAACAAACTCAGAGATGAGAATGGAAACATCACCACAGAAGCAACCAAGATTCAGAACATAATAAGGGAATACTTCTCAAACCTTTATGCTAATAAACTTGAGAATCTGGAAGAAATGGACGAATTTCTAGCAAATATTGACTTAACCAAACTAAATCAAGATGATTTAAACCAACTTAACAGATCTATATCGAGCATTGAAATAGAAACATCAATAAGAGACCCTCCACCCAAGCAAAGCTCAGCACCAGATAAGTTCAGAGCTGAATTCTACAAGGCATTCAAAGTAAAACTCACATCAATACTCCTCCAACTCTTCAATGAAATTGAAAGTGAAAGTTCACTACCAAATTCTATGAAGCCATTATAACCCTCATCTCAAAATCAGGTAAGGACTCATCAAACAAAGAGAACCATAGACTCATTTCTTTGATAAACATTGATGCAAAACTTCTTATCAAAAAAATCATAACCTATGATCAATCAGGATTCATTTCATGGATGCAAAGCTGGTTCAACATATGCAAATTAAATAATTAAGCACATCAACAAGATTTGCTGAAGAAGAACCACATGAATATCTCAACAGATGCAGAAAAAGCATTTGACAAGATCCAACACCCCTTTATGATGAGAGCTCTGGAGAAACTAGGAATCTGTGGAATGTTCTATGGGTATAATAAAGGCTGTGTATGACAAACCTACAGTCAGCATTATACTTAATGGTGAAAAAGTAAAGCATTTCCTTTAAATTCAGGAATGAGACAAGGATGTCTACTCTCTTCACTCCTCTTTAACTTAGTATTAGAATGCCTAGCTACAGCAATGAGACAAGATGCAAACATAAAGGAGATCCAAATAGGGAAAGATGAAGTAAAACTCTCCCTCTTTAGAGATGACATGATCTTGTATGTAAAGAACCCCATCGGGGGCTGGGAAGGTGGCTCAGTGGTAAAGCGCTTGCCTTGCATGCCTGAGGCCCTGGGTTCAATTCCTCAGCACCACATAAGCAAAAAGAAAAAAGCTACAAGTGGCACTGTGGCTCAAGTGGTAGAGCGCTAGCCTTAAGCTGAAGAGCTGAGGGACAGTGCCCAGGCCCAGAGTTCAGGCCCCATGACCAGACCCCTCAAAAAAAGAACCCCATGGACTCCACTCCCAAGGCACTCAAGCTGATTCGAAACTTTGGCAAAGTAGCAGGGTATAAAATTAACCCTCAAAACTCAATGGCTTGGGCTGGGAAGGTGGCTCAGTGATAGAGTGCTTGCCTTGCATGCATGAGGCCCTCGGTTCGATTCCTCAGCACCACATAAGCAAAAAAAAAAAAAAAAAAGCCGGAAGTGGCGCTGTGGCTCAAGTGGTAGAGCGCTAGCTTTGAGCTGAAGAGCTGAGGGACAGTGCCCAGGCCCAGAGTTCAGGCCCCATGACCGGACCCCCCACCCATAATAATAATAAAAATAAATGGCTTTTCTGCATGCTAATAACGAGAAGAGCATGGCTGAAATCAGGAAACTCCTTTTGTAATAGTCCCTCCAAAAACACAATACGTAGGAGTTAACTAAAAAAGTGAAGGACCTCTATGATGAAAAGTTTAAAAACCTGAAAAAGGAAATTAAAGCAGAAGTAAGGAAGTAGAAAAACTTCCCATTCTCCTGAATTGGGAGGATTAACATTGTGAAAATGGCAATTCTGCCCAAGGCTATCTACAAATTCAATGTGATTTCCATCAAAATCCCAACAACATTCTTCAATGATATAGAAGGATCACACACCACCCTCCAGAGTATGGGATGCCTGCACCCACATGGACTTGCCTAGAAGGATTCTGCCTACACCCTGTGGCCAAAACTGGACCAAATATGACCTTGGATAGCTTTTCAGGATTTCAGGGCCAGGCCGGCACTGTGAGCAGAGCACCCACTGAAGGAGTCTATGACCATGGTGCAGCCATGACTGCGACTGCGGGTGGGGTTGGAGCCTGCACTCATCCTGCCGGACCGCCTCTGCCTCCATTGGGGATTGCCACGGGTCCTGCTCTGCCTCTTACTTGATTTTTGAAACAGGAATGCGATGGGAAACGGAGTTAAATCTCTGTTCTATTATATTTTGTAGTCTTAGAATTTTCACACACTAGACCAGCTGAAATGAGTAACATGGTAGTTATAGACCTAGAAAAAGTCACATTTAAGAAAAATGTGATTTTCTTTAATGTTTCTTTTACTCACTCATGAATATACCCTGAAATCTTTTTTTGGTCCTTTCTGTTTTTTTAATCTTTGTTCCTTTACCTCATTCCCAGACTTTATATATCCATTTGTGTGTGTGTGTGTGTGTGTGTGTGTGTGTGTGTGTGTGTGGCTCCTTAGAAAGCTGACAACCCTTGTGCCACACCACTTATTTTTTGTCTATCTCAAAGCTGCTCTAGATATCAACATTTGTCTCACAAAGTTCCAACTCCTCAGAAACTTTGCTTCTTTTGTGATGACAACTGATAATGAGTTGATGGTTACAGACCTTATCTGTACAAATACATTTGCATTTTTTTGTATCTTGGATTTGAACTCAGTGCCTCCCACTTACTATTTGAGCTACAACTCCTGCCAATTTTTTTTTCTGGTTATTTATAAATGGAATCCCCTAGACTTTTCTGCCTGGGATGGCTTTGAACAGGAATCCTCCAGATCTCAGCCTTCCAAGTAGCTATGATTACAGGAATAAACCATGGGTACCGGTCCATACTTGCCTTTTAATTCGACTTCTGACAACCTAAATTAAGTACAGTGGCTGTTTTGACCTAAGATGTATCAGTTTTCTTTCAAAATGCATATGTTTAAAGTAATCACTGAGTACCATTGTCAAGATAATAAAAATTTAAAGGAAATTACAGCATGAGGTTTGGCCCTAGTGAATGGAATTGGGTATACTTAATTAATTTCACTTAATTAGGTATGCTTAATAATAGTATTGAGGAAAGGCAGTCAACCCCTTTGTCTCTTTTGCATTCTGCAACTTAAGCACATAGCTCCACATCACTGTCTTAGAAGCAGAGACAGACCTACATCAGATGCTAAACCTCCAATGTCCTAATAGTCTACTTTTCAACTTTCTGATCTTTGAGGTATACTCTATTATAAATTATGCAAACCCTAGTATTTTATTATTGCAGCACAAAATAACTGACAAATGGCCAAACTACAGGCATGACACAAGTGACAAAGTGCCAGTCAAGCAAGTGCAAGGCCCAGTGTTCAAACAGTGATATTGACACAAAGGAACTCTATCACTTTTCAACATCTCACATTAAATTGTTACCCACAAAGTTGGACTCCTTTTAAATGAGTTGTTTCCTCTTTACTATATCTGGTATTTTTTTCAGAGTGTTCAATTCGTTTTCTAGATATCATTATTTACAATGCTAAAAAAGATCCCATTTTTATGAGCCTTTTACCAACAAACTGACCTAATATGTAAAGGGGAAATAGAAAATTGCTGGGAAAATATGAAGGCTGTTGGGTGTTGAAGATCCCACAGACTCAAGCTGAGTCAAGTTAGAGTCCCAAGAGAAGAAAAGACACACTCAGCTTCATGAGTGGTCTTTATTTTCTCAATTCCTGTTACTCTGCATAAGACAATAAGCATTCAAAAGTTAGAAAAATAAGTAAACAAAGAGAAACACACATTTTTAAGAAATCAGACTCAAAAATGGCACAGATGTTAGAACTCTCAGAGAAAAAAAATTTAGCTATGATTATTATCTAAATGGTCTCATGGAAAATGTGACAATTATGCTAAATTAGATGAGTAATTTCACCAGAGAGATGGAAACTATAATAAAAAAATCAAATAGATTTTTTTTGGTCAGATGTGGGGGCTAAGAGCTGTCCCTGAGCTCTTCAGCTCAAGACTAGTGATCTACTACTTGAGCCATGGTGCCACTTCTGGTTTTCTGGTGGTTCATTGGAGATAGTCTCATGGACTTTCCTGCCTGGGCTGGTTTTGGACCATGATCTTCAGATCTCAGCCTCCTGAGTAGCTAGGATTACAGATTTGAGTAACCAGTGCCTGGCTTCAAATGGAATTTATTTTTTGTTGGTCATGGGATTTGAACTCTGGGTCTGGGCACTGTACCTCAGCTCTTCAGCTCAAGGCTCATGATCTATCACTTGACCCACAGCACCACTTATGCGTTTCTGAGTGGTTTATTGGAGATAAGAGTCTCCTGGACTTTCCTGCCCAGACTGGCTTTGAACTTCAATCCTCAGATCTCAGCATCCTGAATAGCTAGGATTACAGGCATGACCCACCAGAGCCTGGCTACCATTCATTTTTCCCCCAGTGCTGGGGCTTGAACTCAAGGCCCGTGCACTGTCCCTGAGCTTCTTTTGCTCAGTGGTATCACTCTGCCACTTGAGCCACAGCACCACTTGTGACCTTTTCTGTTTATGTGGTACTGAGGAATCAAACCAAGGGCTTCATTCATGCTAGGCAAGCACTTTATCACTGAGCCGCTTTACCAACCCAAATGGAAATTTTTTAATGAAAAAATAATTATTAAGATGAAAAACTGGAGATGTAGCTCAACTTGTAGAGTTTCTTTCCTGTGTACAAAAGGCCTTAATTTCAATCCCAGGTACCTCAGAAAAAAAGAAAGAAGGAAGGAAGGAAGGAAGGAAAGAGAAAGAAGCTGTGTGCCAATGACTCATGCCTGTAATTTTAACTATTCGGGAGGCTGAGCTCTGAGGATCAAAATTTGATCACAACTCAGGCAGGAAAGTCTGTGAGAAGTAGAGTTATAGCTCAAGTTGTAGAGTGCTAGCTAGCTGTGAGCAAAAATCTAAGTGGAAAAGACAGACAGAAAGAGAGAGAGAGAAAGAAAGAAAGAAAGAAAGAAAGAAAGAAAGAAAGAAAGAAAGAAAGAAAGAAAGAAAGAAAGAAAGAAAGAAAGAGAAAGAGAGGGAGAAAAAGAAAAGAAGGATGGAAGGAAGGATAAAGATTTTATTAATAGAATCCAAGACAGTGGAGAAAAGACTCCAATTTTAAGACATATCAATAATAATTACTCAAAATAAAATAAAAGGGAAAAAAGACTGGAAAAGAAGCTATATAAGTGCTATGACACAGGTCAAACAATTTAATATGTGAATAATTGGAAATCTACAAGTTAATTAAAAAGAGGTTAGGGGAGAAGAAATATTTGTGCAATGACCAAAAATTTCTAAAATTGATGACAGAGCATCTCCTTATAAACTTTATCCCAACACCATGGCTAATTTAAGGAACTTAAAGAATGTCAAGCAGAATATATGCAAGAAATCATAACCAGCACATCATAGTCAAACTGTGAAAAGGAAAAAGTAAAAGGTAAAATCTTGACTGTAACTACAGAACAAAGTCATACTGTCCACAGGCTCATGGCATAAACTTTATAAGCTGGAAGATGATGGAGTGATATATCTGGAGCACTGGGGGACAAAAAGAATGTCAAATAAGATCCCACATACAGAGAAAATGTATAAAAAATAAAGAAATAAAGAACTTTTTTGCCAAGTAATTGGGGAAATTCACTGTCATAGATATATCTCTAAAAAATAATCCAAGAAAATTTCTCAGGGGAAATTCAATATCACAGATAAATCTCTAAAACATAATCCAAGAAAATTTCTCAAGCAGAAGTGATTTTCATATTAGACAGAAATATGCATCCATAAAAAGAAGTAAAAACCTTGGTGATTAAATATATGAAAGAAAAATAACTCTCATTTTAACTACTCAAATATTAATATTATAGTAAAAATAATAGTAATATATTTTTGCCTGTATTTATAGACTGAAATTAACAATATCATGAATAATAAGAAAATAAGGAGCAGAATTCTGAAGTTTCTATACTATATATGAACATGTACTTCAAAATAAGATAATCAGAAATGAAAGTTATATAGAAAAAAGAGAAATAGTCAAGAAATAGCAAATCATAAAACAACAATACAAAAAGAATCTCAAATCATAAAAAAAGACCAGAGACAACAAAGAGAAAGCAATTCAATTAAAATGAGTCTAACTATGTAGGTAACCATAATTTAATAGAAATGTTGGAAAAAGTTAAAAAATAAATAACAATTTTAAAAGCAAAGAACTTTAAAAATAATTCTTTAAACAGTTTGTCAGATTGGATATTAATAGCAAATCACAACCAAGTTAAGAAATCTACTTTAAATATAAAGATTAAAAGCACAGAAAAAATACTATATAAACACTCACCACAAGAAAGAAACAGTAGCTGTGTAATACTGAATAAAATTGACTTTAGAAAAAGAAATATTGGGGCTGGGAAGGTGGCTCAGTGGTAGAGTGCTCGCCTTGCATGCATGAGGCCATGGATTCTATTCTTCAGCATCACATAAACAGAAAAAAAAAATGGCGCTGTGGCAAGTGGTAGAGAGCTAAGCTTGAGCTGAAGAGCTGAGGGACAGCACCCAGGCCCAGAGTTCAAGCCTCATGACCAACAACAACAACAAAAAAAAAAAAAAAAAAAAAAGGAAAGGAAAGGAAAGGAAAGGAAAGGAAAGGAAAAGAAAGGAAAGGAAAGGAAAGGAAAGGAAAGGAAAGGAAAGGAAAGGAAAGGAAAGGAAAGGAAAGGAAAGGAAAGGAAAGGAAAGGAAAGGAAAGGAAAGGAAAAAATGTTATTGGGGATAAAGAGGAACATTATACCATATGTGGAAGACTAAAATTGGATCCCTGTCTGTCAACCTGCACTAATATCAACTGAAAATGGGTCAAAGACATCAAGGTCAAGATCTGAAACTTTGAAACTACAAAAAAAGAGTAAGAGAAAAACATTAGAACTTACTGGTGTAGGCAATAACTTTCTGAAAAGAATCTCAGGGACTCAGCAGATAAGATAGAGACTTGACAAATAGGATTACATTACACTAAGAAAATTCTGCACAGCAAGGACATAGCTATTAAACTATAAAGACAGCCAATAGACTAGGAGAAGATCTTTTCCAGATATATATCTGACAAAGGCCCAATATCCAAAATATACAAGAGCTCAAGAAATTAATCCCCCCTCCCAAATCAATGTCAATGGACTTCTCAGAAGTGGGCAATGGAACGGAATAGAAACTTCTCAGAAGAAGAAGGGCCAATAAACACCTGAGGAAATGCTCAGTATCTCTGGAAAATCTCTGCAAATCAAAACAGCAATGATATTCTATCTCACCCCAGATTGTCCAGCATTGAGAATTTAAACAATAACAAATGCTGTGGTCAAAAGAACCCTATTGCACTGTAGGTGGGAATGTAAACTACTACAACCCTCTGGAAGAGGGTTTGGATAGTTGCCAGAAAGCTAAACCTAGAGCTATCCTAGGATAGCTTGGGCTTCTACCCAGAACATTACAAGTCAGGATACAATAAAGACACTTGCATATCCATGTTTGTTCCCACATTATTCACAGTAGCAAAGTTATGTAAACAGCCCAAGTGCCCTACAACAGATGGGTGGACCAAGAAAATAGGATATGACTATACAATGAAATTTGTTGATCCATTAGAAAGAATAACATTATCTCATTTGCAGGGAAATAAATGGGCCTAGAAAAAAATCATGGGAGGTGAAGTAAAACAAGTTCAGAGAGACAAATGGTACATGTTTTTTTCTCATGTGTAGAAGCTAGACATAAAATACAAATATGCACAATAGCATATACAGATCCCAATGGATTTACACATAAATTGACTGAAGGATGATACTTAGGACAGGAATCTAAATGTGTAACTCATCTGAAGTAGAAACATGGGCAAAGAGAGGGACATATGAATGGAGGAAGGAAGGGTGAAAAATATAGTCAGAGCCAATGTACATATAAAAGTTGAACTGTGTAACTTGAGAGTAAGAATGGAAGGGGGGAAATGGGGAACGATGATGAGAAATGGGGAAGAATGACCAAGATGTATTGTATTCATAACCTGATTTATACAATTGTAACCTGTTTATGCAATCACTTAATAAAAACAATAGTAATAAAAGAATAAAGCCAAGAGGTGGTGATTCATACTTGTAATATCTGAGGATCATTGTTCAAAGCCAGCCTGGGCAGGAAAATCCTTGAGACTTTTATTTCCAATTAACCATCAAAAATGTAGGAAGCGAAGTTGTGGCTCAGGAGTTAAAGCACTAATCTTGAGCAAAAAAAGTCAGAAACAGCATGTAGGACCGGGTTCTAGGCTCAGGACCAGCACACATTCAAAAAAATTACATAATGATAAAAAGGGTCATTTCTCCAAAAACACAAAACTGTAAATTTTATATACATCTCATAACACCTTCAAATACATGAAACAAAATTACACAGCTGTAAATAAAAATAGACATGGTCATATTTATAATTGAGGATGGCAACACTTCTCTCTCAGGAATAATAAAATAATATATTAGTAAATATATCAGGATGATTCTTTTTGTCAGTCATGAGGCCTAAACTCTGGACCCAGACTCTGTCCCCCAGCTCTTCAGCTCAAGGCTAGCGCTCTACCACTTGAGCCATTTCACCACTTAAAGCTTTTTCTGCTTATGTGGTGCTGAGGAGTTGAACCCAGGGCCTCATGCATGTAAGGCAAGCACTCTACCCCTGAGCCACCTTCCCAGCCCCTATCATGATGATTTGTAGTTAAATTTAGATGTCTTGAAGGAAATTTTTCATAATTTCCTTTTTTGTATTTTCTGATTAGGATTCATGAAGAGAAATCATATTTTTGTGCAAGATAAGGAAGGCAGAAATAGTGAGGCAGCCATTTTAGAGACCAGACAACATTGTTTTGTTACAACTGACTTACATGGGGCAGCAATAGAGACTGTTGTGTTCATCCTTCCTATGTAATTCCTGAGCCAAGTGTAGGTCAATTTCTATTGCAGTAGCAATAAACTCTCTTGCTAGATATCTATAAATCAAGGTCAGATCAGACATGAAATTCAGTCATCCACCTATGTTCAGCTGTTTGTTGTGGCTCACAGCTAATCAGTGATTTTCTCGTGCTGTATTCTTTCTTTTCTGACTGCATGTCTGACCTCTAGCCTTCATCCCTAGGTTCAGGTGCAGATAACAGTCTTGGAGATGCTAATGAGCTCCTATCATTGTATAAGATCAAATACTTTAATATACCTGTTTCTCAGTTTATATATCTCTATATATTTATATCTGCATGACCACCAACATTTATATTGACATCTACCCATGATTATATTTACATATCCTAATAATTCTGTTTCTCTGATTGAAACTTGATACACTGAATTTGATACACGATATTTCCAGAAGTGCAAGCATTCAAGGATAAGTTCTCTGAAATAGTTCTCTGAAATAAATTAGACTCTCTGATACAATTAAACTTAAAAACATTATTTGCAGGGATAACTGGTCATTGGCCCATACTGCAGCCAGTTCCTACAGCAGGCAGTTTTCCAGGTATTTAGAAATTTCAGCCACAGAATATTTTAGCAAAAATAATACGTGGGTGAATTGTTCATCTAGTGCTGTATATGTGGAAAAGAAAATAATTTAGTTGGGCCTTAATTTCTGAACTAAAGGGTTTTGTATGTGACCTATAAACTTCTGTACAGTCCTAATGAGAACAAACTATCTGTATCTATAGGCTGGATACTTGTGAGGGACAACCAAACACTTGGTATTGTAGATGGCTGAATTACAAATGCAGACTGGATTTCCTATTTTACAGCATCTCCTTTGTTTTTTTTTTTTTTTTTTTTTTGTCGGCCGTGGGGCTTGAACTCTGGGCCTGGGCGCTGTCCCTCAGCTCTTCAGCTCAAGGCGAGCGCTCTACCACTTGAGCTACAGCGCCACTTCCGGTTTTCTGGTGGTTTATTGGAGATAGGAGTCTCACAGTCTCTCCTGCCCGGGCTGGCTTTGAACCGCGATCCTCAGATCTCAGCCTCCTGAGTAGCTAGGATTACAGGCGTGAGCCACCAGCGCCCGGCAGCATCTCCTTTGTTAAACTTAAAGCACTACTATGGTTGGACTAGAATCTGAAAAATTTGGAAGGGGACCTATTTCAAGGAAGCTGAGGACTTTTAACCCTCAATTTCTACCATATTTTTTGCCCCTTGTAGAGGCATCATTCTAACATTTGCCTAAGAAGCTTAGTCTCCTTTTACCCTAAAATGAACCTATAATGTCTTTCCTACAGTAGTTATCTTAAAAAGTACTCTGTGGTTCTTTAGGATTTGTACCCACTACTCTTTTTGCTTAGTCCAGTTAAAAACTCAAGACACTGTAGGTCACAAATGGTGAAACACAAAATGTGACCTGTGATGAGATAAGGATAACCCCCAAATAATAACTTTCCAGGAACCTGAGATATCTATATAAGGATAGATTTTCAATGTAGGATGAAGGTAAAAAACATACAAAGTTGGATCAGGATAGTGTATGGATAAGGATCATTAATCAGAGATTCTGGGTTTAAAACTAATAAGCAAGAGATGGTTTTAACAGTACTCTTGGTTAGTTGTTTAAAGTGTAGTTAGACAGTTGACTCTGGTGAATAGTTAAAGCACCAAATCTTTGGCACACCCCACAGTAAGTCATCCAAAGGATTAGGCTACATTGTTTAATTAACACATTCTCTTCTTAGTAAACAATTGTTATTTATACTTACTAACTGCATTCTTCAATTTTGGTATCAGTAATGATTTGCATTCACAAACCTTTTTATTGAAAGCATTTGCTAAAATTCTTTAACAATTATGGCTGCCTGAGCCATTTCCACCACTGGTTTTCCCCACAGCATAGCCATTTTGACCGATTCTGTCAGGTTGCTTATACATAAAATATACTTTATAATGATTAAAAATGTACATTTTTAATTGCTAATTTTATTTATTGTAAAAGTGATGAGAAGGGGGTTAAAGTTACATAAGTAAGGTAATGAGCACATTTCTTTTTGAACACTGTTATCCCCTTCTTCATTTTCCCTCCCTACTCACCTCACCCACCTCAAGTTGTATATTTCACTTCCAACTTAGTGTCTAGTGAGTATCATTGTTTCATTAGTTCATCATATGTATGGCTGTTTCTGTGATTCCTTTTTCCCTTCCATGGATAAAATTATATACAAGACTAAGGGTACATAAAACTAAAAATGAAAGAACTTCAAACAGTACATAATGAAAAAAAAAAACCTCTTATTTCCAAATCTTGGAGTTTTTTTATTTTATTTTATTTTATTTTATTTTATTTTATTTGAGAACATACTGTACAGAGGGGTTACAATTACATGGGCAGGATAATGCATACATTTCTTACCAAGCATTGCAGCCTCCTCCTTTGTTTACCCTTCACCTCCCTTCCCAGCCTCCCCCCTCCCCCCACCCAATCATACCCCCCTCCCCCCCCACACCGACATTGTAAAGCTGGTTTTGACATGACATTTTGTACTTCTCATTGTTGCAACAGGTCCACCTGAATCCTTAAACGACTTGTTTGTCCCCATCTTCTCCACATGTTATACTGACATCAAATATAGTGAAAGCGGGGGTTACACTGTGGGGGAGGGACATACACAGCAACAAAGAAATAATCTTATATTGTGATCCTCTGCTATGAATAACATAGACATATTCCAGTTATTACAAATGAGGGAAACCATGAAGTCTATGTTTCTTTGAGTCTGGCTTACTTCACTTAATATTATTTTTTCCAAGTCTTTCCATTTCTTTACAAATGGGGCGATGCCATTTTTTCTGATGGAAGCATAGAATTCCATTATGTATATACCTCATTTTCTTGATCTATCATCTACTGAGGGGCATCTGGGTTGATTCCCTATCTTAACTATGGTAACTAATGCTGCAATGAACATGGTTGTGCTGGTAGCTTTCGTATGGTCCTTTGATAAATGCCCAGGAGTAGGATTGCTGGATCATAGGGGAGTTCTATGTTTAGTCTTTTGAGGAACCTCCACAGTATTTCCAGAGCGGTTGAACAAGTTTGCACTCCCACCAACAGTGTGGTAGCATTCCCTTTGGCCACATCCCTCTCAGCATCTGTTATTATTACATTTCCTGATAATGGCCATTCTAACTGGGGAAAGGAGGAATATCAATGCTGTTTTGATTTGCATTTCTTTTATGTCCAGAGATGTACATTTCTTCATGTGTCTATTGGCCATTCTTTCCTCTTTAGAGGAGTCTCTTTAAGTCTTTAGCCCACTTGTTAATAGGGTTGGTGTTTATATGAGGATTTGTTTTGAGGGGATTTAATTTTTTGAGCTCTAAGTATATTTTAGATATGAAGCCCTTGTCTGTTGTATGTCTAGTAAAGATCTTCTCTCTGTGTGTTTTCTGTTTATCTTATTAGCTATGTCCTTTGTCATGCAGAAGCACTGCAGTTTAATGTAATCCTATTTATCTAACCTTTAAAAAATCTTTATTATTATTATTGTTATTATTATTATTATTATTGTTATCATTAAGTAGTTGTACAAAGAAGTTCCCATTCTAAAAACAATATGTGAATACACCCATCCATCCTAACCCATCCCTTCTCCCACTTCTTAAAAAAATCGAGATAGGTGATTCCATAATTTCACATATTTCACAAGTATTGTAGAATAGTGATACTTAAAGTCACAAACACATTTTAACCTTCACAAGGCAAATTATCATTATCATAGTCTATGAAGTTTGTGAATTCTCTGAGATTTGACAATACAAATTATTTCTTCTACCCCAGGTGATGTTTACATTTCTTTCCTTTTGCTTAGTGTAGGCTATTTGCTCTTTCCCTCTCATTCCTCCCTTCTCATCGCTGTCTTTGGGTCACTTAGTTCTTTTTCTTCTATGTCCAGTGCAGCTGATGGGCCCCTATGTTTTATGTTGTTCCATTTCCCACTTATTCTGTTCCTCCTCCATTTTGTGCATATATCTACCAAATATACAGTCAAGAACATGGAGTCATTTAGTGATGATATGACAAAATGAGTGGCTGTCCTTTGTTTCTCGAGTCTTGTTTACTTTGCCATATCTTCTTGCATTTTGGCTTTAGCATCCACATATCAGGGAGACCATGTGCTGTTTGTCCCTTTGTTCTTGGCTTACCTCGCTCAAAATAATTTGCTCTAGTTCTACTCATTTCCCTGCCATTATTTTGTCCTTTCTAATGGCTGCATAATATTCCATTGTATATGGGTACCACAGTTTTGGGATCCACTCATCAGTAGTGGGGCATCTGGGTTGTTTCCAAATCTTGGTTATTGTGAACAGTATTGCAATGAACATGGAGGTGCATGTGTCTTTGTATACTGGTTCCTGTTGTTCAGGGTAGATGCCTAGGAGTGGTATGGCTGGATCATAGGGGAGGTCTATATTTAGCTTTCTGAGGTACCTCCAGACTGTTTTCCAAAGTGGTTGTATTAGTACACATTACCACCAGTAATGCAGTATGGTTCCTCTTTCTCTGCATCCCCTCCAGCATTTGTCATTGGCTGAATTTAGGATGTGAGCGATTCTGACTGGGGTAAGGTGGTATCGCAGTGTTGTTTTTAATTTGCATTTCCTTTACAGCCAGGGATGATGAACATTTCTTCATGTGTTTCTTTGCCATTTTTATCTCTTCTTCTGAGGTCTCTCTTTAGCTCTCTTGCCCATTTCAAGATTGGTTTGTTACATTTGTGAGGGGTTAGTTTCTTCAGTTCCCTGTATATAATGGATATTAGACCTTTGTCTGATATATTGCTGGTAAATATTTTTTCCCAATTAGTAGGCTTTCCTTCTAGTTTGGTTGCTATTTCTTTATCTGTGCAGAAACTTTTTATTTTAAGGTAGTCCCATTTATTGAGTCTCTCTCCAATTTGTTTTTACCCTGGGATTCTGTTCAGGAAGTTCCTGCCTGTGCCTATAAGTTCAAGTATCTCTCCTACTTTGTCCTGCAGTAGTTTCAGAGCATCAGGTTTGATGTTAAGGCCTTTAATTCATTTTGAGTTGATGTTAGTACATGGTAACAGGGTAGGGTCCACTTTTAGTTTTCTGCATGTGGCAACCCAGTTTCCCCAACCCCAGTAGTTGAAGAGGTTATGATTCTTCCACTGTATGTCTTTGGCTCCTTTATCAAATATCAACTGACTGTACATATTCAGCTTTATTGCCGGATCCTCTAATCTGTTCCTTTGGTCTTCCTGTCTCTTTGTGCCAGTACCAAGCTGCCTCTGTTATTATGGCTGTATAGTAGAGCTTGAAGTCTGGTATCATGATCCCTCGTCCATTCTTTCTTTTGCTTAGAATTGTTTTGGCTATTCTAGGTCTTTTGTTGTTCCATATGAATTTTTGGACTGTTTTCTCTATTTCAGTAAAGTAGGCCATTGGAATTTTATTTGGCAGTATGACCATTTTCACTATATAATTCTGCCTATCCAGGAACATGGGAGATCTTTCCATTTTCTGGTATCCTCTATGATTCCTTTTTTAAGGCTTTTATAGTTTTCATGAAATAGACCCTTTACATCTTTGGTTAGGTTAATTCCTCAATATTTTATCTTTTTTTTGAGGTTATTGTGAATGGAGTTGTTTCCTTGATTTCCCTTTCTGCTTGTACATTGTTGGTGTACAGAAAGGCAACTGATTTTTATGGGTTATTTTGTATCCTGCTACTTTGCCAAAGTGGTTTATAAGCTCTAAGAGTTTGGGGATGGATCTTTTGGGATCATTAAGGTGTAAAATCATGTCATCTGCAAAAAGAGATAGTTTAACTTTTTCCTCCCTATGTGGGTCCCTTTAATGTCTTTTTCTTGCCTTATTGCTCTGGCTAAGGATGCCAGAACTATACTGAAGAGGAGTGTTTTCAGGGGGATTGGTTGTAGTTTTTCCTAATTAAGTTTTATGGAATGTTATTTCTATTCCTATTGTTACAGAGCTTTTTAATATTAATGAGTGTTGTATTTTATCAAAATTCTTTTCCACGTCAATGGAGATAATCATGTGGTTCTTGACCTTGGATCTGTTGATGTGATGGATTACATTTATTGACTTACGTATTTAAGCCATCCTTGCATCTCTGGGATGAAGCCTACTTGGTCATAATGTATGATTTTTTGATGTGTCTGGATTTTGTTGGCTAGAATTTTACTGAGGAGCTTTGCATCTGTGTTCATCAAAGAGATTGTTCTGTAGTTTTCTTTTTGTTGAGTCTTTGCCTGGTTTGGGGATGAGTGTGATATTGGCTTTGTAGAATGACTTTGGGATTGCTCCCTGTATTTCTATTTCTCTGAAGAGCTTGAGGAGTATGGCTATTAGTTCCTCTTTAAAGGTCTTATAGAATTCCGTAGTGAATCCATCTGGTCCTGGGCTTTTCCTTGTTGGAATGCGTCCATGTAGGTTAAATTGGCATGTTCAATTTTTTATTTATTCTTAGCTCAGTTTGGGCAATTTGTATTTCTCTAGAAATTCATCCATTTCTTGTATGTTTTCCTTTCTTTGTGAGTATAAGGTCTGGAAATATTTTTATGATTGTTTGGATGTCTTGGATGTTGTAATTTTTCCTGTGGTATCTCTGATCTTATTGATTTGGGTGTCTTCTTTTTTTAGTTAATCTTTCCAGTGGTCTATCAATTTTATTGATTTTTTTTCAAAAAAAACAGCTTTTGTTTTATAAATTTTGTTTATAGTTTTCTTAGTTTCTATCTAATTATTTCATCTCTTATTTTGGTTATCTTGTTGCATCTAGCAACTTCAAGTTCAACTTTTCTTGTTTCTCTAGCACTTTTTGTTGCATCATACGATCGTTTACTTGGTCTGTCTCTGTTTTCTTGATGTGCACACTGAGAGCATTAAATTTGCCCCTCAGGACTGCTTTTGCTGTGCCCCATAAATTTCTTTGGGACGTGTCTTCATTTTCATTGAATTGTAACAACTTTTTAATTTCTTCTTTAATTTCTTCTGTGACCCATGTGTTGCTCAGCAGTGTGCTGTTTAATTTCCACGTGTTTGTGATTTTTCTACTGTATGCCTTGTTATTGAGAACTAGTCTGATTCCACTATGGTCAGATAGAATACAGGGTATCATGTTGATCCTCTTGTATTTGCTCAAATGCCTTGTATTAAATAAGATATGATCTATTTTAGAAAACGTTCCATGGGCTGCTGAGAAGAATGTGTACTGGGTTGTTGCTGGGTGGAAAACTCAGTATATGTCAGTTAAATCTGCTTGAGATATGGCATCATTTACTTCAGAGATGTCTTAGCCAATTCTTTGGTTGGTAGGCCTGTCTTTTGGTGAGAGTGGAGTATTAAAGTCTCCTAGTATTATTATATTTGGAACCATCTTTTCCTGTAAATCTGAGAGTATTTGCTTAACATATTTGGGTGCACCACTGTTTGGGGCATATAGATCAACAATGGTGATATCCTCTTCTTGGATTGTTCCCTGTATTAATATGTAGTGACCTTCTTTGTCTTTTTGTAATGATTTTAATGTAAAGTTTATTTTATTAAATATCAGAATGGCAACTCCTGCCTTCTTTCTGGGGGCATTTGCATGGTAGATCTTCCTTCATCCTTTCACTTGATGTTTGCTTTTATCTTTGGCTGTGAGGTGGGTCTCCTGAAGACAACAAATTGATGGATCATTTTTTCTGTTCTAATCTGCAGTTCTTTTTCTTTTGATTGGTGAATTGAGTACATTCATATTTATGGTTATTATAGAGAGGTATATTGTGTTTCCTGTCATTTTCCTACCTTCCTAACTTTTTCTTCTTTCCTTTCTTCCTGTGTTTACGAAGTTGGTCTCCTAACAATATCTACCTTGCATGGATCCCTGTTCTTGATTGCTTTCTTTGGATAGTAATCCTCTCTTAATATTCTTTGTAATGCAGGCTTATTGTTTATGAATTCATTTAGTTTTTATTTACTATTAAAATTTTTAGTTTCTCCATAGAATATAATTGCTAGTTTCTCGGGCTGGAAGTTATTGGTTCTCAGGGCTTGGATGTTACTTTCCCAGGCTTTCCTTGCATTCGGTGTCTGTGTGGAGAGATTTGCAATGATTCTAATTTTTTTTCTTCTTTGCTTTTGCTGCATGCAAGATTGCTTCTTTATTGCTAAAGTCTTGCATTTTTACTATAATGTGCCTAGCAGTGTTCCTCCTGGGATCTTGCTTGTTATGTGTTCTGTAGGACTGTTGTATAGGTAAGATTTTCTCTTTTAAGACTGGGGAAATTTTTGGTGATAATCTTGTTAAATAAGTGTTGCATTCCTTTATTCTGGTATTCCTCCCCTTTGTCCATCCCAATTATATGAAGGTTAAATTTCTTGGCACAGTCTGCTTGTTCTTGGACTTCCCCTTGGCATTTTTTGAGTGTCTTTCCATATCTGTTACTTTTTTCCAGTGCTTGCATTTTGTCTTCAGTATCTGATATTCTATTTTCCACTTTATTCACTTTATCAACTGTGGCTTCCATTGTGGAATGCATGGAGGAAATTGAATTTTGCATGGAGGAAATTGAGCCATTTATAATTTCTATGTTGTTCCTTAGAATATTAATCTTATCTTTTAGCGAGGTGTGTACTGCATCTATTTTTGAGTGCATTTCTTGTTTGAGGGCCTGGATCTCTTTTGATAGCTTGTTCCTTCTATCTTTAAGTTTGTGATCTATTTCTTATTTTAATTCTTTTTTTTTTTTGTTTTGTTTGTTTTTTTTTAACTGTATTTTTTTTGTCTTTTCTTTTTTTGGTACTGGGGATCGAACCCAGGACTTTGCACTTGCCAGGCAAGCGCTTTGCCACTGAGCTACATCCCAGCCCTCTTAATTTAATTCTTGAACCATTACCTCTATTGTCTCTTGGATGTAGCATTTGTCTTCTATTTCTTCTTCACTTCCACTAGTGTTCTCCTCTGTGTGGTTGCTGGACTTTGAGTCTGGTTTACGATCTTGGCTGTTGATGAATCTTGTAATTTTTCACTGTGATTTTCGCATGTGGATTCAGGGATTGCTGGAGACTAATTCCAGGTTCTGACTGTTTTTGTCACTCAGTGGCTACCTTTGCTTGGTTCTGGATTTGTTCCTGGATCAATTGATGTAGCTTATTCTCAGCACTGGACTGCTTGAGAGTACTTTACCTAGTCCGAGGTTCTGTTGTGGGAGGGGCTGCTATCCAGCTGCTGGTCTGACCCACATAGGGCTTACTCATTAGATTGTGGTGGGCAGACATACTAGGCCCTCTACTGGGTGTGCACTCAGGTCCTGACCAGTCAGGGGCAGACAGTTGAAATAGCTAGGGTTCCTACCTGGGATGCAGGTAGAACTCCTTCAACTGCCTACTGTATATCTTAGGCAGTTCTGGCCTTTAGTCAAGGACCGTCAGTCTAGACTACTTGCATTCCCTCTCAGGGGTGCTCTTGGTCAAGCCTGGCGGGCTGCGTGTGCCCACTGGTTGTTGGTGAAATTGTACAGCTCCCAGCTTCCTTAGGGCCTTTAGCCCAGCTGGTATGGGGAGTGTAAGCTAAGTTCTGGAGGTTACCTCCAGTGCTGTTCTCCTGTGGCAGGGGAAGTGAGGTGGGGGGGGCATCCCCTGTGGGGTACTCACTTATCCTGGTACTGGTTTGGAGCCGTCCAGTGGTGCTGTGACAGATGGCTGGTTTTGTCCACTGTAGGTTGCTGGTCACCACTGTGTTCTGCATTGGTTGAGATGATTGTGGGCCATGCTGGGTGGTGGTGCAGGCTGGGTCAGTGTTTCATAGACTTTGCCATTCTTTATGCTGTCCAGGTCTGCACTGCAGGTTTGGGGTTCCTCACCGATGTCTTCCCTTCCCTTCCCCCTCCCCCACTCCAGGCTAGACCACTTCCATGGGCTGGTGCAGGGAGGCACAGGGTTACACCGCAAGTCTGGGGTCTTTTGCTACCACTGTGGCCGCTGCTAGGGCCAACGTTGCTAGACAGGCTGGGCTGGGTTGCTTATATGGGCTGGTGCAAAGATGCGCCGCACCCCCCCATGAGTCTGGGGTCATTCGTTGCCACAGCTGGCACCCCAGGCTGAGCTTGTCTGCTTCCCCCGGCTGGGGCTGAGAAGCACCGGGCCAAGTCTAGGGTTGTTTATTGCTGCTGCTGCTGCTGCTGCTGCTGCTGCTGCTGCTACCCCAGGCTAAGCAGGGCTGCTTATGCAAACCAGTTGGGCTGGGCCACTTATGCAAGCCAGTACAGAAAGGCGCTGTGCCCAGTCGCCATGGATCTGGAGTTGTTCGCCACTGCTGTCACCACCACAGCCATCATGGCTGTCCTGGATTGGGAATAGGCTGTTCTTGTGGGTGGATGCAGGGAGGAGCTGGGCCTTGAGACACAGGTTGTTCGCTGCCACCACCCGAGGCTGGGCTGTACCTTCAGGCCAGTGCAAAGATGCACTGGGCCTGGAGTCTGGAGTAGTTTGCTGTCACTGCCAGCTGCTGCTGCTGCTGCTATGGGTTAGGTTAGGCTGTTTATGCCAGCCGGGCAGAGGCACCATGCTGCCAGTCTGGGGTCATTCACCTCTGCTCCCAGCTGCCACTGCTGCTCCTGGCTGGGTTGGGCTGCTTGCACTGGCTGGGCAGCAGTGCCGTGCTGTGGAGGGTGTGTGTGGGGGGGGGGGGGTAGGGTCTTCATGCCTGTTCTGTGTTCCAAATTTTCTGTTTGTATTCTCCTGGTCAGCACTGGCTCTTGGGAGTCTTCAGGGAGCCTTTGGACACTTGTGGCTCTGTGGTCCTCGGTGGGTCCAGAGCAAGGCCGCTTGCGCAGCTTAATGCAGAGCTCTGCTACCAGTGAGGGGTGGGAGAAGGGTCTTCCTGCTTTACCGTCTTTGTGTAAGTTCTGAAATTTTTCCCTTTTCTTTTTTCACTTCCTTTATCTCTCTGAGTTATTGCCTTATTGTTGTTGTCAGTCTCTTGGAGAAATGGAGCATTGAAACCCAAACTTTCTATCTGGTTGGAGAGAGCTGTGGCATTTCTCTATTGTTCTGTCACCATCTTGGCCCCTCACCTTTTTTTTTGATTTGTTGTTTCTGGGTCTTTATTAAGAAAGTTTCGACCTGTGCCAAGGAGCTCTATTTGTTGTAAGGTAAATCATTCCAGAAGCCACATTTTAAAATATAGAATATAGAATATTGGAGTCATTATTATACAGTTAACAGGCTGCAGGCCACCAGTTGTTACAAAGGAAAATACACATAACACAGCTAGGAAACATGCTAAAGAGGAAAGATATAAAAAAAGCAATACCAACAAGCCAATTCAGCTCAAATGGAGAGTTGAATTGGGACTCCATGATGACTGGAGATGAGCCAGGAAGCAGGACACAGGACATGACCACAGAAACACACATGGCATGACCCCGGGCAGCTTGACTGGTCCAAGCCTAAATAGGTTGATGCAGGGGGCAGATCCTCAGGAAATTCCAAGTTCCAGGCACTGGAATAACAGATTCACTATCCTATCAGCCAAGTGCCTGCCCCTGCCTCTAGGGGTTTGGGCATGCCCATTATCTGGGAAGCAGGTGATGGGGGGGGGGTTCCTTGCCCAGCATGAAGACAAGATGCCAGACCCTTCAATCCACCACGTGGCCAATATAGTACAGGCCAGACCCGACCTCTTTACTTCATTCCCTCCTTTTTATCTTATGTACATGAAATCAAATCATTGATTTTTCTGTAAAAGGACCACATTTTGTTGTTGTTGTTGTTGTTGTTTGTTTGTTTGGTTGGTTTTTTTGGGGTCTGGTCATGGGCCTGAACTCTGGGCCTGGGCACTGTCCCTCAGCTCTTCAGCTCAAGGCTAGCGCTCTACCACTTGAGCCACAGCACCACTTCCGGGTTTTTTCTTTTTGCTTATATGGTGCTGAGGAATCGAACTCATGCATGCAAGGCAAGCGCTCTACCACTGAGCCACCTTCCCAGCCCAAAAGGACCACATTTTTGCCTATGCTATTTACTTCTGTAATTTATGGAGTCTCCAGTAGTTAAAAGTTGGTTCCATATGGTTGGTACCCATAGAGTCAGGGGACTTTGCACTGCTTTCCCATGTCAGGTAGGTTATGATTTACAAACCTATGTCCCACAAAAAGAATGTCCTGTAACCAAAGTATTACGTTAGGCAGATCCAAGCAGTCTTTCACCAGGTATCAGCTGCTGGTGATGGAATCACTTTACTCCAATTAAAAGCAACAAAGATGCTCATTGGAAGGAATTATATATCATGATCTAACCTGGAACCTTTTTGCTGGGTCATGGGGCTTGAACTCTGGCCTGAACACTGTCCCCCAGCTCTTCATCTCAAGGCTAGTGCTCTACCACTAGAACCACAGCACCACTTCCAGATTTTTCTGCTTATGTGGTGCTGAGTAATCGAACCCAGGGCCTCATGCATGTGAGGCAAGCACTCTACACTGAGCCACTTTCCCAGCCCCTTACCTGAAACTTATTAAGGGCCAACATCTGACAAACTTGTAAGAATCCTCTGTTCTTTGCTCTGTTTTTTACAAAAAAAAAAAAAAAAAAAAAGCCTATAAGGGAAAACTGTAGCAATTTTGGTAATCCTAATTTATCTTTTTGGATTTTTAAAGAAACTTTTAGGACAATTTAATTTTAAGCTTTGTCCTGGAGGCCAGCCATTCCCTTACTACTTCCCAATTTTTACAATGGAGATGCCATTTTTAATCCTCTTTCCTAAAGGCACTTTAATTTGCATTTAAATGCCTTGTTGGTACACTGGGCACACCCATTACCTCTCAGCCAAAGGTTTTAAACTGGCCACTTTTTTTTCCTGCAGTCTGAGTTACCTTTAAGAAATTTTCAGTTTTTGTTAATGCAAGAATTATAGGCACTAACACTGTACCAAGAATCTAGACTTAGTATCTTTTTTGTCTTTTAAAAAAAATACATCCAATAGCAAAAATGGCATAGAAATCAAATTACATCATGTAAATAAACTCTTTTAAACTCTTCTTTAAAACTTTTTTAAGTTAAATACATCCAAGGGGGCAGTTTTAGAAATATCAATTACAACATCAATTTTTACCATCTTTGATAAAGTTATCCAGTCCTATTCAATATAATTCACTGGCTGAGCACTGTCTCAAAATGCTTCTTTTTGCTCAAGGCTACCACTCTACTGCTTTAGCCACTGTGCCACTTTTATGTTTTTTTGTTTGTTTGTTTTTTTCCTATGTATGTGGTACTGAGGAATCAAACCTAGGGCTTTATGCATGCTAGGCTGTCAGAGACATGTGACCCCGCTTAAGGATTTATGTTCTGTGTGAGGTTTATGTATGCTGGCAAATGAGGAGAATGCTCCTCCATAACCCTGACAAAAGTCAGGGTACACAGCTGTAGCCTCCAGGCGGGAATGAGGAAGCCCTTTCCCTATTTGGATGAAGGAGTGGATGCCTGGCCACAAACTTGGTGGAGAACATGGGGAAAGTGCCCTTTTTGCTCCTCCAAATAATTCCAATCAATGCCTTAGGATTCCTTTCGTGTTTTCTTAAATGAAGCACACCCACACCTTGCTTTCTCTTTATTATCTTTGATCACCTGGAACTGTTCCACCTTTGTTGACAATTCTTCCTGCTCACTGATTAAAAAGTTGTTAACTTTTATTGTCTAAATTCCCTGAAAATTGTTTAACTTTCAGTCCTATAGTTGTCCTGTGGTTACCCCACGAGTACAATGTAAGATCCATTCCTGGATGATGAGCAGACCCTGCCCAGTACTTGCATTACCCAGGCAACTGGGACACGTGGAAGAGGTCACATCTGCATCCCCTGAGGTCACATCTGAATCTGATGTGGCCACACCTTTCTCCCACCTGGTCTCACCTCTTACCTGGTCCCACTTCCCTTTACTTGGACACACCTTTCCCCACCCCTACCCTATATAAGGACTAACCCAGGGGCAGACGCCCTCTTTTGCCAGCCCTGAGGAGTGCCAACCTTGCCAGGTCCCAGCAGGTTTACTAAATAAACCTACCCCTTACCTGAATACCACATGTGTGGTGCTGTTCTTACTCATTACCTTTTTTTAAAAACCTAACATAAATACTTGGTTACCTCTTTTTAAAAATCTAATATACAGACTTACTTTCTATGCCCCTGTGCTGTATATAAACATATGTTGTTTTAATAAACTTTGTCTATACCTACATGGTATGGTCCACGTTCTGCCTACCAGCATGTTCCCAAGTCTAGCTGAGGAATCAGCAACACTAAGCAAGCACTCTACCACTAAGCCACATTCCCAGCCCCAGTTGATTTTAATGATCCAGATGTTTCTCTCATCAGCTTATTCTTCATTAAAAAAAAAAAAAGTAACAAAATCTGGAGGTGGCTTTCTTCACTTTGGCGATGTGTGTGAGCAGATGAAGTCATCTGGACCTAGAGCACTGCACTTGGGTATAGAAGATCCAGAGAGACTATGACTAAGAACAAATGAAGAGGGCAGAAGTCCAGGATCATGTTTCACATAACCAGCCAAAAGAACTTCAAGGCTAGAAGAAAAGCAAAACTAGTTACCACTAATCTAAGAAGATAAACATTGTGAATGAAGAAAAAAATTAAGAGTGAATAAAGCTTTTGTTAACATTCAGAAAGAACTCAGACTTCTTAAAAGTTCTTGCTGGAGAGCCTCTGCAAAAAGAGTTGATTCCTCGGCAGCATCCTGAAAATGAACCGGTTAATTTTGATGAAGCTACACAACTGATGGTACAGTTGTAATAGTCTCCCCAAGACATCAAAAAATATAAATGTTTTATACAAAAAAGAAAGAAATCTGGAGGCCCTGAAACACTGTAGGAGCTTCTGGAAGCAGGACAGATTCAATATCTTGAATTTACCTTCAAATTGGTCCAAGATTTTTCTTGCATTCTTTTCATTAAAGGTTTATATTCAGTCTAAATTTTATGAAATAATATAGAAAATATTTACTTCTAGTTTACTACAAGTTTGCTCATATAAAATGTTTAGTCCAGTCCCAAATTATGTTTTAAGTACTCCTAGGCACTTTAGATTCAGGAGAATATGCAAAAGTTATTCAAGCACTTTAGTACTTAAGCAATGTCATCTCCTTTGCTTTCCTTTCTTTTTCTTTTTAAAATTATTTTAAAGAAGTTGTACAAAGGGATTTCAATTCAATATGTCAGTTTATAAGTACAATGTATCTTGATCAATGTTGTTTTAAAATTGATGTTGTTTAAAATATCCTGCATTAGAACCAGTTTTCTTTCTATAATGGTGGCATATGCTATTCAGCCAAGTAGAAACAAAGAAAAGCATTTCAGATAGATTAGTTCAGAGCTCTCAATGTCTTCAAAATCCCATGAGATTTCTTCTTTTCTTTTTCTTTTAATGATCAAAATTTTCTATTTGACCACACATTCTTTCACTTAAATGACTTATCTTGGCTGTCACATCAAAAGTATTTGTGATTCAGTAAGTCAAAAATTAAAGTCATTTTGCCAGTTTAATTTTCAGTGATCTCTAACCAGTTGCTATAGTCAGTTGCTTTCATATACATACATACATACATATATACATATATATACATACGTACATATATATATATATACATATGTATATACACATATATATAGAGAGAGAGATACATATATAGATATATATAGTCAGTCATGGGACCTGAACTCTGGGCTTGGGTTCAGTCCCTCAGCTCTTCACCTCAAGGCTAGGATTCTACCACTTGAACCACGGCATCACTTCTGGCTTTTTCTGCTTATGTGGTGCTGAGGAATTGAACCCAGGGCCTTGAGCATGCAAGGCAAGCCCCCTACCACTGGACCACCTTCCAACCCCAGTTATCTTCTTTTAAAAATGAAAAAAAACCTCAACAACAACAAACTCAAAACACTGTCCCAGGAAGGCTCATAGTTTGATTCTATTTTCTGATTGAGAATTTCATAGCATAAACATGTGTTCTCTGACTTTATATGATTTGGCACCATTGTGCTTTGATTTAGTGGGAAGGGAGGCAGGGAGTCAACTTTCTCTCAAGGCTGGTGCTCTATCACTTAAAGTACACCTCTGCTTCTGGGTTTTTGGTGGTTAATTGGAGATAAGAGTCTTTTCTGCACAAGCTGGTGGCTTTCAAACTATGATCCTTATCCACTTAGGTAGTACAGGTCAGTTGAGGGCATGCCTTGTGGGATTCGAGATGCTTTCTGGTTTTCTGTTTCAAGATGGAGCTTTCCTCTCACATCAGCTTTAGTTACTGTAATTCACTGACCAATCTGCCACAAAAGTTCCATCATAGCAAAGCCAACATAAAAACATTGCCTTTGAATCTCCAGAATTGTGAGTTCAATTACTCTGTGTGTGTGTGTGTGTGTGTGTGTGTGTGTGTGTGTGTGTGTGTGTGTGTGTGTGTATGTCCATACATGCACACACAGTAGCCCTTGGGCTTCAACTCAGGATCTTAGCATTGTCGATTAACTTTTTCACTCAAGGCTAATCCTCTACCACTTGAGAACCAGCTCAGCTTCTGGCTTCTTGGTGATCAGTTGGAGAAAAGAGTCTCACACCCTTTCCTGCCAGGCCTAGCTTCTAACTGCAACCTTCAGATCTCAGCCTCCTGAGTAGCTAGGATTACAGGCAGAAGCCACCAGCACCAGGACAAATTAGTGTTTTCTTTTTAGTAATGTTATTTTTCCTTAGATACTTTATTATAGTAACAAAACCAGACTAATACACATCAACATTAATTTTCTATTCTATTCTTGGCATCCTGTATCTCACTTAAACTAGCCAGTGGAATAGCACCCTACCATGGAGAATATCATCCTGACTGGGCATATGACCTAGATGAGCAAACCTTTATCAATGGATTTCTTGTGTTGTCATTGTAGATGGATTTCACACAGAACTATAATCCTATCCTAATATATAAGTAACTGTCTCATTTAATCTATTTCATTCAAAACCAAAATCCAAGTAGTTCACATTTTCTTGAGACTCTTGCCCTGAACCCAGTACCAGTTTTATTTTGTTGTTCGTTTGGTTTTTTTAGATGTTTTGTTTTTAGATGAAATGAGTTCTGCTTTACTGAAGGTGAAAAGATCATGTTTTGTTTATATTAAGTGAAGGAAGCCAGGCCCAAAGAAACATAGGTCCCATGGTTTCCCTTCTTTTCAATAACTAGTATATGTCTGAGACAAGCAGAAAAGGTCAAAAGCTATGTACATATGACCATAAGATGTTGCTAAGCAAAATGAACCCCAAGATAGACACACAAGTAGTTTTATCTTTTTTGCTACTGTTTTAAATGTATTTATAATGTACTATGTGATTTTTTTGTTTCTTTTGTATGTTTTTACCCCACAGTATAACCCCTGTTTTCACTGTATTTGATTCTGTTGTCCTGCAACTTGTATATACATTTTTTCTAATTTGGGGAGGGGAAGGGAAATAACAAAATACTTAAATAAGGACACAGTTTGATCCATTGTAACAATGAGATGTATAAGACACTATGTTGAAAATAAACTTTACAAATTTGGGGTGGGGAGGAGTTAGGGAGGAGGAGGGAGGAAAGGAATGGTAGAGAAAAACAAAGGAGGAGGGGCCTGGAAAGGTGGCTCAGTGGTAGAGCACTTGCATGAGGTCCTGGGTTCGATTCTCCAGCATCACATAAGCAAAAAGAAAAAAAGCTGGAAGTGGTGCTGTGGCTCAAGTGGTAGAGCGCTAGCCTTCAGCTGAAGAGCTGAGGGACAGTGCCCAGGCCCAGAGTTCAGGCCCCATGATTGGACCCCCCCCCCACACCAAAAAAAAAAAACAAAAAGCAAAAACAAAGGAGAAGGTAACAATGCTGGATAGGAAATGTATTCATTACCTTACTCATGTAACTGTAACCCCTCTGTACAGTATTTTTACAGTAAAATATATTTTTTAAAAGATCATGTTTTGGTAGAAAAATGTGTAGCTCACAAAATCAAAAGAATATTACATCATATAGAAGGCTAAAATTAGAATCAATTCTGGTCATTTCTATCTGGCTAGCCACCAAGAAGTTTTCTTACAGTTCACATGTTACTTCAAGTTCACCTAAGGTGCTAACCTTGCTAAGCTTTCCAATCTGTGATTTTGTAACCATTTATATCCAGATATAGATGTCACATTACAAGATAGACTATTAGGGATTTTTTTCTTTCTTGTGTGTGCTGGTCCTGGGGCTTGAATTTGGATCCCTGAGCTTTTGTGCTCAAATCTAGTGTTCTAACACTTGAGCCTTAGCTCCACTTCCATCTTATTTTGGTGGTTAAGTGGAAATGAGAATTTCCCAAAGGTTTTCCCTGTCTGGGCTGTCTTCAAACCCCAATTCTGAGATATAAACCTCTTGAGTATCTAGGATTTCAGGCATGATCCACCAGTGCCTGGCCAGTTATATTTTTTAACTAGTGCTTTCCTCCATCACCAACTGTGCATGTAATTTCTATTTGGTTGTTTTAATATTGTTATGTGGGAATTAGATTGTGAGAGGTTGAATCAGGAGTCTTTTTTTAGAAAGCCAGTGACTACAGACAGACAAGTGTCCACAAGAAACTTGCAGCTTTGAATATAGTTAATACTGTTAGAACATTGAGCTATGAGGGTCATAGTAGGGTAAAGAAAGAGCAGAAAAACAATTCCAACAAACAAGATTAATTTTAATGAAGAGGGTAACCATGAGTCAGGAGACAGGTAGCATGGCACAAAATGGTGGCTCAACTGGTCAGGGCCTAAATAGGGTCATATTTAGGGGGCAGGGTCACAGAGAGCTCAAAGGTTCAAACAGTCTCATGAGTTCATGGTACAGGTCCAGTAACATATTGTCCAATCCCTACCCCTGCTGTAAAATGCAAAATCAGAAACAGAACAAAATAATTGATTATTAAAAATAGGGCAAAGCATTAAAGGCAGAATCTCTTTGGAGAGAGAGACTCCAGGTTAGTTATTAAAGGGAAATTCCAGACGTATAGATTTAAAGTGAATTAGGGAGTGTAATAATAAACAAGTTAAAGATCAGGTTACTAGAATGTGGTAAATAACAGTAGAATTCAGGAAAAGCCTGGAAGCCCTGGAAGGTGATCTGGTCTTAGATTTGGTAAATGGAAAGCTTGAAATGTGTTTGGCAACTAGGAAGCTTGGAATGTGTTTTGGTAAATAGGAAGATTGGAACATGTTTTGGTAAATATCAGATAAACTCCTATCCGGGAATCAAACAAAGGGAGAATCCAGAATGTGAATGTGGTCTATGCTTCTGACTTACTACTTTGTTTATTAGAAATTGCTATTTGTGATTATTGACTGCTGATTCTGCTTCTACAAGACCTGCTTGCTATTACATATACCACCACCTACATGTGGCTTTTTTCCATTATAAGCTATGCTGTGAAAGAGTTTGGCTGCTATACTTCACTACCTGATGAGTGGGGTGTAGTCATCATACAGCTAATAAAGACTCCTTTCCCTTTTATCTGAGTCAGTGGATGGATTTTCAGGAACCAGTATTCAACACTTGCCTCTAGGAATTCAGGCATACCCATGACCTTGGGGTAGAACACCTTCATCCACCAAGAAGCCAAGATGTTAGAACCAATTCCCTGTCATCTACCACACTACCAGATGGCATCAGTTACACCCAGTATCCTTATTTCAATGTAAAAATTCTGATTTTTTTTGCCATTGGTATTTTATCTTTTATTTAAATTGTGAAAATACTGTACAGAGGGGTTACAATTACATGGGCAAGATAATGAGCACATTTCTTATCAAGCATTGTAGCCTCCTCCTTTGTTTCCCCTTCCCATCCTCCCCCTGCCCCCCACCCAATCCTCCCCCCCCCCCACCAAAGTTGTAAAGTTCGTTTTCGACATAACGACTTGTACATCTCATTGTTGCAATGGGTCCAACTGTATCCCTATTTAAAAAATTTGTTTTTCCCCTTCCCCTCCACAAATTATACCAACATCAAATACAGTGAAAGCAGAAGTTATACTGTGGGGGAGGGACATAAAAAGCAACAAAGAAATAATCTTATAAATGTGTTAGAAACAATCGCATGAAAGAAAAAAAACATTTGAATACATATCTTAAAGTTCATTTCCCTAACATCAACTTATTTGACCTTTTCTGCTTGACTCAGACATATACTAGATATTGCAAATAAGGGAAACCATGATTATCTTTTTTTTTCTAATGAGTTGCTTTTTTATTTCTCATGGGTTTTTTGACATCTAATATTTAGTTTTTATTAATGTGTAACCTTTTTTCCCATATATATTTGTATTGTGAAAATACTGTACAGACGGATTACAGTTACACAAATAAGGTAATGAGTACATTTCTTATCAAGCATTGTTAGCTCCTCCTTTGTTTTTCCCTACCATTCCTCCATCTCCCCAACTCCTCCCCTCCCTACCAAATTGTAAAGTTCATTTTCAACACAGTGTCTGGTACATCTCATTGTTACAATGGGTCAATCTATATCCTTCTTTAAGCATTTTATTATTTCCTTTCCCCTCCCCAAATTATAAAAATGCATATACAAGATGCAGGGTGCTGGAATCAGACACAGTGAAAACAGGGGTTATACTATGGGGGAAGAGCATGCAAAAGAGACAAAAGAATCACATAGTGCATTATAAGTATGTTAAAAACAATAGCAAGCCCAGAGTTCAAGCCCCATGACCAACTCTCCGCCCCCCCAAAAAAAACAATAGCAAGAAAGATAAAACCACTTGTGTCCCTATCTTGTGGTTCATTTCGCTTAGCATCATCTTATATGGTCATATGTACATAGCTTTTGACCTTTTCTGCTTGTCCCAGACATATATTAGTTATTGCAAAGAAGGGAAACCATGGGACTTATGTTTCTTTGGGCCTGGCTTACTTCACTTAATATAATTTTTTCCAAGTCTTTCCATATCCTAACAATTTTTTCCTTTAAAGAAAATAACATAGCCTCTAAATCCAAGGCCTTGTGATTCCTCTTTAATACAGATCACAAAGACAGCATCTACTCAAGTTTATAATTTTGTAAAAGATATCCAGACCAAACTTCAGTTGCCTCTTTCTTCATGGTTACAGCATTTGTCTGATGTACACTTTGTGTATACTCACTATTTGTGGTGAGTCTTCTTTCAAACAAATGTAAATAAACTGGTACAAATTGAAAGTTTTTATCTAGTTATAATCTTGTGGAAAAAGGACAACAAATCCTGAATTGGGAATGTCTACAACTTCCATACTTATTATATGCATGACTAACATTCAGATGCTTCTGTTTTGTCAGCATTCAATGTGCATATTGCATTTAATATGCTGGTCCCCATTGCATGTAGTCAAAACTAAATATTGGAATTGTTAGGGAAAAGGACAGATTTAAGAGGTGAAAAGAATAAAAGCAGACAATGATACTGACCTCATAAACCAGATCAACTGCAATGACAATTTAAGAGGGATGCCATAGTTGTTTGAGGAGTGTCAGGTGACATAAAGTGTAATGGGACCAAGGGTGGAGGGACTTTAAGTAGGCTGATTAGTAACAGTAAGGTCGCAAGTAGCTGGAGTTTCAATTTTGAAACATGCCTTGAGAGTTTGTGGTAATGGCCTGAAATGGCCTAGTTCTGGGAACCTATTATGCAGGTTAACAGTCAGCCAAGTGTAGCCTTCTTTAAGGAATTGAGGTGCCTGTCACCTGAGAGGTAAGGGTGGGAGAGTGGGCTTTTACATTTAGATTAGGATTCTTAGCTGGAGAATTTCAGAATTGGGGGAAGGAGGGTAGTCACTGGGCCAAGCCATAGGAGCAACATTGAGTAATGAGAACCAAGGAGATTCCCATCAGCAATGCTTTTCCAGAAAAATAGTTTCCTGGACCATCCTTACACTTCCTGTGTTTTGCTCTTGATTTTTCTTGTTCAATCCACAGTGAGAGGGACCTAACTTATTTCGGACTCTTGAGATGGCAAACCTGGTGTCTGTTTCATCATTCTTCCATCTCAGCAATAACTTCATAGACATTATTAAGTAATGCTCTTTACCTCTCATCTGAGTTCTCGGGAACACTTCATCTGTATGTTTTACTCTTTAGCTGGTTTAGACTGACAGTTTCTATCTGGCTGATTTCCTTCTTTATTCCATTTGTATTCCTTCTCATCTCATTTGATCCTCTAACATACTGCACCACTGGAACCTTTATACTAAATCACACAGTCCTTCTCACTGGCTTCTTTTGACACTTTATACCAGTGGTTTCCAAATGTGATCTGGAGTTATCTGAAACCATTTTAGGGGCTATATAGGGCAAAAAAAATTTTAAATAATATACTTGGAAGACATTCAGATTTAAACTATCATTTATTCCTAGTAATGTACTATAAAAATCTAGAGATTTTGATGGGGCCTCTCCTACCAACTTCTCCTACCAACCTCTGCTGCTCTACTATTTTTCTGAAATTCATCAGAAATCCCCCACCCTGAAGTGTAAACTAGCCATGCAGGTATCTATTTCACTGATAACCACAGCATTAGCTAGGAGTGGAACAAGGGTTTCCAGCAGGGATCCTCCTGCATACTGGGACCCGTTGGGATCCCCCCCCCCATTCCTTTGTTTACTCTTTTTTCTTCTGTGCCAGCACCAAATCCAAACCTCAAGCCAGCTTTCTTAGACAATCCCAATTAAAATGTAATCTGACCTAGCAGTGGTCAAAAGGACATGTGTGACCTGAAACTGCCTAATTAAAGAAAAACACATGGCTCAAGCCTTTGGTCTTTGAGAATTATCTCCTCTAAGCTGGTGGGCCTAAAATAACGTTTCTATTCCTAGAAAGTTGTTCAGTGTATTTGAGACTTGTTCTTCCTGCAACATTCGGACATGGAAACCATGGATTAGAATCAATCTTCTAAGGACTCTATGTAATGAGGCACACCTACAATCTCAGTTACTTTGGTGGCAGAAAGTAGGAGCATTGTGGTTGATGGCCAGCCCAGGTGAAAAGTTAGCCAGTGCCCATCTTAACCAACAAGTCAGACATGGTGATACATTCTTATAATCACAGATATACAGGGTGAGATAGGAAGACCACATCTGAATCAATCCTGAACAAACTAAAGGACCATATGATGGGAACAGCAAACAACTTCTGCCATTAGGCCTCACTATCGTAGGCCCCAATGGGGACTTGTGTCATTACAGCACCACCTAGGTTTCATTCTCCTGTAACCGACCCCTAGAAGAACCCATCAGCAACAGCAACAGCTTCCTCCAATAGCCTCTCCTCTCCCCTGTTTCTCCTGTTAAAAGCTCCAGGTCTGTATAAGAAGCTCCTAATCTCTCCCTCTCTGGAACATGGCCAGAACACTAAGAGGCCCTCTCAGGTTTTCTCTGCCTGTCATAAACATGGCTTCTATCTTGATTCTCATTATCCACTGAAACCTTAAACATTTTCCTTACACTATAACACAAATGAGCAACTCAGCTTTATGTTCATTCTATACACAAAATTGGCAAATTCTCAAAAGCTATGTAAGAAACATACAATATACAATATGAAAGCTCTTAATGTGCTCACTAGCACTGTAAAGCTATCCTGAAACTAAACTGGTTGAATACCACTGCTCTACAATGTGAATCAAGCTGTTAGAATTTTGGGAAGATGAACTTAGATGAGACTAGTCCAGATGTCAAGGCCTCCAGCAAACTGGCTATGTAAGTGTAGATTCCTGGACTGAAGCACAGGGAAAAGATGTGCTTTGTAGTTCTTTGCGGATGATGGAGACTTTGTGCTATGATATCATTGGAATACACTTGCATATGAATGTATAGAGTAAAAAGAGAATTAAGATCGACTCCCAAAGAAGAACAACCTGGAATGGTTCATATTAAAAGAAAAGTTTACAAAGAATGCAAGAATGGAATGAAATGTCCAAAGACAGAGAGAGAGAGACCAAGAGAAATGTGTTTGCAAAGAAAATAATTGTCAGTGTCATTGCTTCTAAAGGATCAGGAGGAGACCTATCTCATGGGGCAACAAAACAAAACCTTGAGAGCCTCCTGAAAGACTTGGGAACCTTGGGAGAGAAAGGCTGGCAGAGGAGGCATTTAAATGGCTTTAGATAAAATAGCAGATAAACTTTTGGGAGAGCATGCACACGCTTGTGTGTGTGTGTGTGTGTGTGTGTGTGTGTGTGTGTGTGTGTGTGTGTGTGTGTGGTTCTGGGGTACTGAGCACTATCCCTGAGCTTCTTTTTGCTCAAGGCTAGTGCTCTATCAAAATGAGCCACAGTGCCACATTAAGGTTTTTTTGGAAGTTAATTGGAGATAAAAAGTCCCATAGACTTTTCTGCCTGGGCTGGCTTCAAACCTCTATCTTCATATCTCAGCTTCCTCAGTAGCTGGGATTGTGGGCAGTAGATATGAGCACCCAGCAAATATGAAAAATTTGATATAGTTACCCATTTGAGGTATTTATTTAAGAAGAGGAAAAGTAATTGTGGTAGTAGGGCCCAGAGGACAGCTCACAAGTCCTTTGAGTGAGATAGTCTATTTACTGAAATATGTATATGTTATATTCATTATATATACATATATATGTATATATGAATGCCTATAAAATGTGTGTATACATATCCTCATCATCTATTATTTATCTGACACACCATGGAAACAGTATCCAAATTTGTTTCTAATTAACTGGTTGATCATCTTTTTTAGAGCTTCCTAATTTAAAAAAACCTATGGCTCGTAGTTTCTTATAAAAACAGTCATAAAGAGCTAACTCTTATCCCATTTGAAAAATTCTATTAAATGACCATTTTAATGAAACATGGCTATAAATGTATATCATGAGGATAAGGTAATATCACATAAACTTCTGAAATATACAGATCACTTTCAATTCTCAAGACCATTCATTTTGTGTTCCTCACTGTATAGTAGGATATATGAGACTCATTTTTATTTCAGGTCAGTTGGAGCAGGCAGAGAAGAAGACAGTCACTAACCATGGGAATTATAAGAAAGGAATTGATTTTTCAAAGACATAGTGATATGTTTAGTTCATATGCCTATGTGTATCTAGTAAGACTCTGAATGCCTAAGTAGGCATTATTATTATTAACAGTAATCTTTTAAAGATCTATGAAGCTGGGGCTGGGAAGGAGGCTCAGTGCATGCCTTGCATGCATGAGGTCCTGGGTTTGATTCTTCAGCACCACATAAGCAGAAATGGTGCTGTGGCTCAAGTGGTAGAGCCCTAGCCTTGAGCTAAAGAGCTGAGGGACAGCTCTCAAGCCCAGAGTTCAGGTCCCATGACCGACACCCCCCAAAAAATCTATGAAGCCCCCACAAAGTAAAATCATCACATAAAGTCATATGCTCAGAAGAAAAATAGAATGAGCTAAATTACAAAGGATAGTGATTAAAATTTATATGTCCTATTCACAACTCTTCAATTATTTTCATTAGATTATTCAAACATCTGTGTATAAAATATTTGTTATAAAGAGAAGTCACATAGGTGCTTGGCTAGTAAAAAAATAAAATGACATGCACAACTGGGTCTGTAGTATGCTAATAATCATTTATTTTATTCATTTTAAGATGGATAATTAGTGAAGTTGAAATAAGGATACTGGTTCTAACCAGCACCATCTTGGCCACATGGTCAATGATAAGGAATTGGATTTAACTTGTGCCATCTTGTCTTTATGACAGAGGAAGTCCCACCCCCCAGATGATGAGTGTGCCTGAATTTCTAGATGCAGAGGTGGGGACTTGGACAATAGATTATTGGACCTGCCAGTCTTAGGTCATGAATTCTTATGCTCTCTGCGATCCTGTTCCCTTACCAGGATTTCAGCTCAGGAGCTATTATGCCATGCCTCATGTGTCCTGGCTTTCCTCCCCTTCACTATGGCATCCCACTTCAGCTCCCTATTGGAGTTGATATGGTTTGTTGGTATTGTTTTTCTACTTTTTACTTTCCTCTCCTACTCTTATGGCTCAGTTTTCTAACAATGTTAAGTGTATTCAAGGCAGCTGCAGGTCTTTGAGACAGGAGTCCACCTGCAGTCACCAGCTTTCTAATAAAGACTCCCAATTCCACCTCTCAAAAGTTGGCTGCTCTGTTTTTCACTACTGAATTCCCATATAACAAAGTGAATATTCACTTCTACAATTTTCCATAAAAGAAACATTTTTCTTCTAAACTAGAAGCTTGTTTTAAACAAAACAGTGACAATGATAAGCTCTTAACATGTGTTAGTGAATGGTAATTAGCTCTAATCACTGATGGCAACCACTCAGGACTAACAAAGTATGAACTCTTTCAAGTATGGAGGTAGAAAATCACAAGGTGATAAAACTTCAAACTTCTTTGTATTAGTAGACATCTTAACACTCATTGCTACTAATCATTGAATAACTATTGTGTTTGAGGACCATGTTCACAAGCCTGTCTCTCTCCTGTGGAAATCAGCAGTATTTATATCCACCTCTCTGGCAGATAGGAAGAAGGAAACCATGTGACCTGAGTAGCATAATCAGCACACCTGCTGAGACTTTTGTTAAAACATGAATTCTGGGATCTGTGCTGGCAGAAGAAGAGGGGCAGACAGCAACAGCTTCTAAACTCTATCGCAAAAATGCCGTCTGTGCTGTTTCGCAGTGCCTGTCCTGGGAAATTCCTGCATTTAGCTTCCAACAGAGACAGGAGCTGAGGTTGCTTCAATGTCCAGTGGTGTGTTGTGCTTTGAAATTCTCTGCTAAAAGCTGAATTCTGAGTCTATTCTTTTATTTTTTTCTTTTTCCAGAACATCTGAGTAAAAGGTATTACTCATCCGATATTCTTGAATGAATCACTGCTCTAATTAAACTAGCCAAAAGAGATTTTTATGGCCTGTAATCATCTGCAGATTATTATTGCTATCTAACTGATGTAAGTACTTCTTTGAGCTTTTCAAGTATTTATTGAAAAACCATATGTAAATGCAATAAATCTGATGGTTCAGTTCTGGAAGGTTAATTAAAACTCAGTAGCACAATGTTAAAACATTCATAAGCTTTGGGTTTACATTTGATACTCCCATAATTTGCTGAAGATAAAGTAATTTAATCACCTTAAACTCAATTTTATCACTTATGAAAGATGATAAAATACCTAGTGATTATAAGGATTAACAAAGATAATGATTATAAAATACTAGCATAATGCTTTAAACTTTAGCTGGGAAAAAGTTTTTTCCTCAGCTCTCATTAATGCCATAAAATGCAAATGAATGTTTCAGTATGGAGAATATAATCCACTCCAAAACTTCAAGTGGAAGGCAATTTATTTTAGAGGATTGAATCATTTTCAGAATGTTTGAACTGAAGACATGGAGTGAGCTTATAGGGAAACCCGAAAGCCTCTTGAATAATATGCAAAGAATATGCTTTTCTGTCCTTACAGGAGAATATAGAATCTGGAAGCTTTTGGATGCCCATAAGCTTTTGTTAAACCTCCTAGCTCTACCATTTGTGCTGTGCTCAAAAAGATGCCTACTAAATCAGGAAGTCATTTTCCTAGTGAAATATGGAGACTGGGTCTAAGTAACATCACCTTGGCATCTTGATAGAAGTTAATAGAAGATGAGGACTGCCTGAGAACTCTAGAGGTTATAGAGGACACTCTTTGGATTGCAAGTATGTCATGAGATGTAGGGTTCCAGGAAGCTCATGCTTCCTTTAGATAATTGGGGTCCCGATTGCCCCTTAGTTTCCCCTGTATAATTTGCTGTGCCTATGTATAAAACTTTTGTTAGGCTTAGTCTCGACCCCAACAGGTGGTTTTCACCTTTAATAGCTTTGTGCAAGACACATCTGAGGCTGTGGGTGTTTGTGACAAGAGTCTACCTGCAGATTCTGACTCTCCAAAAAAGGCTCCCAATTTGGACTCTCAAAATGTGGCTTCTCTATCTCTTGTGACTGAGTTCCCATACAACACTAGGTTTCAATACTGTTTCTTAGCTTTGCCTATTTTAAAACTTTTTATTCATAAACTACACAACATTGTAAAGTTCATAATGCTATTTTGTGTATAGTATCGTACAGTATTTAATACTATTAGGTTGTGGTAGTCAGAAAAATGGCCATCAACGATGTGACATCAGATGTGACATCTTTGATGGCCATTTTTCTGACTACCACAAGAGCACCAAATGTTTGTGGAGTTGTCAGCCCTAAAATAGAGAAGGTACTTTCAGCTCAACAGTAATCACAATGGACCTTAAAAGCAGGAGAGGACCGACCAGATGCCTGTGGCTGACACTTGTAATCCTAGCTACTAAGAAAGCTAAGATCTGAGTATTGCAGTTCAAAGCCAGCATGGACAAGAAAGTTGTGAGACTCCTATGTTCAATTAAGACCCCAAAAAAGTTGTGACTCAAGGTGTAGAGCCCTAGTCTTGAGCAAAAGAAGCTCAGGGACAGCACCCAGACTCTGAGTTCAAGCCCTAGGACCAACGCACACACACACACACACACACACACACACACACACACACACACACACACACACACATACACACACACACACACATAGAGGGAGGCAGAAAAGTAAGAGTGAAGTAAGAGTGGTGTGATGGAGAAAATTGTTGCCAGCCACTACTGCTAGCTCTGAAGATAAGGTGATCCAGGAACTCAGTAACTAAATAAAGTGTGAAGTTGAATAAATAAAATTGAGGTACTTTAAAAGCAGGAAAAGACAAGGAAACAGATTCTCTTTCCTAGAATTCCTAGAAAATAATGCAGCCCTTAGCCTTTATTCTGGTGCTTCCTGTTTTGCACTTCTAATGTCTACATGGAAGATAATAAATTTGCATTATTCTAAACACATACATTTGTTTTAATTTATAGCAGCTGCTATAGAAAACCATAAGCAGAGCTTCTTTACCTCTCACCATCACAGGCCAGATATTTCTTATAAGGACGATTCTATGTAATGCAGTGCATTAAACAGCATTCCTGGAGTGTGCCTACCCAAAGTAATTAACACTTCCAATAATTGTGACCAGAAAAATGCTTTCTAGACATTGATATATGTCCTTGGGGTGTGCAAGTCAAGAACCAATAGCAAATATGCAATACTTTAGTTGAAATATTTTGGTCATTTCCAAATTAAAGTTGTCACTGGTAATGATTCATATAAGTGCTGGTGTGTTTATTTTAATGTTTTTTAAAAAATATATTTTATTGTGAAAATACTGTACAGAGGGGTTACAATTACATGGGTAAGATAATGAGCACATTTCTTATCAAGCATTGTAGCCTCCTGCTTTGTTTCCCCTTCCCATCCCTTCGTATCCTCCCCCCCCGTCCCCCCCCCCCAAAGTTGTAAAGTTTGTTTTAATGTTTTTTTATTGTAAAATAGTGTACAGTGGGGTTACAGTTACATGAGCAAGGTAATGAGTACATTTCCTATCGAGCATTATTACCTCCTCCTTTGTTTTTCCCCTACCATCCCTTCCCTCCTTACTTCCCCAAATCCCCCATCCCAGGTTGTAAAGTTCATTTTCAACATAGTGGCTTGTACATCTCATTGTTACAATGGGTCAACCTGTATCCTTATTTAAGCATTTTGTTATTTCCCTTCCCCTCTCCAAATTAGAAAAATGTATATACAAGATTCAGGGCACTGACATGTGTTCTTGAATTAAGTGTATGGGTTAGGTTTACATTGTTAGAGATATACTAAAAAAGTGCAACTATTATTCTCAGAACATTTATTCTGTACCATTTTACACTTTATGGACAGCATATGAAACTTCCCATTATATTTGGTTTTTTTGTTTTGTTTTTTTTTAAACACATTTTCTTGGCTGATCTTTCAATTGTAGTCATTTTTTGAGTGCCCATAGCATTTTAGGGATTTAAATGGTAATGGTGAGGTTTAAATGTTGGGTCTTGCATTTGTTATGCATGTGATCAACTGTTTAAGCTATATCTGCAACTACTTTTACTTTATTTTTCACATATAGTCTTAAGTTTTACTCCAGAGCTAACCTTGGACTTCTTGATCGTACTATCTTTTGCTCCCAAATAGCTGGAATTTCAGGCATGGGTCAGTATACATGGCTTGGTCTTTGAGACAGAATCTCACTAACTTTTTTGACCAAGATGACCTCTGATTTTCCTCTCTCCATCTCCACCTCGCATGTAGCTGGGATTACAGGTATGAACCCTCATGCTTAGCTAGTGACACATATTTAAAAGATATATATATATATATATATATATATATATAAAACTTATGATAGTCTCATTTATGAATTATATGATCAAATCTTTAGCCCATTTTTTGCATTTTTTCTTTTTAATTTATAGATTCTTTTTTTATAATCGAATATATGTTTCATTTTAAATAGGTACGGATGTTGCCTCAATGACTAATCCAAATTATGTCAATGCTGTAAGGTTGCTGTTATGTAATAGGTTGGGATTCAGCTTGGAATCTAGGTAAAACTATTATGTGTGCATTTACTTCAATATCTAGGTAAAACTATTATGTGTGCATTTACTTCAATATCTGTTTCCTTGATTCTGTGAGACTCTAAAATTCTTTCCTAACATGAAATGATTTTCCAATCTTATTTTAAAATCTTGATCTGTGCAAGTGCCTGGGGAAGAAGGAAGCACCTTTTGGTGAAGGGCTCTTACTTCTGGCTCTTTTCTCATTAGGAAATTGGTAATTTTAGAAGTTCTAACTCTAGTATTTAATCTCTCCAAATAGGAAACTCAACTGACCTCTCAATTTACCTGTAATTCTATGCTTGGTTTTCCTCTCTTTCAATTTTAAGAAGACCATTGGATGTAGCCTGGGGGCAGGAGGAATAAAAACCTATTGGACAAAAATTCCAAACCAAAAAGGCTGGTGAATGGGTCAAGTAGTACTGCACTTACCTACCAAGTGCAAGGTCAACCTCCAAACTGCTGAAAAAAAATCTGACAATTTTTACAGATGTAAATTCGGGAAAGCCAAATTCATTTTATCTATCCATGTTTTACATCTTGCTCTTCATGTCTTAAGAGCAAGCTACGTCTTCAAAAAGTAGATTTTTTGTGTTGGGGGCGGTCAATTTTAGTACTGCTTTTTAAGTATTCTCAATAGGAGGAATGGTCTGAAGAGTTCCATCTTAGTCCTAAGGAAGAAGTCTCTTAGTGGCATTTTAAAGCCTGGGATCTCACATTCATCCCTCTTTGTCTCCAATTCTTTTTGCTTTTTCAGTCTTACAATCTACTACAATCATTGTTTCACATTGTAACTGAAAATCTCACGACATAAAACAATTTCCAGAGTTTCAGTTATTATAGCCCTGGTATCCAATAACATAAGATTCAGAAAACTCACAATAGCTGTGTACATATGACAATATAAGATGATGTTAAGCGAAATGAACTCCAAGTTAGGGACATAAGAGGTTTTTATCGTTCTTGCTATTGTTTTTAATGTACTTATAATGTACCATGTGATTTTTTTTGTTTCTTTTGTATGTTCTTTCCCCATGGTATAACCCCTGTTTTCACTGTATTTGATTCCAGTGCATCTTGTATATATGTTTTTATAATTTGGGGAGGGGAAGGGAAATAAAATGTTAAAATAGGATACAGATTGACCCATTTGTAACAATGAGATGTACAAGACACTATATTGACAATAAATTTTACAGCTTGGGGAGGGGGGAGGGAGGAGTTGGGGAGGTGAGAAGGGAAGGGATGGTAGGGGAAAAACAAAGGAGCCGGTAACAATGCTTTATAGGAAATGTACTCATTACCTTACTCATGTAACTGTAACCCCTTTGTACAGTATCTTTACAATAAAAATATTAAAAAAAAGAAAACTCATTAATAGCGCCTTCAATCTCAGAATGTCAATGTGCTTTTTGCTAAGAATATAAAATAGTGACTTGGTTATTTTTATTGTTCTCTAGCACAGGTAAAAATTGTGAGTCTCCATTTCTTCCATTTGTATTCTTCATTTTCATGCAAATAGTACATTGCAACAGGTACCAGTTCTAAAGAAGCGTGAGTCTCATTTCATATGGAATGATCAGAGATGAAAAGTAATTGTTTTGGAAGTGATGCTGTGGTTCAAGTGGTAGAGCGCTCGCCTTGAGCTGAAGAGCACAAGGACAGCACCCAAGCCCAGAGTTCAAGCCCCACGACTGACAAAAAAAAAAAAAGAAAGAAAGAAAAGTAATTGTTTTGACACAATTTATCATGGACCACCACTCTCTTATTATTTCATTACTTTCCAGATAAGTAAACCTGTGCCATATTCGAACTTCCTGTAAAACTTCACAACCTAAAGATCTATTTGTTACTGCTTTATTTAATTTAACAGCTACCCTGTGGTTTAATCACAAGGTAACATTTTTACCTTTCTTTTAGCACTATTAGGAGAACTGAAGAGGTTATAGGCCAAACTTCCAGAAAAGATATATCATTGCAAAATATCACATGGGCCACTATAGGACCTTTTACCTCTGCTAAAGTCAGAAAACTATAGAATCTGACATTGCTTTTGTCAGTGTGTCTCCAGAGGAAATCTGTCTCTGTCATGCCAAAATGCCAGATTTGTCACTGACTTAGAAATTACATCTGTGTGTACGTTATGAGGAACTTAAAGTTTGTTGAACACTAGAAAGATGGGAAAACAGAGAAAGACAAAGAAATAGAGATTTGTCTGATTAAACTGTAACATCTGCATGTAAAATACAATAACACCCATTTGCACAATCCCTTCATATACACACTAAATGAATGATCAAATGAAAATCAGGAGAGCAAAACAAGCTCTGCTCAGAGATGAGTACTAGCAGAATGGGGGGAGCTGATGCCAGAAGGTGAATAATGTGGGTGAATGCATTCCCAGTTCTTTATATACATCTATGAAAATATAGCAATGAAAACCATTGACATTGTTTTAAGAAAAGGACAGAAAAAAATTAAGTAGAGACGCAGAAAAGGTAAGTTCAATTGTGCAACATTGTATGGATGTCACTCTGAAACCTTTTTTTTTCTTTTCTTTTTTTTTCTTTTCTTTTTTTTTTGTTGTTGTTGGTCATGGGGCTTGAATTCTGGGCCTGGGCGCTGTCCCTCAGCTCTTCAGCTCAAGACAAGCACTCTACCACTTGAGCCATAGCACTACTTCTGGTTTTCTGGGTGGTTTGAAACCCTTTTTGTATAACTAAAACATGCTAATTAAAAGAACTTTAAATAATAGATTCAACCAAGTTGTACCTAAAGGAACACTGATACATTTTTGATTGCACTGTATGATATATAAATAAGTACATAAAATGTATACAGTGTAAGGTAAATACAGTCTGGGATACTGGGATACAAATTTAAACAAGGTTATGCTTGTCTGCTGTGTTTGTCTTTTAAACAAGACATTTAAGGTCTTGATATGCTAATAAGAATTTTTTTTTTGTCTTCAGGCTTGAACTCTAGGCTTGGGCACTGTCCCTCAGCTCTTCAGCTCAAGGCAAGCACTCTACCTCTTGAGCCACAGCACCATTTCCGGTTTTCTAGTGGTTAATTGGAGATAAGAGTCTCATGGACTTTTCTGCCCTAGCTGAACTGTGATCCTCAGATCTCAACCTTCTCAGTAGCTAGGATTACAGGCTTGAGTCACTGGCGCCCAGCAAGAATTTTTAAAATATATTTTTATTGTAATGATACTGAAAATTTTTTAATCTACAAGGAAATGTTAGAGCATGCAGTATACTCAGACTTAACTGAGCATAGAATTGTTTCACCCCACAAATACAAACACATTTTTATTTTTCCTAATAGTTTTTTATTTTTCTTATGAAGTAGATATAAATATTTAGTAAGGAAATATATACACTTCTCTAATTCGGGGAGGGGAAGGGAAAAAGCAAAATGCTTAAATAAGGATACAGGTTGACCACTGTAACAATGAGATGCACAAGACACTATGTTGAAAATGAACTTTACAACTTCGGCAGGGGGTTAGTTGTAGAGATGGGAAGGAAGGTATGGTAGGGGGAAAACAAAGGAGGAGGCAACAATGCTCAATAGGAAATGTACTCATTACCTTGCTCATGTAACTGTAACCCCTTTGAACAGCATTTTTTACAATAAAAAATGTACAAAAAAAAGGAAAAGAAAAAGAAAAACAAGTAAGTATCCAGGAAATCTTGACAATAGTTTTTTTTAATGAAATTTAAAACATTAAGTTGAACTTTGTAACTGGAATAAAAGTAAAACTTTATTTAAAAAAATAACCCAGTTAAAATTATAAAATAATTTAGTTCTCTGAATGACATTTATAAATGTCTAACAATACCCGAGAAGATGTTTGAACATCATTAATATTTAGTTAAATTAAAGCTGTGAGATACTATTTTTAATTCTCTTGAAATTGTGTAGAAGTAATATTTGGTGCTAGTTGCTCAAACCTATAATCCTAGATTGTGAGGAAGCTTACCTCCATTTAGGGTAAGTAAGCCTGAGACACTTATCTTCAATTAACCAGCAAAAAGCCATAATTTCAAAAGCAGAGTTAGAGCACAAGGCTTGGTGCTCAAACCACCAAAATTGCTGGGCACTGGTGGCTCACTCCTGTAATCCTAGCTACGGAGGAGGCTGAGATTGGAGGATCACGGTTCAAAGCGACCCTGGGCAGAAAAGTCGTGAGACTCTTATCTCCAGTTAAACACTAGAAAACCAGAAAGTGGTGCTATGGCTCAAGAGGTAGAGTGCTTGCCTTGAGCTGAAGAGCTGAGGGACAGCGCCCAAGCCTAGAGTTCAAGCCCCACAACCGACGGAAAAAAAAAAGCCACCAAAACTGAAAAAAAGACAGAAGGAAAGAAAGTAAAAAGGAAAGAAGGAGAGAGAGAGAGGAAAAGAGAAAGGGAGGAAGGAAGGAGGAAAAGAAAGAGAGAGAAAAAAGGAAGAAAGGAGGGAAAGAAAAAGATGGAGACAAAGGAAGAAAGGAGGGAGGAAGGAAGGAACAAAGGAAGGAAGGAAAAGGAAATATATACCTGGTAATTTTTATTAATTTTTCTTCATAAAATCTATAGCTTGTAAAAGTTTCAACTAGCTTTTGCAATATCAAAAATATGATAATTCTGCCATTCTGTAAGACTGACTAAGCATTATTTCACAGGCATTAATATTCATGCTTATCTTGTATATTTGACAGTCATTTCTTTATGTAGGTTTCTACTTCACAAACTTTGGAAAGTTTATCCACATCAGTATTTTTTGTTTCTTTTGTGTTCCCTGAATTTATGATTGACTTTGAAGCCATTGTTTTTACGTTCAAGAGATTTCACCTGTCATTAGTAGCTGAGTATGTGTTCTTCCTAGACTATTGCTAGTCTTTCTTTCTTTCTTTCTTTCTTTCTTTCTTTCTTTCTTTCTTTCTTTCTTTCTTTCTTTCTTTCTTTCTTTCTCTCTCTCTCTCTCTCTTTCTTTTTCTTTCTTTCTTTCCTTCCTTCCTTCCTTCCTTCCTTCCTTCCTTCCTTCCTTCCTTCCTTCCTTCCTTCCTTCCTTCCTTCCTTCTTCCTCTCTTTCTTTCTCCTTTCTTTCTTTTTTGTTGGTCATGGGGCTTGAACTCAGCCTGGGCACTGTCCTTCACCTCTTCAGCTCAACATGAGTGCTCTACCACTTGAGTCACAGCACCACTTCTGGTTTTCTATTGGTTTCTGGAGATAAGAGTCTCATGGACTTTCCTGCCTGGGCTGGCTTTGAACTGTGATCCTCAGATCTCCCTCCTGAGTAGCTAGGATTACAAGCATGAGCCACCAGCACCTGGTTATTGCTAGTATTTCTTTATAATCATTTCCTGGACTCCCTAGTTTTGTGTTTGATCCAAGAATGCTTTTGGCCTAGATGGATGATATTTAAAAAATCTGTGTATTAGAATCCACGTTAAGGTATGCTTAGCATGTTAAAAATTACAAAGCTAGGTGTTACTTCCTGTTTTTAGTCTGTCCTCTGATGAGATAAACTGTACTTGTGTTAAATACTCAAGACCAATATCTCTGAGTTGAACACTCCAAAGATACATAAAGTGAAATTGATTTATTTCATTAGTAAAAGGACATTTTTACATGTCATCTTATATTAAATATGTTGCCTTTTACTGGTCTACCTTAGCATTTAATACCACTATAAGGCTGATATTTCAGAATATACTAGACATCACATAGCTAAAGTTACTTAAAATTATAACATCTTCCATAACATTGTGTATGTGTGCATGTGCATGCATTTGTGTGTGTATACACCAGTTCTGGGACTTGAACTCAGAGTCTGGGTGCCAGCCCTGAACTTTTGTGCTCAAGTCTAGAGCTCTATCACTTGAGCATCAGTTCAACATCCGACTTTTTAGTAGTTTATTAGAGGTAAGGCTCTCAAGGATTTTTCTGTCCAGGCTGGCTTTGAACTGCCATCCTCAGATTGTAGCCCCTAAGTAGCAAGGATTACATGTGTGAGCCACATGTGCCTGGCCAATTAGATATAATGTATTATATAATATAACTAATATATTATATACTATTAATATAATATTATATATTTATAATATTGATATAATATATAAATATTATATAGAAACATACTATATATTATATATTGTATTATATATTATAATATATAATATGTATATAATACATAATAATATATCTATAATCTATAATATGACACAGACACAGACCCACATGTGTTTAGTGAAATATTGAGAACAAAATGTACAGAATAAGAAGAGGTGACCTTCTCTGTATTCTGTCTTGAAGACTACAACATTTTACAGGTAAAAGTTAGATGTAAAAGAAAATGGAACATATGTATTAAAATCACTACATGTGAATACTAAATCCCTATCTTCATGACAAAGAATAAAAAGATCATTTAAAAATACAAATGTGTTCTCATTTTTGCAAGAAAAATACCAGATCATGCAATTGCTTTAGAAGAAGTCATTAAAAGAGAAAAATATATTTTTGTACATGTTCAGTTTTATAAACCTGCTATATTCCCTAATTTAGGAGAATATGCTGAAGCATGCAGACAGGTGGCTCCGAATGAGTTGTGGGAAACTAATGTCAATATGATTTAAAGACAAACATCTCCAGTGGAATTTTGATAGATATCTTAAATGCATGTTTATGCCTATGAATAATATTTGAATTCCTTCTTGACTACAGGACTACATTTCAAATATCAACCTTTAATGTAGACCTGAAATGCTTTATTAAAGGTGATGTCCTTCATCTTATTTCCAGACACTTTCTTATTTCTCAAGCTAGGTGGAGATTTTTTGATCCAGAGAACACTGTAAATTATAACTCTATACTTTCAAGTGTCAATAATCTTAATATGATTGAATTGCATTATCTCTTCTTCATTCCTGTCTTAGTTTCTCCCACAGTCATCTGCATTACATAACCTGTGGTTTATTTCAGGGACATGAATCTTAAGTCATTCTCATCTGAGAATCATTTCAGAAAGTAAAATCTAAACCAACTTAAAAAGCTAGATGTCACTTGCTTGGGAGTTTTGTTTGTAAAATGTCTTTAATGCACCAAACAAATAATTATTACTGGTATTAAATATTCAAGACCATTATCTACAATGTGAACATTTGAAAGACATTTAAAGTTGATTTATTTCATTAGTAAGAGACTAAACTCTATATTTTTAAATTCAATATATTGTCTTTTATTAAGTGCAGGGCCTTTTAATGGTCTACATTTAAAAAGACATACAAAGAACTTTTTTATTGTGAAAATACTGTACAGAGGTGTTACAATTATATGAGCAAGATAATGACTACATTTCTTATCAAGCATTATAGCCTCCTCCTTTGTTTCCCCTTCCCATCCCTTCCCATCCTCCCCCCCACCCCCACCCAATCCTCCTCCCCCCTCCCCCCCACCAAAGTTGTAAAGTTCCTTTTCCACAAAATGACTTCTACATCTTTTGCAATAACTAGTATATGTCTGATTGCTGCAATCAGACATATTTGTTGCAATGGGTCCACCTGTATCCCTATTTAAACGATTTGTTTTTTCCCTCCCCTCCACAAATTATACCAACATCAAATACAGTGAAAGCAGAGGCTATACCGTGGTGGAGGGACATACAAAGCAACAACAACAACAACAAAAAACAATCTTATAAATGTGTTAGAAACAATCGCACGAAAGAAAAAAACACTTGAATACATATATTAGGGTTCATTTCCCTAACATCAAATTATCTGACCTTTTCTGCTTGATTCAGACATATACTAGTTATTGCAAATAAGGGGAACCATGGGACCTATGTTTCTTTGGGCCTCGCTTACTTCACTTAATAGAATTTTTTCCGCGCCTTTCCATTTCCTAACAAATGGGGCAATGTCATTCTTTCTGATGGAGGCATAGAATTCCATTGTGTATATATACCACATTTTCTTGATCCATTCATCTACTGAGGGGCATCTGGATTGGTTCCATATCTTAGCTATGGTAAATAATGCTGCAATAAACATAGTTGTGCTGGTAGCTTTAGTGTGGTCTTGTTTGTGAACATTTGGGTAAATGCCTAAAAGTGGGATTGCTGGGTCATAGGGGAGCTCTTTATGGAGTTTTTTAAGGAACCTCCATACTACTTTCCAAAGTGGTTGAACAAGTTTACACTCCCACCAACAATGCAGTAAGGTTCCCTTCTGTCCACATCCCCTCCAGCGTCTGTTGTTATTAAAGTTCTTAATTATAGCCATTCTAACTGGGGTGAGGTGGTATCTCAGTGTTGTTTTGATTTACATTTCTTTTATGGCTAGAGAGGTTGAACATTTCTTCATGTGTCTATTGGCCATCCTTCTTTATTCTTCAGAGAAGTTTCTCTTTAAGTCTTTGGCCCACTTATTTATTGGGCAGTTGTTTCTTTGAAGATTTGTTGTTGGGGGATTTAAGTTTTTGAGTTCCAGGTATATTTTAGATATGAGACCCTTGTCGGTTGTATGGCTAATGAAGCTCTTCTCCCAATCCATGGGCTTTCTATTGATCTTGTTAGCTATGTCCTTTGCCATGCAGAAGCTCTGCAGCTTCGTGCAATCCCATTTGTCCAACCTTTCTTTGATTTGTTGTGTTTCTGGGTCTCTATTAAGAAAATTTGGGCCTGGGCCAAGGAGACCTAGGGTTTCTCCTAATCCATCCGGTAGTGTTTTCAGAGTGTCTGCTTTGACTCCGAGGTCTTTGATCAATTTGGAGTTGATTCTGTTGCAGGGTGATATATAAGGATCTAGCTTTAGTTTTCTACAAGTAGTTAACTAATTTTGCAAGCACCATTTACTGAAGAGGCTATCTTTCTTCCATTGTATTTTTTTAGCTCCCTTATGGAAGATTAGATGGCTATAGGTCTTTAGCTTCATTTCTGGGTTTTCAATTCTATTCCATTGGTCCTGAGGTCTGTTCTTGTGCCAGTACCAAGGTGTTTTGATTACTATGGCTTTGTAGTAGAGTTTGAAATTTGGTATTGATATTCCTCCAGCACTGTTCTTTCTGTTGAGGATCATTTTTGCTATTCAGGGTCCTTTATTGTTCCATACATACAAAGAACTTTTATAAGTATCTTTCAACTTCCCTCACAACTAACACAATTGAAAATAAAAATATTTCTCTTGATTTTTCTGTGGCAAATGTGGACTTTTACAACTTAACTCTTTGTCTGTGTGTCTGTGTGTCTGTGTGTTGGTCATGAGGCTTGAACTCTGGGCCTGGGCACTGTCCCTTAGCCCTTCAGCTCAAGGCTAGCACTCTACCACTTCAGCCACAGTGCTACTTCCAGCTTTTTCTGCTCATGTGGTGCTGAGGAATCGAACTCAGGGCTTCATGCATGCAAGGCAAGCACTCTACCACTGAGCCACCTTCCCAGCCCCACATCTTAACTTTTAATGCTTAGGCTAGCATACTTGTTTCACTGGCTCTTTTATTCAGAAGAGCATTGAAAACTAATGGCAAAATGTGTGTGTGTGTGTGTGTGTGTGTGTGTGTGCGCGCGCGCGCGCGCGCGCACATGTGCTGGTACTGGGGCTTGAACTCATGCTCTTTATCAGTAGACTAGAATTCTACCACTCGATTCACACTTCCAGTCTTGCTTTTTGCTGGTTTAATGAAGAGAAGAGTCCAACAAACTTTTTTGTTCAGGCTGCCTTCAGACTGTGATCCTCAAATCTCAAACTCTTAGGCATGAACCATCAGCACCCAGCCTTAGAATTCTAAATTTTGGCATTTGTTCAGAGTTCTTTGGTTACTGGCACTGGAAGTTTCTTTAAATACTGATGTATAAGAAAGAAGCAGACTTGGAATCATTTTTATCTGATAATCTTAGTAATGTATTCTAAGTTTATTCCTTATCTGTAAAATGTAATGGATGGTAAAAATATGTAAAATGATAACAAGTATCTACAAAAATAGATAGGTAGAAGAAGGCTTGATTAAATTGTTTTAAGATTTTTAAGTTCTTTACCACTTACACTATACCCTGAACAATTGTATTAAAAATTTCTGTGGATTTCAGTGGTTTAAATGCTTACATATAGCAGATGAACATTTAATCTAAGCAACTCCTACAATATGGTTGCTAATCAAAATTGATTACCTATCCAGTATGTACATGAATTCTGTGATTAATAGAAGAAAACAAGGGGCTGTGTAAAATATTCACAGGAACAAGCTGGTATTAGGAGTAGGGATATTTTTTCTGGAGTTAACAGAGGGAGAATTAGGGAGTAGGTGGGAGATGGAAGGGAGCAGGGAGAAGCTGTTGAGCTGCATACTTTGAATGTAATGAGAAGAATGTGCCACTGCATGGTTGCGTTAGAGCTCAGTTAGTAAGGCACATAGTACAGTAGACATAACCTGATAGAAAGAGTCCAATATCTGGTTTCTAAAGCTTACTTTTATCTTACTTAAAAAATTGTAATTATAGGATAGTTGTACAAAAAGTGTTCAGTGTGACACTTGTAAGTAAGTCAGGTCCAGAGAGACAAAAGGTGCATTTCTTCTCTTATATATGGAAGCTAAATTTAGCTTATAAACTTATAAGTAAATCTGCTGAGTGGTATGCAAATGTTGCAAAAGGATTAACTAAAATATGGTAGATTCAAAGAATAACTCAAATAGTGTAATTCTTTAGAAAGGTAAAGTTAAAGTTCAGCAGGATAAATACCAGAAAGCTGGTACTTTAAAGGGGTAGGGTGAGGTCAAGAGGAAAGAGGTAGATAAATGAAGGATAGATGAGAGGAGGATGCAGTCAATAATACAGTGTGTATCCTACAAAATTAAGATGAGGATGGGAGGGTTGGGTAAATGGCAATCTTTTGTCCAATGACTTAAAGATAATAAAGAAAAAATGAAAACATATATAGCTTATTTTAGAGAGCAGACCACTGACTAAAATTGTCCATTAGTGCCAGCAATGTCATTTCACCAAACAGATGGCAGATAATGCAAGACATTTGATGTCTGAATTTATAAAATTGTATACCAAAGCAATTAGGAAATCCTCTAAAATGCTTTACTAAGTATGGAATATAAATTAGACTTCATAACTATTTAACACTAGAAATCCTTGCAACAAGTTGTTCTAAAAATGACTCCCTCTTCCTCTATTGATTTTATGTTCTCCTCCATTAACCTGGCTGCCATCCTTTCCACCATTATAAAACAGTTAATAAAAGGGCTAAGTGTCCTCTCTGTAGTCATCTGATTTACCTTGCTTCATCTGTTAGTCTGCAGCATTTTCCCATTCCTTTTTTGCCTTTTATTTTGGAGATACTAGGGACTGATCAGGACATCTTACTTACTAGCAGGCCCTCTATGGTGTGAATCGTGTTCTTAATCCTTCCGTACTCTTCTATAGTCTTTCTTTTCTGAATTCTTTGTTTCTCCTGGGGTATCTATTTTCCTTTGACATATATAACAAAGCATTCCTCTCTGGGATTTGAAACACTGCATATTTACCCATCATCATGTACAAAATAAAATAATTTCAGGGCCGTCTCTTTTTAGAAGATTTGATATGGGGACTGTGAGATATGCCACTACTGAAAACCCATGGTATTTCTTCAAGGCACACAATTATTCTAATAAAGGCAAAGAGATTTACCCCTGAAACCCACCTGTGTAACTTGTTCTTGGGTCTTTTAGGCTTAGGTTTAGATTTTTAGGTTTTTTAGGGTTTTTTTTAGGTCTTTTAGGTTTAGAGTGGGGTCTTGGATCTCCAATGTCTCCCTACATATATAGAAATGTTAAACTACAACATGCCACCATTTGAACACAGAAAAAATAGGTACTATTTTCAGGTTTGGATGCTAACCTTCCCTCTGCTCACACTTATGCTGATGGGGAATTTAATTCTTAATGATCCAGACTGAGAAAAGACAAGTTTCCTCATGAACAGATTAGGAAGTAGAGAGTCTGATGGCTATATTCACCCAAGTAAGACTTTTTGTTTACTATTTTCTATACAATGCAAGAGGCATAAAATGATAATTATCTTCCAGAAAATATGTTTGCTAACTTTACTCTTGTAATTTAATTTCATAATATGTTGCCAAAGAATCTACTATTCTGCCATACTCACATATGCAATTAAAAGGACATTTATATGACGAAATGCATACTGTTTAATGTTGTCAGCAAGAGTTAAGGAGAGCCTGGGGGCACAGGTCAGACATCCCTCCACAGGCAGAGTAGCTTTGGACTTCTAGGAAGACTGCTAGGAGATTTTACACATCCAAAGCCACATTTAACTCAAAGGCTCTAAACCATGTGTGTATTTTTTGAGAGCCACATTTCCTAGCACACACACCTCTTATATTTCCCACTCTCTGTCCACTGAAATGGATACCATGCTCTCATTCAGGATGAGAACAGTTCTGAAGATGAAGATAGCAAGTTATCTCATCATCTCTTTGACCCATGTTCTACTGTCCAGATGACTTTGTGTATTGCCTTTGCTGAACCCAACTGCTATTTCTCTATGCATTTTGGGAAGCCCCTTTTCTCTGCAACAAAACTCCCTATGTCATCATTTATTTCTCCAAGCATTTCTTTCATTCCCATGTCTGAATCTCAGTGCTGGAGGCTGCAATCTGTTATGGCTGCTTTCATTTCTGCTCTCATGGAGAGTTCAGCAGAAAAGATACACTATCCTCCTGGTCACACTGCAGCCTCCAGACTCTGGTGATCAGGGTAGATTGCTCCTGCCCTCCCCTTGGTGGGACTTGGGTTCAAACTAGGAGCCTTATTCTTGCTAGGTAGGCTCTCAACCACTTAAGTCACACCTTGAGCCCTTTGCTTTTTATTATTTTATTTTTCAAATTGGGTTTTACATTTTCCCAAGGCTGCCCTGGACCTAATCCTCCCAATCTCTGCATCCCCAAGAGCTGGATTACAGACATAAGCCACACACATGACACTTCTGACAGTATTGTCATCATCTACCATTGTTGAGATGTTGTTTTTCATTCCATAAATGTTTTATTTTCTTCTGGAAATACCCATGTCTGCTTCTTGATAATGTCCTTATCCACATGAATGACCCATACAACATTCTGCCCTTGTAATCTCTGATGCCTTTCTTGTGAGCCTTATATCCTTAGTCATATCTTTGGCCTATTCACTATCAACAGAATCCTCATGTGTTAGCTTTCTATTGTTTATTGCAGAAAAATATCTGAGAAAATCAAATTCACCAAAGAATTTATTTATTTATTTAGTATCAGTACTGAGGCTTGAATTCAGGGCCTTGGCACTGTCCCTCAGCTTTTGTGATCCAGGTTAGCACTCTACCATTTCAGCTGCAGCTCTACTTCTGGCTTTTTGGTGGTTAACTGAAGATTAAAGTCTCATGTACTATCTTGTATGAGATGGCATTGTACCATGATCCTCAGATCTCAGCCTTCTGAGTAGCTAGGCTTGCAGGTACAAGCCACCAGTGCCCAGCACAAAAGTATGTATTTTGGCTCTTGGTTGCAAAGATTTCAGTCTGTAGAAACTCAGCTCCTTTTATTCTAGTTTGTAGTGAGGCAGAACATCATGGCAGGAGGTAAGTGCCAGAGCAAAGCAGCTCACCTCCTTGGTTCTGGGAAGCAAAGAAAGGGAGAGGAGAAAGACAAGAGCTAGGAAAATGTTCTGCCATTCCAGGGCACTCTCACAATGACCTTATTCCTCCAACTCAGTCCCATCATCTCAACAGCAACGCTCAACAGAGTTGGGGAAACTTTTCAAATCCAAACCTTAACACCTTCCATAAACTCAGGCCTAAAAATTGAATCATCTGACTTTATGCCTCTCCAGAGCACACCTAGTTACTCCACTTCATGGAACCTCTCATATCACCAGGGATCCATAATCATTGGTCATATCGCATCCTTACTTTTCAATTTCTGGCTTAGACTCCACTATCAATTATACCTACTTCCTCCCAAACACCTCACACCATCTTCTCTATCTGCTTTCAAATATCTTGGCTCAAGTCAGGTTAATTTCAACTCTTTGTAGCTAAAGAAAAACATGCTCACTTATCTTGCTTTGAAAGAACCTGATCACTAGTGGAGCATTGGTGGCTCATACCTGTAATCCTAGCTACACAAGATATTGGGATTTAAGGATGTCAGTTCAAAGCTAGCCCAGGGAAACAAGGCCTCGAGACTCATCTCCAGTTAAACCAGCAAAAAAACTGAAACAGTATTATGGCTGAATTGTTAAAGTGTCAGCCCTGAGCAAATTGCCCATCACCATGCATGCACGTGTGCACACTCAGACAAAGACACAGACACAACCACATGGGAGGATGATAGAGGGGGAGAGAGAGAGAGAGAGAGAGAGAGAGAGAGAGAGAGAGAGAGAGAGAGAGAGAGAGACGGTATTGCATATAGGCCCTTGTATCTGCCATACAGTCACATGTTTGTACCTTATTGTTTATATAGCCTAGTGAATAACTCATTTCTACTGTTCCGTCCATCAAGAGAAAATAATGATCAGTTTCTACCACATTTGCCTACCATCCTGCATCTTTGCCCATGCATTCTTCTAAACTTCCTTTTACATAGAAAAATCCCTATTTTTAATCACATTTGCTTCATAACAATGCTATATTTATTCCAGTTCATTAACAAAACTAGTTACTATCAGTGTTTTCCCCTTTCTTTCTAAAGCAACTCATCTTTGAAATATTATCCTACATACAGTTTCTGATTTCATTCCTCTTGCTCATTTGAACCTGCTCTAAACAGGCTTTGGCCTCTATGAGTCCATTATTAGAATTCCTAGGGAAGAATGACTTGGGATAAGTCATGAAGAAACAAGCAAGTTTAAGCCATCCTACAAAAGAAATTAGTACTGCTTTAAACTATAAATGAAAAAGCTGGTTATCACTGAAGAACACAGATGGGACAACTGTTTCAGGGTAGTATCTCATAGAAAGAGTTGATAACATTTTGATAGGGTATATGAACTATACATCTAGGATAATTTTATCAGATGAGCAGAAAAGCTCAAAAGCTATGTACATGTGACCATATAAGATGATGGTAAGCGAAATGAACTCCAAGATATGGACACAAGAGGTTTCTCTTTGTTGTTGTTGTTTTTAATGTACTGTGATTTTTTGTTTCCTTTGTATGTTCTTCCTACTATGATATATCTCCTGTTGTCATTGTACTTGATTTTGGTACCCTGCATCTGTATATACATTTATCTAACTAGAGGAGGGGAGGGGAATAACAAAATGCTGAAACAAGTACACAGGATGACCCATTGCAACAGTGATACTCACAATGCATTATGTTAGAAATGAACTTTACAACTTGGGGAGGGGAGGAGAAAGGTGGAGGAGGGAAGGGATAGTAGGAGAAAAAGGAGGGGGTAACAATGCTCAACAAGAAATGTACTCATTAACTTGCTTATGTAACTGTCTTCCCTCTGTACAGTATTTTCACAATAAAAAACATTAAAAAAGAAATATACTCATTATTTTACTCGTGTAACTGTAATCTCTCTGTACAGTGTCTTTACAATAAAATAAAATGTTAAAAAGATCTATAATGGTTATATGGGATAGCATTCTTGATTTTTACTTATACAGGCTATTCCTGTACAATTATTTACAGGTAATAAGCTATTTGTCACAAAATTTATATATATTCTCTCACTTTTCATGTATACATGAATGTAAATCTATGTATAGTTGTTTATATATGTATATATTAATATAGATATGTTGATATATCCATATGAATATATTTCTATATGAATATATATCTATATGAATAATAAGCATAATTATGTCTCTCTATATAGATATATGTGATATATAAGTGTATACCTATTATATATATTACATATTGTTATCTGTATCTACATATTTATCAAGAAAATATAGAATACAGCCTCAGCAGGAAAAGTTCATGAGACTCTTATCTGCAGTTAACCACCAAAAAACCAAAAGTAGAACTGTGGCCCAAATTGATAGAGTACCACCCTTGAGTGAAAAAACAGGTACAGTGCCCAGGTCCTGAGTTCAAGGCCATAACTGACCAAAAAAAAAAAAAGATTCTTACTTCCCTACTATGGTTTAATAGGTTTTGTATAATCTTGGTCTTCTTATCTTTCTAACTTCACGTATTATAAATCTTTAGCTAATTTATCCTCTGCCCTGTCCAACCTGATTTTTGCCTGAGAAAGCTGCTCTTTGTAGCCATATCAAAATGTTCTATTCAAACTGGTTTCTGATAGGTGGTCTGAAGACTTCTGCTGTTTTGAACAGGAGAAAAAGAGGATAACTATTTACCAAAATTTCTGTTTGCCAAGTCTAGTGTTGGCAAGGATCTGCTTCTCTCAGGGGATCTCTATCTATTCCTCCATCCTTTCCTACAGCTACATACATACTGTGTCTTCGTAGTCCTTTCCCCTCCAATTGCACTTTCAGAGAGCTTCAATATCTCTGTATGCTTCGCCAAATGCTCACGTGTTTATAACATTGCCCTTCCAGTGTCCAAAGGACACACCTCCTTTGTCCTCTGCCCCTCCCACACTGCATGCCTACCGGCTGCTGCCTGGACCTGCCAGGGTGTGTTTATCCTGCTGTCTCTACCCAAAACATTCTTCCCCAGATAGCCACATGGCTATCTGATATATCTCTTTCTGATATTTAAAGTCACCTTGTCAGAAAGACATAATATTTCAACTCTTGTCATTTTCCCTGGCTTCTCCATGGCACTTTCCTCTCTAACAGCATATATTTTCTTACTTGCTGTTTTCACACTTCATTTGTGTTTGCAAGATGAGTTACCGGTGTTTTTTTCCCCCTTTTCCACACTGATATATTTGTAGAACTAAGAATAGTATCTGGAATGTAGAATTCATTCAATATTTGTTGTTGTATAAATTACATTTATGTGTCTACCATTCAGGTAATCAATGGATTGTTTGATGACTGAATGACAGCCTTCCTGACTGGCTTCAGCATGTAGAATCATTGAATTTAAGAACCCGGTAGAACTTGCAAGCTGAAAGATCATTTGATCCAAACTTCTAATTTCACAGTTGAAGAGATTTGAAGCCAGATTTTAGTGAATCAGACCTAGATGCAATAACTCCCACTGTACAATGAAAAACAGGTCAAAATGGCAAACCAGGTCTCTGACCTCAGTCCAGTTTTCTGCTAAAGTAGCTAATTAGTTTTAGCAAAACAAACAATGAAATGTCCTTCATAATGCTCTAACTTTTACTTGATATACAAACATAAGCCAACCAGGATATGAAATAAATCATGTAGGACCTTAGAGTAGGGTCACCGTCATTCTGGGAGTCTTAGGCTCAGGGAGCTCTAACTTAAAGGTAGTTTCCTGTAAAGGCCTGTTAAATTTGTCTCTTAGCTATTCAACATTATTTCTTTCTCTTTAAACAATTGGAGATTGCTGAGGTCAATGAAATTGTAGGTCTTTGTGTTTTCAGCACTACTGTTAAATGCAGAAATGTTTTTGCTATTTTTTTTTTGCACCAAGTCTCTTGTTTTCAAATATCTAAGGAACAGAAAAGAAAAAAAAAATTATTCCCAGCCCACGAACAAAAGAAAACGATTTCCAAACTTTTTATATTTTAAAAATTGATTGAATATAAAATACTTTAACTTTGATCTTCCTGTGTTATTTCCTTTCTTTTTCTTTTCTTTTATTGTAAAGAGGTGTTACAGTTACATAAGGAAGGTCATGAGTACATTTTTTGAATAGCGTTGCCCCTTCCTTCATTTTGTCCAGTACCCACCCCCTGACTTGGCTCCTTTCCCACACAACTTGTAAAATTAATTTTCAATCTAGTGTCTAGTTTGTATCACTATTACATTGGTTCATCCTTTGTCCCACCATTTCAGTGATTCCCATTCTCTTCCCCAAATCAGATAAACTTATATACAAGATAAAGGATACAGAAATTTAAAAAAGCAGTGGCAAAAGGGAATAAACCAAAGGAATTAAAAAAAGAAAAGAAAAAAAGAAATAACTGCAAACAGTATATATATACACACACACACACACACACACACACACACAAACACCTCGTTTCCATTTCTAGGTGCTCATTTTGATAAGCATCACTTTATATAGTCATATGCACATAGCTATTTTAGCTATTGTGATCTTCTGCTAAGAATATCCTAGACATATTCTAGTTATTACAAATGAGGGAAGCCATGCGGGTCTGGCTTACTTTGATTAATATAATTTTTCCTGAGTTTTTCCATGTCTTTAGGAATAGGGCAATGCCATTCTTTTTTATGGAAGCATAGAATTCCACTGTATATATATTCCATATTTTCTACTGAGGGGCATCTGGGTTGATTACATATCTTAGCTATGGTAAATAATGCTTCAATGAACATGGTTGTGCCGGTGGCTTTAATGTGACCTTGTTTGTGGCCTTTTGGGTAAATGCCCAGGAATGAGATTGCTAAGTCATAGGGGAGCTCTATGTTTAGTCTTTTGAGGAACCTCCATACTACTTTCCAGAGTGGTTGAACAAGTTTATACTCCCACCAACAGTGCAGTAGCATTCACTTTTGGCCACATCCCCACAAATATATGTTAGTAGTTTTCTTGATAATGGACATTCTTACTGGGGTGAAGTGTAATCTCAATGTTGTTTTGATTTACATTTCTTTTGTGGCAAGAGATGCTGAACATTTCTTCATGTGTCTTTTGGCCATTATTATTTCTTCTCAGATAGGTCTCTCTTTACCTTTTTAGCTCACTTATCAATGAGGTTGTTGTTTCTTTGAGGATTTGTTTTTGGAGGGTTTAATTTTTGAGCTCCTAGTATATTTTTTATATGAGGCCCTTGTCTGTTGTATAGCTAGTGAAGATCTCTAAATCTGTGGGCTTTCTATTTATCTTGCTAGCTATGTCCTTTGTCATGCAGAAAATTCTGCAGTTTAAGGCAGTTCCATGAATCCAGCCTTTCTTTGATTTGATGTGTTTCTAGATCTTTATTTAGGAAATCTCACTCAGTGCCAAGGAGTCCTAGTGTTTCCCCTATCCTTTTCTGTAATACTTTCAGGTTATATTATCTTACATTGAAGTTTTGATCCATTTGGAATTAGTTCTGGTGCAGGGTGATATATAAGGATCCAACTTTAGCTTTCTACATTGTGTATAGGCAATTCTTCCAGCACCATTTGTCTTTCTTCCATCTTGTGTTTTTGACCTTCTTTCTCCACTCCCCATTCAATATAGTTTTGGAATTCCTAGCCAGAGCATTAAGGAAAGAGGGAAATATAAAGGGGATCCAAATAAGGAAAGAAGAAATAAAACTCTCCCTCTTTGCAGATGACATGATCCTGTATTTAAAGAACCTCATAGACTCGACTCCAAAGTTACTCCAGCTGATCTGAAACTTTGGCAAAGTAGCAGGGTATAAAATTAACCCTCAAAAAGCAATGGCTTTTCTGTATGCCAATAATGAGAATAGTGAGTCTGAAATCAGGAAAGCAACTCACTTTGTAGTAGCCTCCAAAACAATAAAATACCTAGGAATTAACCAAAGATGTGCAGGACTTCTATGATGAATATTTATAAAACCTCAAAAAAAATAAAGCAGACTTAAGAAATTGGACAAACCCAAAAGAAGCAAACCAAAATTTCATGTGGAATAAGAGAAGACCCCAAGTAGCAAAAACAATTCTTAGCAAGAACATTACTGGGGGAATATTAATACCAAACTTCAACCTCTATTATAAAGCTGTAGTTATAAAAAACAGATTGGTATTGGCATATGAACAGGCCCGAGGACCAATGGAATAGAATTAAAGACCCAGAAATGGGCACCTAATCTTTGATAAGGGAGCAAAAATGAGATGGAAGAGAGACAGCCTCTTCTGTTTTCAAGTGACTAAATAAACATCTTTGCTTTTGAATTAGGGAAGAGAGAAATGCTAGAATTTGACTCTGTGTGTGTGTGTGTGTGTGTGTGTGTGTGTGTGTGTGTGTGTGTGTTATTTTTAATTGTATTGGGTATCTAACTTAGAGCCACACACATTCTACTACTTGAGCCATACCTCAAACCCTTTTTTTGTCGGTTGTGGGCCTGAACTCTGGGCCTGGGTGCTGTCCCTCAGCTCTTCAGCTCAGGGCTAGTGCTCTACCACTTGGGCCAGAGTGCCACTTCCGGCTTTTTCTGCTTATGTGAGGCTGAGGGATCAAACCCAGGACCTCATGCATACAAGGCAAGCACTCTACCACTGAGCCACCTTCCCAGCCCCAGCCCTCTTATTTTGAGTTTGTTTTTCAGATAACGTCCCTAGATTGGCTTCAGATCCTGATACTCCTACCTGGTCTCCCAAATAACTGGGATCATAGATGTGTGCCAGTATCTCTGGCTTATTTTTAGAGACAATATCTTGCTAATTATTTTGCCCATGCTGACCTGGAGCCATAATCCTCCTATCTGCACCTCCAGCATAAGTGAGATTACAGGCATGGAGCAGCACAGTAGGCCATATTTGTTTTTTTTAATAATTGCTAGTCTTATAGCAGAATAACAAAATTTTTGCTTCTTTTGCACTGCTAAGATCGAACTCAACTTGCTCATGCTATCACTGAACTACACTCTTAGAGCTTTTCAAATTCTTCTTACATTTGGATGGTGTCTCACTAAATTGCCCATCCTGGGCTTGACTTACTACCTATAGCTTAGTCCATTCTTGAACTTTGGATATCCCTTCCTCAGCCTCCAAGTGCTGGGATTAGAAATGAATATCAGCATGCCTAACTGGGAATTAAAACAAAAACAACAAAAGGACAACAATAAAAAAAAAAACCCTATAAAACTAGAATGAAGTCTAACTAATGGGTTGTGCCAGAAAAATGTAGTAGTGCAAAAACTGTGTCAATTCAGATTATTCTGATTCTAATATCCAAAGTATTTTTGTTGTTGTTGCCAGTATTGTGGTTTGGACTCAGGCCCTCAAATTTGTTCACTTGGTGTTCCACTACTTGAGCTATACTTTTAGGCCTGCTATTTTCTTATTATTTTGAGGATGGAGTCTCAGGCTTTTCTGCCCTGGATGATTTTAAACTGTGATCCTCTGTAGTACAAATGCCTAAGTAGCTAGGATTATATGCATGAGCTACCAATACCTGGCACCAAACACTTTTAATTGTGCTAACAAAGGAGAATTTTCATTTCCCCCAGAGAGTAATGTAAGTTGCTCTTAAAACTATACTTGAGAATCTCACAAATTTTAAAATGCTTAAATTATATCTCAGAACCATAGATCCTAAATAGCTCTTTAATATAAGCCATTTTTCTTACAGTTTGAATCTCTTTCATATGATCCAGGCAGAGTGCCTGGTCTCTTACTGATAGCTCAGAAGATAAGCTGTTAATTATTACAACCAAAGCAGTGTTCAACATAACCCTTATTGTTAAAAACAAACAAGAACAACAACAACAAACCTTTGATTCTGAGATAATTAAAAAAAAATTCTGACTGACTGAGTTAGATGAACACTAGAAGTTTATACGATTTTTCAGTTAACTGCCAAAAAGCTGGTAGTAGAGCTGCAGTTTAAGTGGTAAAGTACCAGCCTTGAGAAAAAAACGCTAAGGGCCCTGACCCTGAGTTCAAACCTTAGCACCAGTAAACAAGCAAACAAACAAATGATGAATTGTAGTTCTGTCAGTGATTAACTCCATCTTCCTCCCTATTGTTCTTTAGTGCCATCTGCTGGTGGATGCTATGTGACTCACTGTGATGTGTAAGCTGCTTAGTTACTTGTTTAGTGTAGTGAAATGGCAGATTTAAACTATGACACGAGCAAATGTATTACAAGAAATTATTTATTTTTGTAGAAGAATGAATACATGAATAGACTAGACTAGAATAGAATAGGCAGAAAGTGATATCCAGGAAAACTTCAAAGAAAGCAACTTTTCAACACCTAAAAAATTATAGGAATTAATCATATATGAGGTTGAAAGACAGGAAAAAGTCAAGTGCAAAGATTCTCAGGAGTATAGAAAAGAGTGCTCAAAAGCCTAAAAGAAGCTCTATGAGGAACACTAGAAGGAAATATGCCAGGAGTTAGTGGCTCAAACCTGTAATCTTAGCTATTTAATAGGCTGAGATTTGAGATTCTTGGTTCAAAACCAGACCAGGCAAGAAAGTACTGAGACTTTTTTTTTAATTCTTTATTGTGACTAAGTGATTACATAATTTCACAAATTTCACAGTATTGTGGGATGGTGAGTGCTTAGTTAAAGTCACAAACACAGGACTGGCAAAAACATTAAAAAAAATAAAAAAATGAAATAAAATAGTTTCAACAAAAAAAGGCACAAGCACATTCTAACTTTCCTAAGGCAAATTGTCTATCGTGGTCTACAAAATTGATGAGTTCTATGAGCTTTGACAATACAGTTATTTCTTCCACATCAGGTGCATAATGTGTCAGCTGTTCCCTCTTTCCCACTCATTCCCTCCCTCCCATCACTGCCATTGAGTTTCTTAGTTTGTTTTGATCAATGTCCAGTGCAGCTGATGGGTCCCACTGTTGTATGTTTTCCCCCATCCCTTCTAGTTCTATGTCCTCTTAATTAACTACTAAAAAGATAGAAACAGCATTGTGGCTCAAGTGGAAGAGTGCTAGCCTTGAGCACAAAAGCTCAGGAACAGTACCCACGCTCTGAGTTCAAGTACCAAGTCCAGCACAATTTTTTAAAAAAGAAGTAAGGGGAGAGAAAAACCAGAGGATGGAACTGAAGGTCTTGAAGAGGTTTAGGGTTCTTAGACTGAAAAGGGAAGCAACTAAGATATTATTAGAAAGAAAGCCCATGGATTAGGATATCTTTACTAGTCATACAACAGACAAGAGCCTCATGTATAAAATATACTTAGAACTCAAAAAATTAAATTCTCCAAAACCAAATCTTCAAAGAAACAACCGCCCCATTAATAAGTGGACTAAAGACTTAAAGCGAGACTTCTCTGAAAAGGAAATAAGAATGACCAATATAGGGACTGGGAAGGTGGCTCAGTGGTAGAGTGCTTGCCTTGCATGCATGAGGCACTGGGTTTGATTCCTCAGCAGCACATAAGCAGAAAAAGCTGGAAGTGGTACTATGGCTCAAGTGGTAGAGTGCTCTCCTTGAGCTGAAGCACTGAGGGACAGTGCCCAGGCCCCAGTGTTGAGGCCCCAGGACAGAAAAAGGAAAGAAAGAAAGGAAGGAAGGAAGGAAGGAAGGAAGGAAGGAAGGAAGGAAGGAAGGTAGGAAGGAAGGAAGGAAGGAAGGAAGGAAGGAAGGAAGGAAGGAAGGAAGGAAGGTCAATAAACACATGAAGAAATGCTCAACTTCTCCAGCCACAAAAAAATGCAAATCAAAACAATATTGAAATACCACCTCACCCCAGTTAGAATGGCTATAATCAAGAAATCTAATAACAACAGATGCTGGAGGGAATATTGCCAAAAGTGAACCCTACTGCCCTGTTAGTGGGAGTGTAAACTTGTTCAACCACTTTGGAAAGTAGTATGGAAGTTCCTCTAAAGGCTCCACATAGAGCTCCCCTATGACCCAGCAATCCCACTTTTGGGCATTTACCCAAATGATCACAAATAAGGCCATACTAAAGCTACCAGCGCAACTATGTTTATCGTAGAATTATTCACCATAACTAAGATATGGAACCAACCTAGATGCCCCTCAGTAGATGAATGGATCAAGAAAATGTGGAATACACACACACACACACACACACACACACACACACACACACACTCACACACACACATGTATATACATAATGGAATTCTATGCTTTCATCAGAAAGAATGGACACTGCCCCATTTGTTAGGAAATGGAAAGATGTGGAAAATCTTATTAAGTGAAGACTCAAAGAAAAATAGGTCCCATGTTTTCCCTTATTTGCAATAACTAGTATACATCTAGGATAATCTTATCAGATGAGCAGAAAAGCTCAAAAGCTATGTACATATGACCATACAAGATATGGACACAGAGGTCTTTCTTTGTTGTTGTTTTTAATGTACTATGTGATTTTTTGGATTTCTTTTGTATGTTCTTCCCCCATGGTATAACTCCTGTTGTTGCTGTATTTGATATTGGTACCCTGAATCTTGTATATACATTTATCTGATTTGGGGAGGGGAAGGGAAATAACAAAATGTTGAAACAAGTACACAGAATGACCAGTTGCAACAAAGATACTCACAAGACACTATGTTGGAAATGAACTTTACAACTTTGGCAGAGTGGGAGGAGTGGGGGAGGGGGGAGGGAAGGGATAGTAGGAGCAAAACAAAGGAGGGTGCAACAAAGCTGAACAATAAATGTACTCATTACCTTACACATGTAACTTTAACCCCTCTGTACAACATCTTTACAATAAAATAAAAATTTAAAAAGAGATAGTATTAGAAAATGATCAAGAGTAAAAGCAAGTTAATATTGCCATGAAGCTGGTGGCTAATCTGTTGGGGAATTACATTCCCTTGATTATTTAACTTTATCTTTATGGTCCTATAGTTTGTGAGCATGCCCTGTAGTTTTGAATAAAGAAAATCAGGTAGCTAGAAGTGTTATTTTCTAAACTAAAGCCAAACTTTGTTTTCTGAAATAGACGCTTTGTCAGAGGTACCTCTCAAAGCTGTAATTGTATGAGTTTAAAATCCTAGCGCCCCCCCCCCCGCCTTTTGTCACCTTAGGAAATGAAAGGAAGCACTTGGGTGACTGCTGATAACATTTGCCACATGACCTTTACCTCAGATGTCAGAGAAAACGGACAATGGTGATTACAACAGAAACATCTCTTCATTCACTATTCTCCCAAGATATTTATCCAGCTTCCTCTTAGATGTGAAGGAGGGAAATGCACCCAGATGCAATATAACTCAATGACAAAGAACGTAGAGTCTGACATAATGCTGCCTGATATCTACTCCAGATGTGCCATTCATCCAGCAAGCTACATAACCTCTTTGTGCCTCAGTTCCAGATCTGCAAAATAGAGATAGAAATAGAATTCACTTCAGAAAATTATTAGGATAATGAAGTAAATTAATATGTGGAAATGTTTAGAAGAGTCTGGCATAGAAACATTAGTTTTTAAGTTTGTGAAAGATAAGTATATTCTTCAAGCAATCTAAGTACAATATGATTGTCACCAGTAAGAGTTAGTTATATATTTAGAATGGAAGTAAAAGTACAGTACTTGAATTTTTTCTATCAGCGACCTGGAGATGAGTCATATACCCCAAATACTTTATCTAACTTTAACAACCAAAATATCCAAGCTCAGCATAGGATAAAATTAAAAAGGGGGGAAAATGTACAGGGGATTTTACTTATATCCCTTTTAAGAACTTTAAGGAAAGGCCCTTATGATTCTTCCATTTCTTAAAAGTGTAAATCTATTGGAAAAGCCTTCACACTTAAAAGTATCTTGATTCCTCTAATCGATGTGTTCTAAGTATGAGAGAAAATAAATAAATAAATAAATAAATAAATAAGGCTCTTGGGATAAGTCAAGGACTTTCTAGTCACCAACCTAAATATAATTAAAGTTAAAAATTCTTTACTGTATTTTTCTCTTGAAGTTTTTTATCCACAGATTTAAGAAAATAGTTTTGGGAGGGTAACTGAGCTGGATAATAAACAAAAGTCTGCAAGAGTAATATTTCCCAAGATGGCATTCTGACTTTTAAAAAAACTGGCAGATGGTTTTGGCAATAGCCAAAAACACTCAGGAATAACTGTTAATGACAAAACCAGATGTGACTTAGAAAATCCACTGTCTGGCCAAACCACCAAATCCTACAAAAAGGAGAGTGAGCTCAGCAGGTAGAGAAAATTCCATCATGCTGGCAATATTGTTATGACTCAATTAATAGCAGTCTTTATTTCCTATTTGGTTTCAAAACTCTTGCTGACTGAATTCATTTTCTCCCATCGTGTCAGCAAGATAACAAATATGCCTTTATTAAGTCATTTTCTATCGTTTGTGCCAGCAATGCTTATTCAATCCCAAGCACACATGGACGATTCTGACTAATACAGAAAAGCAGCATGTATTAGCTTTCAAATGAACTGATATCTAGTGGGCTATTATGCCATACTTTGCTTATTAATGAAAATTTTCAAACACATTGCTATTTAAAGATGTTTCTTTAAAGTAAAACAAGTTTATCCTTACACTGTTGGGGAATAATTTTCTCTACTTACTAATGTTTATTGTATCCAGGATCCTTTGCAGATCTCCTTCTTAGAGGAGAGAGAGGATTTATCTGACTGGAAAATTTTGGAGCTTAATCAGGTCATCTCTATCTCTATCTCCATGTCTGTCTGTGTCAGTCTTTGTATCTCTCTCTCTTTCACACACACACACACACACACACACACACACACACACACACACACACACACAGAGCCTCTCTCTCTCTCTCTCTCTCTCTCTCTCTCTCTCTCTCTCTCTCTCTTCTCTCTCTCTCTCTCTCTCTCTCCTCCTCCTCCCCCCCCCTTGACTAGCTACTACTATCAGGAACATATGCTCTTGGCTGTTGCTGTCTCTTGTTCCAAAGAGCTTTTCTTCCTTGTGGGTATTTTGTAATCCTGTCTGCTTTCTGTCTTGCCATAACTTTATTAGCCTTCTTTGTCTCAGGAAACTGAGAAAGAAGTACACTAGAACTCTGGACATTTTATTCTGAAGAGGGGAAGAGGGGAACCAATCCAGTGGGAACATGTGAAGGAGCCCCCTTGAGCATCAGGTCTTGAAAACACTCCCATCAGCTCATGAGTGAGGATGTTCTGTCTCAGTGATTCAGAAATTCTCCAAGGAAGAAAGAAGTGTCTTCTGTTGATTCTCTACAACTCAAACACTACGAGTGTTAAAGAAAATCAAAATAAAAAAGGTTTTTAGACCAGGGGTGATAGCCCATGCCTGCAATCCCAGCTACTCAGGAGGTGGAGATTGGGAGGAACTAGTTTGAGAGCACCAGTGAAGAAGTAGAAGTGAGACCTCATGCCAAATAACAAGCCGAATAGGGTCATGTGTGCTCTAATCCAAGGGACAGGATGTAAAGGTAGAATTGTAGTCCTGGGGGAAAAATGTAAGACCTTATAAAAAAGTGAAAGCAAAAAACAATCTAGGTCTGGTATGTTTGCCTGCCTAGCAAGTACAATAATAGTTAAAAAAAACCCAGTATCTCTAATAAAATTTTTTTTAAAAATGTGAACATACATGAACATTTCAGTCTTTCCATAATTATTCTGAGCCAATTAAACCAGTTTATCTTTCAAGGATATCTGACTGGAAATAAGAATGAATAGTAGTAGATGTGAGTAATAAGGGTGGCCAAAAGGACACTGCCATGAGGCTCAGGCAGAAGAGAGTTTACTGGAGAACCAAACTGCTGGCCTGCACCAGATGTAGGTATGCAGAGTTCTGCCAGGCCATACTGAGAGAAGGGTACAGAGTAATGAGTGGTGTAGCCAGTTGTAGTTTGACTGATGGAGAGAGATTATATAGGGAAAGGTGAGGAGGAGGTGTGGCATCAATGGATGCAGAAGTGACCTCAGATGATGAGGTTCTTTTGTTGACTGACAGTCAGGTAGTTGAGTTGGGTGATTAGCAGTTACAGGTGATTATCAGTTTGAGGCAGGTGATTTCTGGTAAGGCTACATATTGTCCTTCTAGAAGAGGAAGTGGAGAAGGGGAATATTCTACATGGCAGACCTAACAGTAAGTAAAAGAAAAAAACGAAGTCTGTTTTAAGATGGTTAGACTCCTAACAGACAGAGACCTGCCTAAAGCTCTTAATCTCATCCAAATTGATCTGAAAAATTGCTTATATGTGTTGTAAATAATTTGTATTCTTCTGAAAAGGAAAAGATGAAATTTTCCATGTGAAAGTTGTAATCTCAAACAAATCCTAGTTTGTTCCATCCTAATAGATATTTGTTTATCCTGTTCTTGTGACAAAATTTTCAATAATAAAATATTTGGCTTTTCTTCCATATGAGTCTTTAAACAATCTGTGCATACTTGCATACAAGAACATTGTAAATAATTGTCAAAATGATATGTTAAATGATAATGACAATAAAACCAATCATATATTAATCATTAAATATGTGCCAGACATGCTACCTGTGTAAGTACCAGATTGCCAGATACGTATTACAAACTCATCTACCTGTCCATCTATCTACCTATCATCTATCTATCTATCTATCTATCTATCTATCTATCTATCTATCTATCTATCTATCTATCTATCTATCTATTTGAGTTCAAGGCCAAGTTGGTTAAGTAGTGATATTCTGATTCACAATATTCATAACTTCTCTATACTCCCAGAAAGAAGAGACTGGGATCAAATGTGGCTTTTTTAGAGTTCTTTTCCTCAGGGTGCTTGCCCTTTCCTTGTGCTCTGTTAGCACTCAGTGTTTGACATCCTTGAAAAACTCACCCTGGCCTCACCCTGGCCTTACTTTTGACCATCTTATTTAAATGTCACCATTCTATGTTGTAGGTAGATTGTAGTAGACACATTGGGTCCCAATCTGAGATCCTTCCATTGCAGTATAAGTTGGCTGAATCTCTGGAATTTTCTAAACTTTTTCTAATTTTTGAACTTGTTCTGCCTGTATATACTGAAATAAACAGAGAATTACTTCCTGTAGGAAACTTCAAATAAGTTTTAATGGGCTTGGGTATATAAATGCTTAACTCTCTAATCCCTTAAATAGAATGACTTTGAGGCCATGCATTTGACACTAGTTCTAGCAGGACTAAGCACCAATGATTTTTAGTAGAAACTTGCTCAATAACTTATATCATTCATTTACTGGTTGCTTTTACTTCTCTTATTTACTATCTTCATCACTGATAGTATTTCCTGGACCATTTCCAGTTGAGTTACTTACTCTTGAATCCTTGTCTGAGGGATAGCTTTTGGAAAAAGAACAAATTTAAATGATTGATACCTGAAACAGTATTAAGATGTGACATCTTAGAATGTCATTTTGTATTGTATCATATACTGGTCAGATTGTAATGAATGCCTAATTGATAATGGTGTGGGATTTCATTCCTTTCATCTCCAGGAATGCAAGAATGAGACACTTACCTTGGCAAAATGAGATACTGGCTTAGATGTTATCTCTAGCCTTGCAGCAAGATGGAACACTGGAAATCCTAAGGTTCAGAGAGCTGCTTAGTAGTGTTCTCTGTCATTTATTCACAAATAAGTTAACTTGCAACTCAAAACAATGGGAGAAAGCCAGTAGGCCTCTGTAGACCTTTAAGGAATATCCTAATCATTTGTTGTCAGAAAGAATGTTTTAAAGTTGGTTCTAGGTCATGATTTTTGAAAAAAAGCTGATATATAAAGATGGTCTAATTTACAGCCCTGGCCTGTCTTCTAGGCTAATACTGGATGTGTAATAAAGCAGGAAGGAGATTCTGAGGTATAGAATGGGGATATGTGATGGCTGTTATGGAGACTTAGACTCTCAGATTATCCCTGAACCTTCTGAGCTAGATGTTATAAAACACCCTCCCTCTCTTTGCCTGAAACTATAGAAAAGACTTATATGAGACATATGCCTTACAAAAATGATACTTTTCTTCCTCATTCTGCTCCAATTCTCCTCAAGGCTTCTAGAACAGTAAGCAGACTTCAATTCAACATAGGCTCACCTAGAATAGTTCCCTTACTATTTGGAGTAAGTAGTTTACTCATCATCAACACTTTAGGACTTGGCTAACATGCACTGTCACAGCCATGAGAGCATCCTATGAATGGATGAGATGGTCCTGTGACTTACAGCCTACTCTCATAGCAGTGCTATCTTAACAGTCATTCTTAACAAGCTGCTGTCATAGCTTTTAAAATCAAACACAATGGTAGATGGCTAAGATAGAACTCCAGGGATGGGTATTGAGGAAATACTCAGAAAACTAGCAATTTTTGAATAAGAGAATTATTTAATATGTTCCCCTGAAGGTCCTAGGCCATATAATTATGTAAATAAAGTAGTACCAACACTGTTAGAAACTCAGTAGTGGTTCCCTTTGTTAGATAGGATGGGAAACAAGATCAACTCAGAACTGGACTCTCTGGAGAGGATAGGATTTCAGCTTAGTGAAGGCCAGCTTGTAGCACAAAATGATCAAAGTCAAAATGGATCTAATTATTTTTATGAACAGCATCATCAGACACAACAAGGAGCCCTAATCCATATGAATTAGTGGCAATATCTTAAATACTGTGGTGCTTTTAGGTCAAGGTGGGCAGCCCACAGTATTATCTACAAATAAAAGTGACCAAGAGCTGGGCGCCAATGGCTCACGTTTATCATCCTAGCCAATCAGGAGGCTGAGATCTGAGGATCGTGGTTCAAAGACACCAGAATTGGTGTTGTGGCTCAAGTGGTAGAGCACTCACCTTGAGCTGAAGAGCTGAGGGACAGCGCCCAGACCAAGTTCAAGCCCTGCGACTGACCAAAAAAAAAAGACCAATAGTGAAGGTTCAAAAGACATATGTACATATATAAACATATGTGTATATATATACACATATCACATTTCATATATACATGTCACATTTCACATATCACACACATATCACACACACACATATCACCATCATTGCTTTCCTGTAAGAATGCAGATGCTGGTGATAGTCCTTTGGACTTTAAAACAGTGCCTCATCTGTCTCACAATCATTTCCCTGGTCCCTGGAAACATAACTTGGAAAGTGGCACATGGAGGCTGGTAGTACCTTAATGTTGGTTCCTTAATTTTCTGTAAGACTCAAAGGAGAAAGAAAACTATGTGAATGTTTCAGGACTTACTGAGCCTAAGCAATATAAATGAGAAGAAACTAACCAGAAGGAATGCCTCACTTAAAACAGGAAAGGTATAGGTTCCATTATACTTCTATTTAGCCCACTACTATGGTCACTACAGAACTGAGCTGAAGTAAGGAAGATGATGGGAAACTATTTATTGGTTAACAAGGAAGTATACTATATTTGGGTTGGGCTTTTCAAAACATTCAGGCTGTATTCCAAGCACCACTGCTGTTTGGACCATAATCATGGCAGATTCTGTGATTCTGGAGGTTTCTGTCATCAATAACGATTCCATGTGTCTTTTCTGAAACCTCCAAGACAAGAAGCTCAGAGAAGAGTCAGAGCACAGATCCTGTACTCTTTTAGAGCAAGAGCATTCCATACACAAAAAGAAATAATTTACCAGTTGAGATCTGGTTCCTAATGTTTTACTGGACTATAATAGCAGCTTGCCATTTTTCTACTGAGCATCTGGTGACAAGATGGTGGATATGCTGATCATTATTTTCATATTGTCAGAAACACTGCATACACCAGGTGCCAGTGGTTCACACATGTCAAGGCAACTATGCAGGAGGCTAGATTGGAAGAAATACAGTTCCAGTCTAGTCCAGGAAAAACCCTATTCACATTAATTCATCTCAGCAGAAAAAAGTTGAGCATGGGAGCATGCATATGTTATTCCAAGTGTGTGTAAAGGATAATAAACAGAGGATTGTCTAGGCTGGCACTGGGGGAAAAATATAAGACCCTATCTCAAAAATAATCTGAGCACAAAAGGCTAACACCTGGCCCAGGTTAACAAGGAAGATTGACATGTGTTTAGCAAATGTGAGTTATGAGTTCAAACCTTATACCACATGACCAAAACAAAAATCGCTACATGATATTGAAGTTTAATACAGAGGAGAGAAATGCCACAGAGGTGGTCAGGCCAAAGAGTACTGGAGGGATAAGAAACTTAAACATGACTTGGATCCCCTTTCTATGGAACCTTCTCTAGTCCTAATGCCAATCTCACAGTGCATGTCTTTGCTCTTGCAGAGAGCTCTCTATGACTAGCTGAGAGAATGTAATGGGTTTAGGCTGTTGTGTTGAGAAAATTCAAATTGGTTGCTGTCATAATGTCATAAAACACTCCTACTCAGTGTTGGCCTGAAAGCAGCCGTGAGATGGCACCTTCTGTAGACATACCTGACCCAGAAATAGTTGTGGGAAGGGTCATCTAAGGTGAATATACGTGGACTTCTGAGCATAAAATATGGCCTGCAGTCATTTTGCAAGAGCAAAGTTGGAAGGCTGAAGACACATGGGGAAACTGACTGGGATATGAATGTGAGGTGCAAATCATTATTCTCTTATCAGTGTTCACATATCCTATTGAAGACTCACTGAAGAGCTGGTGCTTTTCCACTTTGGGACATTGAAAAGCATTCAGATCTTGTCTATGGCAGCACAATACTTGAAAAACTGTTTTTAAATGAAATAGCATCAGGCATGAAGGATATGCATGCACTCCCTCTCGCTGAAGCTGACATATTTACTACCAGGGATGAATGTTAACCTATCAATAGAAAAAGATTGATGCTGAACTCTCAATATATTACCATTCTTTAAGAAATCAAATAGACACTTGGTGGCAAGCTGAGTAAATCTCTCAGCCTGGAGAGAACAACTATTTGTGTCTACCATGTTTGATAAATATTTGTATTGGCATGATTTTTTTTTGCATTCTATCCTATTATACCTTAGTCATCACTACCATTCAGGGCACAGAGTTTCTTATTTATCATTATGGAATCGATTAGAACACTTTCTTGGATGAAATGAATGCCCACTGGTTCTAACACAAGTATCATTATTCATAAACTGGTGTCAGATCTGCCCGGGAAAAGGGCAGCTTTTTCCATAGATCCCCCTCCCACTTTATTCTCCAAGCCCGGCCACACATGCCTCCTTCACCCAGCATCTGCACTACCCAGGCATACATGGGGGCAGATCCCTCCCCTTTCTCACATCCTGGACTGCCCAGTCAGCCTCCTTGGGACTATGGTCACATCTGCATCTGCCATGGCCACTCCTCCTCCCCACTCTCTCCCTACATTAACCCCAATCCCACCAGAAGTCACCCCCTTCCCTTCCCTTCTCTGAGCATCTCGTGCCTTCAGGAATTCTTGTGCTTGGAATGCAGACTAGGAATCAGATCAAATCTCTGAAACTACTGCAGGACAGAGTAGGAGAGACACTTGAACTAATAGGCACAGGAAGGAACTTCTTGAACAGAGTCCCAGGGTTACAACAAATTGGAGAGAGACTCGACAAATGGGACTACCTTAAAATAAAAAGCTTCTGCACAGCTAAATCTATTGCAACCAAGCTAGAAAGACAACCAACTAATTGGGAAAAAATATTTACCAGCAATATATCAGACAAGGGGTTAACATCCAGTATATACAGGGAACTCAAGAAACTAATCCCTCCCTAACAAACCAATTACTAAATGGGCAAGGGAACTAAAGAGGGACTTCTCAGATGGAGAAATAAAAATGGCAAAGAAACACATGAGGAAATGTTCATCATCCCTGGTGGTGAAGGAAATACAAATAAAGACAACCCTGAGATACCACCTTACCCCAGTCAGAATGTCCCACATCCACAAATCAGCCAACGACAAATGCTGGAGGGGATGTGGAGAAAGAGGAACCCTATTACACTGCTGGTGGGAATATACACTTATACAACCACTTTGGAAAGCAGTCAGGAGGGTCCTTAGAAAGCTAAAGATTGACCTCCCTTATGACCCAGTCATACCACTTCTAGGCATCTACCCTGAACAACAGGAACCAATATACAAGGACACGTGCACCTCCATGTTTATTGCAGCACTGTTCACAATAGCTAGAATATGGAAACAACCCAGATGCCCCACCACAGATGAATGGATCCAAAAATTGTGGTATCTATACACAATGGAATATTATGCAGCCATTTGAAATGACAAAATAATGACATTTGCAGGGAAATGGATGGAGCTAGAAGGAATCATGTTGAGCAAGGTAAGCCAAGAGCAAAGAGACAAACGGTACATGGTCTCCCTGATAAGTGGATGCTAAATCCAAAATGTTAGGTGATACAACAAAATTAACAGGACTTAAGAAACAAAGAACTCCCACTCATCTGGTCGAACCACTACTAAATATCCCCATGCTGCTGATCACATGTATGGTGCATATGTGTACACCATTATATGTTATAGACTATGATAGACAATTTGCTCCAGGAAAGTTAGAATGAACTTGTGACTTTAAATGAGCATCATTATTCCACAATACTGTGAAATTTGGGAAATTATGTAATCACTTAATCACAATTAAAAAAAAAGAACCTCAGGGAAGGTAGGGAGGGAAGGGATGGTAGGGGAAAAACAATGGAGGGGGTAACAATGCTCAATAGGAAGTGTACTCATTACCTCACTCATGTAACTGTAACCCTCTGTATAGTATCTTTACAATAAAAAATTAAAACAAAATAAGTAAAATATTGCAATGATAAATATGCCCAGCAGATTTGAGAGTTATACATGGTGCAACCCTACATTCCCCTCACTGGGTATGTGTCTACAAATGTTACTGTTCATGGCTCTTCTAAATCACAATGATTTGCAATTAAGTTGTGTCACATTTCTAAAAAAAAAAAGAAAAGAAAAAGAATGTCGATTGTTAAACAGTCCGTGTGAATCTGTATATCTGTACACCTAGAAAACTCTGGCTTTTTTACCTGTCTCTATAGGCCTAGATTAAGCACAAATTTACACTGTTCTGTTCACTAACAAAGTAAGCAGAAAAAGGAACCACCCACCTGGGAAGAAAGAAATCTTAGCCCTCCCTTTTATTTTAAGACAATCAGACTAGGTTCAGAGTCCAAAGGCTGCCTGGGGAGCTGTTGTGACTTCCTTGAGGACAGACTTTAGGACAGAGGACAAAGGAAAGAGGAAAGAGAACAGAGACTTTTGTGTCCAGTGATCATCTTTGCAAAACTCCACAATAGTTTTGCTAGTTCACTTTGTAAGTGTTTGTCAATGTGAGATTAACTAATGCCTTTACAGACTGATGTTGTCCAAATCTAACATTAACTCAATGTGGTAGACTAAGGAGGTAAAATTTAATGATGGAAAAAGCTCAGGAAAAATATTCTGTAGCATCTCCAAAGTGAAGAAAGAAGATGGCAGTGAAGTTATTTCCTGTGAATTGGACACAGCAAGAAAGGACAGGAAGAAGAGGAGATACATCATCTTTGTGTGCCATAGGGAGGGTAGAAGACAATTAAAAACAATAAAAACAAAAAGGAAGGATGGAAAGAAGAAAGAGAGACAAAGAGGAAAAAGAAAGAAAGAAAGAACAAAAGAAAGAGAAGAACAATTAAGGCTTGCAAACTTGTGTTTGGTGATTTTCTAATTATAGTGGTATAAGGTAAATTTAATTCTTATCCAAATTCAGACTTTGTTATTCCTATAAGTACAATGATGAGAATTGCCTTACTGAGGGTATGTATACATATTGTGTGTGTGTGTGTACAAATATCTTGGCCTTTGGACTTCATATGGTAAGAATTTCATCTTCATAAATACAGATGAAAGTATAGGCAGATGAATTACTCATAACAAGGCAAAAACATCAGGGGAAGATTTTGCTTTCTTCTTTCTGTATTAAGGGGAAAAAAGCCAGATGCCAGTGGCTCATGCCTGTAATCCTAACAACTTAGGAGGCTGAAATCTGAGAATCAAGATATGAAGTGGCACTGAGCAAAAAGAGCTCAGGGACAGTGCCCAGGTATAGAGGTAAAGCCCAGGACTGGCAAAATAAAAATAAAAATAAATAAACGATTTTATGTGTTATCCTCGATTCATTTTTATTTTAATTTTTGAAATTCTGTAAATTTTTTATACCTGTATGGTATTATATTTTATTATCTTTAAAAAAATTGTTGAAGGAGGGCCTGGGAAGGTGGCTCAGTGGTGAGTTGCTTGCCTTGCATGCATGAGGCCCTGGGTTTGATTCCTCAGTACCACATACACAGAAAAAGCTGGAAATAATGCTGTGGCTCAGGTGGTAGAGCACTGGCCTTGAGCTGAAGAGCTGAAGGAAAGTGCCCAGGCCCAGAATTCAGGCCCCACAACCAACAACAACAACAAAAAATTGTTGTAGGAGTAGCTAACAATGTTTGATAATAAAGGTACTCATTACCTTACTTAAGTACCTGTAACCCCTCTGTACACCTTTACAACAAAATAAAATATAATAAAAATTGTTGTAAAGATGATGCACAGAGGGGTTACAGGTACATAAGTAAGGTAATGAGTACATTTCCTTTTGAACAGTGTCACCCCCTCCCTCTTTCCCAGTTTTCCTTCCTAACTTCCCTCCCCCAAAGTTGTAAAGCATTTCCAAAATAGTGTATAGTGGGTTTTACTGCTGAATTGGTTCACCTGTTATCCCACTGTTTCTGTGCTTCCCCTTTCCCTCCCCAAATCAGATAAACTTATATACAAGATAAGTATACAGAAATAACAAACAGTGACAGAAGGAAGAGACCAAAGGAAAAAGGAAAGAAGAAAACAGAGAAAAGAATTAAAAACAGTATAATAAAAAAAAAACCTCTTCCATTTCTTGGAGTTCACTTCAATAAGCATCATTTTATGTGATCTTATGCACATAGCTATTGAGCCCTTGTGATCCTCTCCTAAGAATATCCTCCTTTGTTCTTACAGTGTGAATGTTTAGATTACTGCTTAGTTAAACATGTACAGATGTAATTATTTGTCTTTTACTATTCACTGGGTTTACCTGTAGATTTTTGTCCTCAGGACCAATGAACTAGAAGACCCAGAAATGAACCTACAGACCTATACCCACCTAATATTGATAAGGGAGCTAAAAACACAGGATGGAAGAAAGACAGCCTCTTCAACAAATGGTGCTGGCAGAATAGGCTATATACATGCAGAAAATTGAAGTTAGATTCTTATAGATCACCCAGCACCAGTATCAACTCCAAATGATCAAAGACCTTAGTCTAAGACCAGACACCTTGAAAATATTACAGGAAGGGATAGGGGAAACACTAAGGTGATTTGGCTTTTGCTAGTATCTATGGAAGTTCTACTTACTAGTAGTTAACATAGTATTTTAAACACGAATATTTCATTATAGTTCTTAATTCATATAACAAATTTAGATAATTGTTCACTGCTCCTGGTTTATGTCAGCAGATGTGGAAGTGGTGATGAGTGAGTGACTGTTTCTGGGTGGAAAACATCCATTCATAGGCACAGAAAGGGGCAGGGACATTCTCAGCTGTCTCATTTCTCAGCATTTCAGCTATCTTTTATTTCCTACATTGCTCCATTCCTGCTGTACCTTCTAATTCTGTTGTGATTTTTAGACTGCTCAACATTTTTTCCACAAGGTCATCTATATCACCTTGTTGGAATTTCAGAGTTTCTAAATCTTCAAGACCCTGAGATCATTTTTCTTTTTCTTGTCTGCGTTATCTTTCAAGGATTCTCCTCTGGTTTTGCTGTGTCAGCCCTTTCTGTTTTCCAGGGTGTCTGTGAATTAGATTTGCTGCTTAGTGTGCTTTTCTCCTGCATGTGATAAGGAAGGTAGTCATCAGACATAGTTATTGTGATTTGTATATTGAAATTCAAAGAAGTGAAAGGATTGATTGGGTAAATCATAAGTAGAAGATAAATGGTATCTATATGTTCTTTGAAATTGTAATGGATACAAATGCACTAAAACTTTCAAGAGGATATACATTTATATCATATACATATATGAAGATATATATATGATATATATGATCAAGAATGAAAATCATATTAACTCTAAGCTATTGCTTTATTACAAATACGACCTAATAGTTTATATTATTTTAAGTTAATTGTTCCTGCAAGAGTTATTTAAAGGCTATGGATGTAGCTCTGTTGTAGAAACTTTGCTTAGAATGTATAAGGACCAAAGAAATTTGTTTTCAAAAAAATTAAAAAGTCAGCCAGTAGCTCAGGCCTGTAATTGTAGCAACTCAGGAGGCTGAGATCTAAGAATTATATCTCTTTGTCATTTTTGAAGTACTGCTTCAAGGAGGCTATGTCAGGAATAATGATGCAATGACAGCTATACTTTCTAGCATTGAACTGTGATTGTCATAGCCTTAAACCAATAAGCATCTCTGGAGGCAGCTATGAGTAATATTTGGTCTAGTTTGGGATCCAGCCTCTACATATAATGGCAGTGTATTTTGGATGAGTTATTTATTTTATGCCTCTTAAATTGTTTTAACATTACTCTTTTCTAATGACAGTTTACTTTCTTATTTTGAGTTAAATTGGTAGTAATATTTTAGAGAATATTCAGAACATTTAGTTACTGTTAACTTATAAAATGAAAACTGCAGTGAACATTTTATTTTTCGGCACATACAGAACAATAGCAAGTGTTTATTAGTATCAATTTAGTGTTTTAAGAGAGAACCTATATTTTAAAAAAGAGATGATTTTTTTAAAATTGTATTTTATTTGTGAACATACTGTACAGAGGGGTTACAATTACATGGGCAAGATAATGCATACATTTCTTACCAAGCATTGCAGTCTCCTCCTTTGTTTACCCTTCACCTCCCTTCCCAGCCTCCCCCCTCCCCCCCACCCAATCCTCCCCCCCACCGACCTTTTTGACATGACAATTTGTACTTCTCATTGTTGCAACAGGTCTACCTGAATCCTTAAATGACTTGTTTTTCCCCATCTCCTCCATAAGTTATACTGACATCAAATATATTGAAAGCGGGGGTTATACTGTACAAAGCAACAAAGAAATAAACTTATAAATGCGTTAGAAACACATGCATGAAAGAAAAAAAAACATTAAAATATCTATCTAAGGATTCATTTTCCTAACATCACATTATCTGACTTTTTCTGCTTGACTCATACATATACTAGATATTGCAAATAAGGGAAACCATGGGACCTGTGTTTCTTTGTGTCTGGCTTACTTCACTTAATATAATTTTTCCAAGTTTTTCCATTTCCTAACAAATGGGGAAATGTCATTCTTTCTGATGGAGGCATAGAATTCCATTGTGTATATATACCACATTTTCTTGATCCATTCATCTACTGAAGGGCATCTGGGTTGGTTCCATATCTTAGCTATGGTAAATAATGCTGCAATAAACATAGTTGTGCTGGTAGCTTTAGTGTGGTCTTGTTTGTAAATATTTGGGTAAATGCCCAAAAGTGGGATTGCTGGGTCATAGGGGAGCTCTATGTGAAGTCTTTTGAGGAACCTCCATACTTCTTTCCAAAGTGGTTGAACAAGTTTACATTCCCACCAACAATGAAGTAAGGTTCCCTTCTGTCCACATCCCCTCCAGCATCTGTTGTTGTTAGAGTTCTTGATTTTGGCCATTCTAACTGGAGTGAGGTGGTATCTCAATGTTGCTTTGATTTGCATTTCTTTTATGGCTAGCGATGTTGAGCATTTCTTCATGTCTATTGGCCATCCTTCTTTCTTCTTCAGTGAAGTTTCTCTTTAAGTCTAAAAAAGAGATGATTTAATATAAATAACTTTTCACTGAAGAGACAAAAAGGAACACTAATGTGTCAGAAAGACATCAACTATAGACACCAGCAAATACCTCAGAATTTTGGGAAGACAAAGGGAAATGTGAGATGAGAAGCTTGCAGTTGGTCTTCAAAGAATTGAATTCACTCTTTCGAAGAAAGGCACTTACAATGTGATGACATTTTTGTCAGTAGTAGAATGAGATTGATTCTAAGGGTTGGAAAAACAATAGATGTATTCAAATAGTACTACAAAAAAAGTATTGTAGATTGCCCTGTGAACTTTTTTTCTAATTTATTCTTATTATCTTTAGTTTTACAAAGGGATTTGAATTCAACATGTCAATTTATGTGCCTAATGTATCTTGATGAATGAGAGAATGAATTTTTTAAAGCATTGAGCAGTCACAGTAGAAAGCAAATAGAAGTAGGATGAAACAATGTTAATTTCTCTCTGTGACCTTGAGACTCTTCAATGCCACTTGTTAGCTGAGCAAAGAAGAATCCAGCACAGAAAGCAGAAATGTGAGTGGAGGACTACCCCAAATTGCAAACTGAGTATCTAGAGATTAGTTTACAGTGGAGAGTGAATGACATAAGAACTTGACACTGATTGAAACAGATTGAAAAAAAAAATAAAAAGATTAGCCTGGTGCCGGTGGCTCACGACTGTAATCCTAGCTACTCAGGAGGCTGAGATCTGAGGATCATGGTTCAAAGCCAGCCCAGCAGAGAAAGTCTGTGAAACTCTTATCTCCAATAAACCACTAGAAAACCGGAAGTGGCACTGTGGCTCAAGTGGCTTGGGGATGAGGGTTATGATGGCTTCATAGAATGAGTTCAGTAGTGAACTTTCTCTTTCCATTTCATTGAAGAGTTGGAGGAGTATTGGTGTGAGCTCTGTTTTGAAGGCCTTGTAGAATTCCACTGTAAAACCATCTGGTCCTGGGCTTTTCTTAGATGGGAGGTCTCTTTTTTGCTCTTTCTATTTCAATGCTTGATATGGGCCTGTTAAGATGGTTTAACTCATCTTGGTTTAGTTTCAGCATGTCAATATTTGGCTTTTGGTGTTAAGTTCTAATTTTATTCCCTTGTGGTCTGAGGTGATTCTAATTGGTTTCCCTTTATAGGTGATTGATCTTTTCTCCTTTACAGCTTTAAGGATCTTTTCCTTGGTCTGAATTGATCCTTTGTGGATTATAATATGACAATGGGATATCCTGTTCTGATCTGGTCTATTTGGAGTTCTAAAAGCTTCTTGTATCTGAATAGACCTATCTTTTTGCATGTTTGGGAAGTTCTCTGCAAGGAGCCTGTTAAACAAATTTCCTAGACCATTAACTTCTGTCTCTAGGTGCTCCTCTACACCCATTATCCTCAGATTAGGCTTCTGATGGTGTTTTCCAAGTGTTGAATAGATCTATCATATTTCTTGGATTTGTCTTGTATGGTTGTATGTTCTTTCTATATAATATCTAAACTGTCTTCAATCCCTGAGATTTGATCTTCTGCATGGTCTAACCTACTATCAAGACTTTCTACTTTGTTTTTTATTTCTTTTTCTTTTAGTTGATCATCTTTGATGGCCTCAAATTCTTTGTTGGAGCTTTGTTTTAGATCTTGTATGTACTTCTTTACTTCCTTAATTTGGTCTTCAGTGTTTATTCTCAAATCACTTAGTTGATTGGTTATGATTTCCTTGGACTCCCATTCCTTCTGTTGGGTTCCATTTAGCATTCCCTTCGTGGACTCCCTGACTTCTTTCAGCTCTCTGTTTATGGATTCCCTGAATGCCTTTGGTGATCTTTGTGTATTCTCATCCTGCTCTCTCAATTCCTGTATTACTCTTTGATTAGCTTCCTCTTGTTCATGCAATTCCTGTAGTTCTTTTTGAGTGTTCTCAGCCTGCTCAAGCCATTCCTGACTTTCTCTTTGTCTGTACTTGGCTAGCTGCTGAAATTCCTGTCTATCTCTTTGATCTCAGCCTGCTCACACCATTCCTTTATTTCTCTTTGAGTGTTCTCAAGCTGCTCATGCAATTCCTGTATCAATCTTTGAGTAGCTTCCTCATGCTCATGATATTCCTGTATTGACTTTTGTTTTGCCTCCTCTCTCTCCCTATCATGCTCACACAGAGTCCTTTGCAGGTTTTCAATCATTTCATTTACCATGTTTACCATTAGTATTTGTAGAGCTTTTTGGGAACTCTCCTCTGGATTATTCATTATCTGTTCTGTTCCCTGATTATCATGAGTGGGAGTTGAGATACCTGGACTTGCCATTTTTCTTGTGTTTTTCCAGCTTGCTCTGCCCATTTGGGATGAAAGTAACACCAGTTTTGTGCTAGGACTCTATCTTAAGGCAAGCACCAACCAAAGTCTATAGTTGCACAGTCAAAAGTCTGCAGATAGAATCTAGTTCAACAGATATATCTATTCAACATCAAACAACTATGTATTAATGGGCTACGAACCACAAAGAAGAGTTTGGCAAACCAGAAATTATTAGGTTTAGGGAGAGATGTGGGTAAAAATAGGAATAGAGGGATGTGGAAAAGTAGAGGGAGAGTTAACTAAGTCCTAATCTCAAGGCGGGAAATAGGTTGGGTAGAATGATAGTAGAGAGAGAGAGAAAAAAAAGAAGAAAGAGGAAGAAAAAAGAGAAGAAAAATAGAAAAAAATTAAAAAGTGAAACACTTAAAAATTATTCAAATTTCAAAATGTAATAGGCAGAGAAGAACGGGGATATGATAAGAGAAGGGGAGGGATAGAAAGGAGATGTGAAAAACTTATAAATAAAAATTCTTAAAATATTACATAGGTATAAAGAGATAGTACTGCTATGAAGGAATTTAAGTCTAAGAGGTTTTGAATTGAGTAATAAATTTCTGGATTAAATGTGTACACAATGTGGGATAAAGTCTAACAATTCACTATGGGTATATCTGAGGATGAGCAGAACAGCAATTAAGTCACTCAAAGAAGAACGAAAGAGAAGAAAAAGTGAAAAGAATGAGAAAGAAAGAAAAAACAAAAAGGATCAAAAGGTCGGTAGAGCTAAACAAAAAATAAATAAATTAAAATTAAAATTAAAAAAAGAATAAAAAAAGCACACACATATATAATCCTAAAATAAAAATTATAAGAGGAAGAAAAAAACGTTAATAGAAAACAATTTTTTAAGTTAAAAAGTAAAAATTTAAAAAAGTTAAAAAAATTTTATGAAATGTTCAAAAAAAATTCTTTGATTTTTTTTGTGGGGGTGGGGGATGGGAAGATCCTGTATCTCCCTTGTGTCTATAACCAGTCTCCTGTTGAAGTCTCTGGTCACTTGTGGTGTTTGATTTTCCTGTGGCTTGGTTGGTTTCTTAAGTCAGTTTGTTTGAGCAGGCAGAAAAATGCTCTGCTTTATCTAGGATTTTGTGATCCTCCTCCCAGGCTAGTTCAATGGGAGGGAGATCTGCTTTGAGTATCACAAAAGAGGGAGATGGCTGTTTCCTCTAGTTTGGAGATGCTGTGATGAGGCTAGGTTCTGGATAGAGTTGAGGCCTTTCAACAAACAATAGCTTTTCCCTGATATCAGGCTTCTACTCACGACGGAGTCTTGGTTCCTGGGTGGTCTCTGGACTGCAATTTGCAGGATGAAGATGTCAGTTCTTGCTAGTGTTGAGTAGAATCTGCTTACCTGCTGTGTCTGGTGCCTTTGTCCTGGATTCTCTGTGGTGCAGGTATGGCTGCTATGGCCTCCGCTGCCGCCGCCGTGGCTGCTGGAAAGTGCTCAGATCTGTCTCCTTGCCTGGATTTTCCCTCTCTGGCCTATCTCTCTATACTGTGATGGCACACTTGGTGTGCTTCTCTGGCTTAGGACTGTTCACTGGAGCACTAAAACTGCTTTCTATGTGAGAGTTGTTTAGCCTCCAGCTTCTCCTCCACCATCTTCCTGGAACTCAATTTTTCATGTTTTAAAATGTCTTTATTTCATTGCAGAACACAAATTATATTGCAGTGAAATTGACATAAGATATATTAGCAGTTTGCTACATCTTGAAGTTTATTCCATTTTCTTCTGATTTTGAATTTATATATGTAACATGCATGCATGCATGCATGCATGTATGTATGTATTTATGTGCTGGTCCTGGGACTGTATCTCAGGGTCTGGGTATTATCCCTAGCCTTTTCATTCAATGCTAGTGTTCTACCACTTGAACTATAGCTCCACTTCTGCTTTATCCTGATTCATTGGACATAAGAATCTTACAGACTACCCTACTTAGGTGGGCGTTTAACTGAGATCCTCAGCAGCCTTTTGAGTAGCTAAGATTACAGGCATGAGCCACCAGCCCTCAGCTTTCTTTTCTGATTTATTTTATTTTTAAAAGTTTTTATTTTATTATCTTTAAGTAGTTTTACAAAGGAGTTGCCATTCAATAAATCAGTTTTCAAGTACAATGTATCTTAATTGATGTCATGCCTTTTCCTTCCAACCCAACCCCTCTCCTCAGTTTTCCTAGTTTTATAAGATATACACTGAATATTATGACTATAATCTTCATTCTACTTCCTGTCTTCATTCCTCTATGCCCTTCCCGTTGATCTCTCCATACTTTTAAATTCCCAGTTTCCTACATATACTATAAATCCAGTTTGCATCTGAAATTTTGACTTAAGCCTAGGTATCAGCTACAGAGAATGAACATATTTTACTGTTAATTATTATTTGAATGTATCATTTTAATTTCTGGACATAAATCATTTCTTATTTTAATATAATTTTTGATACCAAAATGATATGATTTTTCTTGTATTATAGGGTAGTTGAAGGTTCTCTAGACATAGTTGTAGGAATGTCTGCTCTATGGTTACACAATACCCAGAAAACTGAAAACTTAGTATGTCAAGTTTTGAATAATTCTGTTAACACTACTCGTAGAAAAAAGAAATTAGGAAAATTCAACACCAAGGTACCAAAATAGCTAACAAAGATTCTGCCAATTTAGAATATCTATGGTTTAGTGTTATGCAAAAAGTTTTTGTTCCAATGCCAGAACCAAAGATTCCATTTAATAAAATAAAATAAATAGAACGTCTGAGACACAGGCTCACAGAGTTTTATTCACCGATTTTGTGCTGCTAGTGTCATCAAACATGAAAATTTATGTCTTCTCTATTTTTATGTTCCAATTTTTTTACCAAGAATTTCATCATTTTTTTGTTGAGCTCTGTGTAATTTCAGTGTTTCAAATTTTTCTTTCCTAAGTGCTGTGTTGATTGTTGCTAAGTATTTGCATAGTTTTGATATTAGTTACTCTGAATGTATGTTTTCTTAATCAGGTATTTTTTTTTCAGTGTGCATATTATGAGTGTAACTAAAAGCACCTTACATATTGAGCACTTATGGAATAGGCACTGTATGTGCTCTCATTATCTTCTTTCTTTTTTTCTCTCTTCCTTTCTCTCTCTCTCTCTCACACACACACACATGTATACTACCTGTATTAGTAGAAGATCTTATCACTTGCAATTAAATGAGCTGGGATTTGATTACCTTCATCTGACTTCGAAGCACACAAAATGCAGATTGAGTGAACATTCTATCAGTTGTAAATGACAAAAGCCCAGTTCAATCTATTTTGGGGCATAAATTATCTTCCATAACTAAAATATGTAGCAATGGGTTCCTCAACATTGCTGGGTCTAGATAACAATCTTGTCTACCTTTAATGCCATTACTAGGGCTTCATTTTCTTTCATCTCCCAGCCTCCACATGACAAAAGATTCACATTTAGGCTTAGGAGGGCCTTGAACCCAGTGATCACAGAGAAATGAGAACTTTCTTCCTTGCATCTTGGCAATAATACCAGGGCCTATTGGTATCACTTTTCTTTGGGTCAGAGGCATGAAATTGAACCATGTTCAGAGCTTTACGACTGCTGTAGATAGTATGGCTCAACCTGTACCATCAAAGGTTATTGTAAAAGAGAAAGCACATTATTCTCCCAGAAGGATGGCTCTTCATGCAAAGACTTAAAAAAGACTACTAAAACCGGATGCAGGTGGCTCAGACCTGTAATCCTAGCTACTCGGGAGGCTGCAATCTGAGGACCATGGTTCAAAGCCAATCAGGGCAGGAGACTCATCTCTAATTAACCCCCAGAAAACCAGAAGTGGCATTGTATCTCAAAGTAATAAGATGAATGAAAAACCTCAGGGGGCTAGAACCCAGGCTCTGAGTGCAAACTCCATACCGATAAAAAAAATCTATTATGCCAATTTATACATATGATACTACACTTTAAAAATTACTAAATTTATTGTAAGCACCAAAACACCGTATAAACTCTGCCAAGACACTTGAAGGTAACTTCTACCTTCATTATTTCATTATTATGTGAATCATTCACATGCCCAGGTCTAAGTAGATAACAGTAGATCTAAGTACTCATTTTTTTTCTAAAGAATGAAACATAGTTAAAGAGATTAAATGAGACTTTAGTCTCAATTGAGTGCTTAATAATAATCAATCTTGGGGCTGGGAAGATGGCTCAGTGGTAGAGTGCTTGCCTTGCATGCATGAGGCCCTGGGTTCGATTCCTCAGCACCACATAAGCAAAAAGAAAAAAGCCAGAAGTGGCGCTGTGGTTCAAGTGGTACAGCACTAGCCTTGAGCTGAAGAGCTGAGGGACAGCACCCAGGCCCAGAGTTCAGGCCCCACGACTGGACCCAAAATAATAATAATAATAATAATCAATCTTTTAAAAGCAATTTAACACCTTATGCATCATCATTTGTACTTGCAATTTCCTGGGGGCAGAGTCATGGAGTGGAGAATCACAGTTGAATGTCAGATTTATTTCAGTTGAGTAAATGTGATTTCAAGGAAGCATGTTTAATAAGTTCAGAAATGACAAAACTTGATGGAATAATGAGCATTTTATTTTATTTTAAAAACAAAATGGTATTGGAGAAATAAATTATTTTAATTAGGTTATTATTGCCTGTAGGAAGGTAGAATGGATGGTATGCATTTGGTGTATATATTAATATATGTTCCACATCACTTTTTCTTCCCTCCCCCCTTTCTGTTCTCTCTCTCTCTAATTCTCTCACTCTCACTTTCTCCTTTCTATTTGTTTGAATCAAGTCCTCTCTATGTAGACCACGCTGGCTTGCCCAGACCTTATGTTCCTTCTGCCTCAACCTCCCAATGCTTTACAGGCATAGACAGGCCTACATTTAATTTTTTAAAATTATCTATCTATCTATCTATCTATCTATCTATCTATCTATCTATCTATCTATCTATCTATCTATCTATCTATCTATCTATCTACCTACCTACCTATCTATCCATCTATCTATCTATCTATTATTTTGTGCCAGTCCCTCTTTTTTTTTTGAAATATAGAATATTGGAGTCTTTATTATACAGTTAACATGCAGCCAGTTGTTACAAAGGCCTGCAGCTCGCAAATACACGTAACACAGCTAAGAAACATGCTAAAGAGGAAACAAAGAACAAAAAACGATACTAACAAGCCAGTCCTTCTTTGAGTTCAGAGCTTGGGAGCTTTTTCCCTCAAGGCTGATGCTTTTCCAGGTTTTCCAGCTGTGAACCACAGCTCTACTTCTGGCATTTTGGTGGTCAATCTCATAGAATTTCATGTCTGCTCTGGCTAATATCCTCAAATCTTAGCTTCCTGAGTAGCTAGGATTACAGGCTTCAGCCACTATTTTTTTTAAAATTTTATCATTTACCTTCAGGATTTTGTTGGAGGGGATTGTGAGAAATTAAATCTAAGACATTTGAGAGGTAGCCCCCAGTTAGGGTTGCCTGTAGTGCATAATGCTGCTGAAATTGTCAATTTATAATGATCACTGCTAATGCATCTATCACTCTTGCATGGTATTTTCCAGCCTCCTTTGTGTCACTCTGCTCCACATTTTTTGTGTTTCCTGGGTCATTGCAGAGGCGGTACCACTGTGTTGAACAAGGTCCTAACTCCTTAAAGGCTGCCTCTGAGAGGAACTCAAGTAACAAATGAGGATGGAACCCACAAATTTTGGTCCTTTCATAGGTATATAAGAAATACTATCTCTAACCTGACACTAGACACTATGTTGAAAATGAACTATACAACTTTGGAGGGTGGGTTGGGAGGGAAAAACTTGGGAAAAAGAAAAACAAGGGAAGAGGTGACACTGTTCAAAAAGAAATGTATTCATTACCTGATTTATGTAAGTGTAATTCCTTTGTATATCACCTTCACAATAACAATAAAACAAAACAAAACAAAAAGCCTTAATACCTTTCCCCTCCCAACTCACCTGGTAGGGATGAGCCCAAATGACTTCACTCACTAATACATTACTACTACAAGAAGGGAGAGTTGTCTCAAGCAGATTTTACTTCCAGGACTGAAAAAGCAAAACAAAACAAGAAAAATGGAGAAAAAGGAAATACAAATGGCCTGATTCCAAACTTGAAATAGGAATAAGAGAAAAGTACTTAAGGGCAATAATAAACTATATCCTATAACTCCAATCAGTAGCTTGAATCATTAGGACTACGTCTGAAATAATACTGCAAGTGAAACGAAAAATCTCATCAACTCTGGCCACCTTGAAGTTCAGTCAATCAAGAACATATCAGCTCCACTGAGTTAAAGATAATGGCCAATGTGATGCAGTAACCCTGAGAACAGCCAGATAAAGGAAGGGGAGACACCATTAGTAAGAAAAGCAAATAAATATTTAAAAACAGCTATTGCTGGGCATGGTGGTAAATGCCTGCAATTATAGTATACTTAGAGAGAGGCAGGAGATCACAAGTTTTAGGCTAGTCTAAGTTTAAAAGAATAAACAGAGTCAATAAATCAATATAAATAAAAGCAGCCAGGTGCTGGTGATTCATGCCTGTAATCCTACCTGTAATCCTAGCTCTGGAGGCTGAGATCTGAGGATCCATATTCGAAGCCAGCCCTAGCAGAAAAAGTCCCCATGAGACTCTTATCTCCAATTAACCACTCCAAAATCGGAAGTAGTGCTGTGACTCAAGTGGTAGAGTGCTAGCCTTGAGCACGAAGAGCTCAGGAACAGCACCCAGGCCCTGCGTTCAAGCCTTGCAACCAACAATAAATAAATACAAAATAAAAGCAACTAGATACAAACAAAAGAGGTAGGTAAAGTATGCATACCTATAATGAGTATCTTACATCTTGTCACTGACCAACAGCTGTGATCACCAGGCAGAAGCTCGGCCTTGCCAGCCCCATCTCCGTAGCCCCTTGCTCATACTCCAGCCACTGTCATGACCCCGGCACATCTAGAACAACTGATGCTGCTCTTTTTTGTGTAAAATGCTAGAACACAGGTACTGATACTCTTCATTCCCTCAATGCTCAGATGTCATATTTTTTCTCTCTATCTTTTGTCAGAGGTGGGGCTTGAACTCAGGGCCTACATGCTTTCCCTGAACATGTTCCCTCAGGCTAGCGCTCTATCACTTTGAGCCATGGTGCCACTACAGATATCATCTTCTGAACAAGACCTTTGCTGACTTGGGTTGTATTTAACAATTGTCTTCTTATCCCTATGTCCTAGCTTCCTTTTCTGTCTTGTGCCTTCTTGGATTTTCTCAGCAGCTTAAAATTAAACAGTAACCTGCAAACTTAAGGTATTTCAACAGAATTCAGGGAGCATTTTACAACTCTCTTTGTACTCATTACCAGACTTGATGGGTTATCTTAACAGCAGGGAGTCTACATATCTAAATTTATTCTTTCTCCTAGCCTAGGCCAGCAGTCTTCAAACAACTGGAGAACATCTTCCAGACTGTCTTCTCTCTTTTAGATGAGTGTATATTCATGGTACAAAGGGATTTTATTCTGATTTTCCAAACATGCATTTGATATGCTGATCAAATTCACACCAACACTACCTTACCAACCCCCTTCCCCAGCTTTCCATGCCCACTGACAAAGTTGGACTGTATTTAACCACAGAACAGCAAACTCATCTGCTCCATGTCTGCCCTTTCTAGGCAGTTGTCAGTGGTGACGTCACAAGACAACACTGAAAATATTAAAACAGAGCCAGTCTTATCTCTCATTCCAAATTGATGGTGCTTCTTGTCTAATTGCTGAATTTTGATGATGAGAGCTGTTTTGTGATGTTGTGAGCAAAATCAAAATTTTCTATTTCTCTTTTAACTATTTGAATCATTTTAATTTCAGAAAGTCCTAAGACAGCAAGGTGAGCTACTAATATGGTGACTATTTATAATCACTTATCGGCTTGAAGCAGGATTTGATTTTTGAACTAGTACAACAGAAAACTTCACAGGAATAAGCCATCAGCTGAACCTTCTCTAAGACTGTAGTTATCACCTTACAATCCCCAATGTCAAAACTGTTCCTTCTATTAGTTCATCATGTTTATCATAGCAGCCCCTTTGCTCCTAATTAAACTTTTTGAGTAAGTAAGTAGTGCAAATTGTAAACCAATGTAAGCAATTGTTCTATTCTTAATTTTAAGTGAGGGGGTTAGAATATTTCTCTCTCTCTCTCTCTCTCTCTCTCTCTCTGAGTTTCTACTTTCCTCTCCCTCCCTCCCTCTATTTCCTTCTCCCTCCCTCTCTCTTCCTCCCTCTTTCTCCTCTCTCTCTCTCTCTCTCTCTCTCTCTCTCTCTCTCTCTCTCTCTCTCCTCCCTCTCCCTCTCTCTCTACTTGTTACTATTGAAAATAGTTTGAAAATACTACTGTAGGTTGTGGGTATGAATTTTTTTGCCATGACTATATATTAAATATTTTATGATCTGTAAACAAAGATGTAAAATCAAGGCTATTATTTACAAACTTTTATATCATTTAAAATATTAAAAATATAAGAATGTTAAACCAGTTTGACAGTGAAACACACAGATAACTTGTTAGCCATAGGAAAAGAGATGGAGAAGGTTTACAGTACAATTTGCCAATTTCTGCTCTAGCTTGATTTCACCCTTTTTCAAAGTGAAAAATTCTTAACCATAGTTGAATTTCCCATGAGAGGTTGACAGGTCCCATGGCAGCGCCAGAGAGGAGAGCAGTGTCCAGTGTAGGGCTCCTGATGCTTATGTCCTGGAATATTAATGAGTACCAGAGAGAGAAACAGCAAAGCAAAGCAATCACAGTGAAAGCCAGAACCACATAGGAAATGAGGATTTAGATATTTTCTGATTAAAAACAAAATCAGCAGGATTCTCCTTTCTCATATTCGATTACTGAATTTGTTGAATGCAAAGCCAAGTTTCCTGTAATTCATAAATAATTCATATATAACATACTAAAAATTCCAGAGGTCCAGACTCCATGTACACACACACACACACACACACACACACACACACACACACACACAGACACACACACACACACACACACACACTTCGTGTTTTCAATTTTACTTTGTTTCTAAATTTTCAAAATTCAATTTAATGAATAAATCTTATGATTGGATATACTGACATGAATATTACAGGAGTTGCATAGCAAAAAATGAGATTATTTCTAATAGGAATAAGCTTATAAATGGGGATTATTTTCAATCAGTTTTCCTTACCAAATCAGTCTCAGAGCATAGAGGTCAGTATGGCCAAACCTAAGCTTTTAAAAATCTCTGGACCATCAAATATTAAGGGTGAGAGAAAACTACTTATTCTATTTTTTTTAATTTCTTCAAAATTGTTATTTTTTAAATTTTATTTTATTGTAAAGATGCTATACAGGGGTACAGTTACATGAGTAAGGTAATGAGTACATTTCTTGTCAAACATTTTTACCCCCACCTTCTCCCCCACCTTATTCTACTTTTATACCATTTTTACCAGTAGACAATTTGACAGTAAGGCTTTTCTTTATCGAAGGATTCCAGTTAGTAAAGGAAGAACAAAAAGGTCATTTAGAATTTCTAATGAAGCCACAAATGTGGAAGTTTATTATCAATAGCTGCTTATCTCAGAAAGAGGGATATTATATGTCTCATACAGAGAACCATAACATCTAAAAAAATTGAACCTGTTTTGGCAAATCTGTAGATCATACTACTTACTTATGAAATCATAGAGCATGTAGAATATGGAGAAGCTTGATAAATGACACGCAGACATACGATCTGCAAATGTAGGTAGTATGTATAAATTGCATCTTATTTGCAATTTGCTTTTAAATGACCAAGTAGTGATAAAACTGAAATATATTGATCATGAGTTGAAACATGTTGAAACTGGATGATGGATACAGAGAGAGAAACTTTCCTTAACAAAACATTTTATAAAATTGTCAAAGGTAATCCCCAAAACCAAGACAAAGTAAAATGTCCATATTGGTCTACTCTCAAGAATTCTGGTAATTAGTAAGAATGACAACAGGAAAATATCAACAATCTCAATGGCTCCATGAGGATGATTGTTAATAAAAGAAATAATTCTCAACTAAAGAAAATCTGAATTTACAAGACATATTTTTTGAAATTATTCCTTAGTTTACTAAGGATTACTTATTTGTTCATATGGCATGTGTCTGTACACCTACACCAAAATTTCAAACATTTTGTTTCAAGGGTGACTATCACATCTAACTTGTGAGTTAGGCAGAGGCTATGAGTCCACATCTCCTTATCCTTATCATGTCAGTTCTTGACATCTTTCAGCTACAAACCCCTTTCAATATTTACCTAGGGGCTTTCATTGCCAGATGGAGTATTTCACACTGTGCAAAACACAGGCTAGGGGAATGAAGGTCCCTATAAGTGGCCCTTAATCAGTGACTAACATAAGTTTGTGAACAAATATCCCAGTTTCTTTTCCCCTCCCCAGAGATGAGCCTAAGGGTTACAGACAATACTGAATCTACAAACTCTTGTTATCTACAATGCTTCAGAATTCATTCTTTATTGGCCACTTTTCTTTCTGTATCTTTCCTATTTCACTTCCTCACTCTTCTTACCACTGTTTTCTGTGTTCATTTCCCAAATAACTACTTTCTCCTCTCAAAGTTTTGTCTGAAAATCTGCTTCTTGCAAACCCATAGTATGACATAAAGAAGTAAATATACATTCAATTTGCTGAAAAATAGCAAATGAACATTCTATTGTTATGGGTTGGATAATCTAGAATTTAGGTATCTAAATGATTTTTTTGAGATTATTAAATGTCAGTAGAGGAATATAATGTTAGCTCATTTTAATGTTAGCTCATTTAATTGAAACTGTGGAGATTTTCATTAGCCCCGTTAAAAAGAAAGATTTATACAGTGGTTCACTAACTTTAGTATGATTAAGAATCATCAATGTCTTGTTATCATTATTGACTCCTGGCCTCCACTCTCAGAGAGTCTGATACAATAGGAATTCAGATATATAATTAACACTTTTACCACAATAAAGAACTAGAAATACCTAATAAATAATGTGTTCTGAGTAGCCACTTGGAGAAACAATGACTTCAGTATCAACCTTTTAACTAATTGTGAGCTCTTGTGGCCAGTAATCTTGGACATGCGTACAGAGCACTTTAAGCTGACTTTGATGACTATACCATGTCCTGGTGCCCGAGTTCTGTGCTTTGAGTACTAAACCTAAATTTAAGTTTAATCTAATTCAGATGGTACTGTTTGTAGTTCCATCTGTTTTTCTGTAAAGGTAGAGTTGGAAAATGTATCCTGGAAAAAAAATGTGGTGTAGAATAGGTGTGGTAAGCCGGACTCTAAAGAGGCTTTAGGAATGTCTACTCCACCCTTCACTTCTTTCTGGGTGTGCCTTAGCTTCTTGTCTCCTGAATCCCTTTGTGCCCAATTGGGAGATGAAAACAGAAAGTGCTGCTGAAAAATAACATAGCTATGAGAATAACATTTCCACTGGTTCCTCACTTGTAACTTCTTACTCTCTTACTGCCCTATGTAGATTCAAAGATGAGGCCACAAGAACCAAGGAAAAACATTATTTATTACCACACACAATCTAATCTCTTCTGTCTCAAGTTTTGCATACTGTACAATATTCTTGAAGTAATTTCCAAATGATGACCACTTTTAACTTCCCCTGGTTTTTCATCCATAAGAGCAAGTTTACCTTTTCAACTTAGTTCCCAGAGTTTTATGCACATGTAATACTTGCTCTGTTCCTAGAGCTCCAATATAACATGAAAGGTCAAATAACTACTACTTCATCTTTAGTACTATGGTAGTGTTATCTTTCTTCCTGAGTAACTTTTATTGCTCTTCAACTCAATAATTAACTTGAGAGGTTTTCAACCCATTCATACAAAAATCATTGGAATTTATGATAATGTATTGTCATACAGTTTATTTGCAGAAATGAAAAAATACATCTTCAAATTTTGGTTAAAAATACTCATTTATTATGAGATTTAAACTACAGTCAAAAGTTGTGAATTGGTATTGTCTCCAAAGATTTATTGTTTTTGCCTTTTTCTTTTGGTAATGATGGTGTAAAAGCCAAACAAAATGCCAAATGAAGGCTTCTGTTAGAATGTCTGCTTTCCAAGGCCCTGAGTACAGCTATTAAAAAAAAAGAAGAAGAAACAAAAGAAACAGACAGGAAGAAAAGGAGGGAAAAAGGGTGGGAAAAATAAATGAGGGAGGGAGGAAGTGAGAGTAAGGAATGAAGGAAAGAAATAAGGAAGAAAGGAAGGAAGGAAAAAGATGAAAAATAGTCAAGATACAAGATTTCTAGAATGCAATAGACATGAATTTAAAACTATGAAGATAATAATGTATTTGAAATATTTGAAAGCTTCAGAAAAATGCAAGTTCAAGGTTACTTTCATGGTATCTTCTTAGACTTTGAGAATATTGCATGAGAAACAATACTTTTTAAGTCTTGATTCTATTCTCCCTAGAGAATTGTTTAATTTTCAAGAAAAGAACATGATAAATGAAAAACTTTCTTAGATGAGTATTCTCAAATACTTGTTCTTATGACTTCTTTATATGCTTAAAATTCATGAGACTCCAAGACATGGACACAAGAGGTTTTTCTTTGTTGTTGTTGTTGTTAACATACTATGTGAGTTTTTTGTTCCTTTTGTATGTTCTTCCCCTTATGGTACATCCCCTGTTGTTACTGTATTTGATTTTGGTACCCTGGTATTGTACATACATTTATCTGAATCAGGGAAAAGAAGGGGAACAACAGAATGGTGAGACAAAGGACAAGGGGAAAACCAGTGCAACAGCAATATACACATGACAATATTTTGGAAATGATCTGTACAGCTTGGGGGATGGGGGAAGGGGAAAGTAGGAGATAAAGGATGGAAGGGGTAACAAGTTTGACAAAAATGTACACATTACCTTACTTATGTAACTGTAACCTCTCTGTATATCACCTTTACAATAACAAATAAGAATCTCAAATACTTATTATATAAGAAATTAAAATTAGAAAAATTAAATATATAAATGCAAAATAAACAAACTACATGTTAACTTGAATGAGGAAAATATTTTATAGAAAATATGAATATTTTCCAAGACCAAAATGTGAAAATTGGCAATAAAATAATAACTGCCTTCTCAGTTGTAATATTCATTGGAAGTTCATACAGCATTGATGTTCAAGACTATTAAAAGACATATCATTATTAGTTTTCTATAGACTTACACAAAAACTCATGTTATACTCAGAAAGAAAAATTATTATAATCCCTGACTACCTCACTCGAGGGCCAAAATCTTGAACAGATTATTCATTTTGTTACACCTAAAGCATATGTGTTTGACAATGGGTTGAAAGATATGATCCCTAAGTTCTTCAACATTCTAGCAAAATATTCTGAATGTAATAAGATTAGTGATTATAGAAAAGGAAATGTCCCTAGTCTCTCCTCTTATGATCTTTTGTAATGATGGTATGGTTCTGAAGGAATATAATACAATATAAACATTATTCAAATTAATTTTACTTCTCTCAAATGTAGCTACTAGACAACCTTAAATTAAATAAGTCAATGTTATATTTCTACTTCCCTGAATTGATTTGTAAAGAAAAGGAAGCCAAGTAATTGATAGGGTAGAATATAATAGAAGAGGGTAGTGTGTAAAATTTTTTTTTCAGATACAAAATACTGGGTTGGCCGGACGCTGGTGGCTCACACCTGTAATTCTAGCTGCTCAGGAGGCTTAGATCTGAGAATCTCGGTTCAAAGCCAGCCTGGGAAGGAAAGACTGTGAGACTCTTATCTCCAATAAACCACTCAGAAAACCGGAAATGGTACTTTGGCTCAGTGGTAGAGCGCTAGCCTTGAATTGAAGAGATGAGGGACAGCGCCCAGGCCCAGAGTTCAAGCCCCACAACCGACAAAAAAAATAAAAATAAAATACTGGGTTATAGTTTATTAATGTTATAAGAGAATAGTGAAAGGAGAAAATTGAAAAAAATCCACACATCATAACTAGTGCTTTTTTCTTTGTAGGCACTTCTGTTCATGTCTGAGACTTTCACTGATGTCCAGAGAGAAAAGAAAAACTGTAAGTTTTAATTTTTTGGGGGGTGGGGGGTTGGTCATGGGTCTTGAACTCTGGGCTTGGGCGCTGTCCCTCAGCTCTTCAGCTCAAGGCCAGCACTCTACCGCTTGAGCCACAGTGCCACTTCCTTTAATTTGTTATGGTCACCTCTTGAACCTTTTCTCAATGATTAATTAGTCTCATTCTTTCTCAATTGATCTTTTAGACAAGTGAATCTTGTTTTCTTCAGATAAATTTATTTTTTAAAAAAACTTTGTGCTCATCTTACACAAATGGATGATTCACTTTAAATATTTTGTTACAGAGAATTCCAAATTTACCCAAAGGGAATTTCACAAAGTACTAATCAATACCTGGGCAGTTAGGATTTTCACATAACAGCCTCTTGGTCATATCCTCCATCTCATCTTATTTGAAATGCAGGTATCATACTAGTTCTTCAATAAACATGTTAGTATGCATTTCTGAAATAGTTTTAAAAATTATTTTGTGTCCATTCTGGGGCTTGAAATCAGGACCTGGACTCTTTCTTGAGCAAAAAGCTCAAGGCTATTGTTCTACCACTTGAGCCACAGCTCTACTTCTGGCTTTTTGGTGGTTAATTGGAGGTAAGAGTCTCAGAGACTTTCCTGCTCAGGCTGGCTTCCAACTGCAATCTGTGGATTTCAGCCTCCCAAGTAGCTAGGTTACAGGCATGAGCCACCAACGCCTGGCCTCTTAACTAAAAGCTTAAAAGATTGTACCCTAAGAGTATTTTCATATGTAAAAATAAAATGTATGCTTAACAATATCTTCGCTTAATATTGATATTTATGCTTAATAGTATCCAGTTCCATTAAAAAAAACCCAAAACACATCTATTACATTCTTGCAGTGATTACTTCAGAGGGCCCTGAAACTTAATTTTGGTTTTAATAATGAATTACTATTTTTTCCAGCAATGAATTCTGATCATGTTCTCATGTGCTAATTTCTGAGAAAATGAAAATATTAATATTTATATTCTTGCCTCTGTATTACTATATTCCTTGGCAATATGAAGATATTTTAATGTAATTTATCCCTTAAAAAACAAACTGAATTACCATTATGATGGTTAACCACTAGATGCCACAGTTGCTTCACACAAATGAAATCAATTCAGCTTTGAAAATAGCTCAAGAACATCTTGAATCAGTGTCAAAAAAATCCTAAGCTTGATTTAACCCTGTAATAGACAAATTTAATGAATTATTGAAGTTTTTCATTTAGCTTTTATAAGTGATCAATGCATCCTTCAACAGCCATCCAGATAATACCGTGTATTTAATAGATTTAACTCCAGGTTGTGAAACGTAATTATTACATTACGTTAGCCAAATATGGACTTGATTGGCTTGTTAACAGATTTAGGGAGGACAGGAAATCAGCTTTGCACTTTTCTCTGCAAAATATATTAGTAGGTTTTTGTTCTTATTGCTTTTTTTTTCAAAATTTGCCACCAGGGTGCTTCACAAAGGTTTTATAAAATGATTTACAAGTATCAACCTAAATGTCCCTCAGCAAATGAATGGATCAAGAAAATATGGTATATATACCCAAGGGAATTCTCTTCCATCAGAAAGAATGAGATTGTACCGTTCATAAGGAATTGAAAAACTTGGAAAAATTATATCGAGGGAAGTAATACCCAAAGAAACACAGGTTGCATCATTTTCCTCATTTGTTGTAACTAGAAAGTGCCTATAAATCTACAAGGAAACACACTAAACAGTAAAAGACAAAAAAATACACTTGGACATAATAAATTATACAGGATATTCGACATTCACATAGTGAGACCAAAGGGGCTAATCTTAGAAGAGAATCACAAAGGCTCAATAGTTATGAGCATCTGATTATATAAAATGATGTTTATCAAAATGAACTCCAAGAAATTGAAACAAGAGGTTTTATGTTATTTTGCTTCTTATACTTTTTCCACCTCCTTTGTCACTGTTTTTTTTATTTCTGTACCTTTTGTCTTTGTAATTTTACCCATTTTGGGAAGGATAAGGGGAAGCACAGAAATGATGGGACAAAGGTGAACTAATTCATCAGTGTTACTAGACACTGTGTTGAAAATGAACTATATAAATTGTGGGGGAGAGGTGACTGGAGGGAAAATCTGGGAAAAAATAAGGGAAGAAGTGACACTGTTCAAAAAGAAATGTACTCATTACCTGACTTATGTAACTGTCACCCCTCTGCACATCACCTTTGCAATAACAATAAAATGATTTACAAGTTTATTTACTGGATCAGTCTTGGTTAGCTAATGATAGCAATTATATTGGGCTTTCTAGCTAGGGATAAGAGAATTACGTGCATTTATATATTCATTCTTTTAATATATTGCACAGATTTTCCTATGTATTTTAATATGCAATTATGTTTTTTCTTCAATTATGTTTCCACACAAATTTGTTTCCCAACAAATTTTTATCTACATGATATTTTTTCTTAAATTCTTCCTAGAATTTTTAAAAATCATTTTTAACAAAGAAAAGTTAGTCTTTAGGAGAGATGTCCAACAATATTATCAAAAGGTCATGTATCTTCCACATGAAAGTAAGCCTAAGAAAATTACTTTGCTGACTTTGGGAAATGCAAATAAGTATGTACAAGAAATTCAATAAATATAAAATCAAATTCATATGTAAAAAACTTTCCTTACACTTCTGCTTATTACAAATGAGAAAGCAGTAACAACTGACTATGGGAAGAGAAGAAAAAGATGTTTTTTTTTCTCTTATTCCAAAGGGAAGTTTTAAGTGCTCTGAATATACTTTGTTCCTTTCTAGTTTTTCTCTCCATGAACACCAGAATGATCCTATTAAATACAAGTATAGGAGTCCTACTGTCAAATATCAGAAACAGTTCTATCCTGACTCTATAAAATACCTTATTTTTCACTCTGAATAAAAGCCAACATCTTTATAAATGACTACATTGCTCTAAATCCACATTCTTCAATGTTCTAACCACTAGTCACCTATTGAACATTTGAAATATAATATTTGAATATGATAAGCTGAAATATGTTGTAAGCCTAACATGATTAAGGGCTCTGAAAAGTAGTGATAATATAAAGAATGTAAAATAATTAACTGATAATTGCATACAGATAAAATTTTGTAATATTATTTTGGACATATTCATTTGAACAAAAAGTACACAAACACTATTATAATTCTTCTTTTGTAGGTGTGGCTACAAAAACAAATTACATAGCTTGAATTTTAGTTCAGTTGGACATATCTGGTTTAAATTTTCAGCAGAACTCTAGTTCCCTTCCACTTCCAAAGTTCACTGGGCTCAGCTGTCTTTCAATATGCCATGTCTTTCTGAAAGACTTGATTCTGGGTGTCCCCTCTTCCTGAAAAGTCCTCTTCAGATACCTTCAGTTTCCTCAGTTTAAAAAAGAAATTTCCTGTTAAAATTATTTGCAAAAAGAACTCTGGCCTATCGATTATAAACGTTCTCATTCAACACAGGTGCACTGCCACCTAGCCACTTCTATTCCTTAGAAACACTGATCATCAAATCTATTATTAATTTGTGTAAAATATTGCACACATAAGTGTGTGTGCTCATGTACTCAAATGCATGATTTGACATTAGTAAAATTTGTGCCCCGTGAAATTGTTGGTCTATCATTTTATTTGCTGCTGTTTTGATACAAAGTACCTGGCTTAAAATGGATGCATTATGAATATTTGAGGAAAAAAATAAAAGAATCAAATAAGTCATCTAAAATATTTATCATGAGGAAAGTGGAAAGTGAGAAGAACTGACAATTCTTCTACATGTATACAATAAACCACACTAATATCTTAATAAACCCTTTCAGATAAAGGACTTTGCCAAATTACTACCTAATATTGAGTATCACATCAATGCCTGTTGTTTTACTCAATAAATATCTTGTTTACATCATATCATGTCTAAAGCTGTCCACCTCATCTGATGTGTAAGGCAACAACATATTTGTAGTTGTCAAATAAATTGATGAATCAAGTATATTTTCCCCTAACACATTCTAAGCATAAGTGCATTGTTTGTGCCCAATGAAAATCAATGAGTGACTTTGCGTTGATGAACTGCATCCATTAGAGTGGCCAGGCTAAACACTACAGTGGAGTTGGCTGGTGTTTGGGTGGACTATTTGTTCTTTACTGACCATGTGTGATTGGATATCCTCTGGAAATACGCTTTCCAACACAGTAACTTCTAACCATATGGGAGGATATTTATATTAAAATTAAATAAAACTGGAAATGTATTTCTACCACCACATAGCCACATTTCAAGGTCTAGATATCATGTGGTCAGTGGTAGTTTATCAGGCAATGATAGTAACATTCATTAGAGGAGAAGTTATGTTGAATAGCATTGTTCTGGAAGGCCTAAAATGTTCTTGGAAGCATGTATATGCGCATATGTATGTATGTATGTATGTATGTATGTATGTATGTATGTATATGGATAAATGGATGGATAGATGGATGGATGGATGGATCAAGCTATCTCCACTAGTCGAACAAGTCGGCTTCTTACATATTCTGAAGAAGCTGGCTTGTTTGGCTAGTTTTGCATCTTAACTGAAATTCAAATTCGAGGAGTCCAGGAATCTTTATTCCCATGTGTCTCTGAGCAAACCTCAGACATGGAAAAGGAGATTCATTGTCCATAGATGAAGCATTTAGTCAGACGTGTTCAGAAGCATTTAGTCAGACGTGTTCATGCACAGCTAGTGAGTGATGTGGAAAGAACCGCTCCTCCAAGCACTCTGGGCAGGCCTCCTGTTCCAGGGAGGACGCCAACACCTTGCTAGGATTATGCCTAATGCCTTTCAATATCATCCCTTCCCGTCTGATGTATAAAACAGAAGACAATCTGAAGCGAGGTAAGGTTTTAAAAGTATACAAACTGCTCACAGCTAGATGCCCAACCTTCACGGAGAAATTTCTAAACGTCCTTCTAACTGCCATGGCTTTATGATGTATCTAACATTTTAATTAGTTTAAGAAGATTGTTGACCAGTGTAATTTAACTTTTTAGGTTTCTACTCCTGAATATTTCCCTCTCTTGTCCGAGAGGTAAAAACGTCTCCTGTCGTTGCCTTAGGGTATAGATAACAGGAGAGACCAGAAACTGTCTTCTCGTTTGTTTTCCCATCACGGTTACTGGGTAAGGGCTTCCTTGGCGGGAGTGGTCCAGGTCTTGCCCTGTGGCTTTGCCAGTTACACAGAACTGGTCTTGGACCAAGCCTGGGCATGGCGCCTAGTTCTAACTTGTGGACGATAGCAAGGAGAGACCCGGGAGAGACGTTCACAGGTGGAGAGGGGGCACGTCCTTGCGCTAGGCTCCTCTCCCCCAATAAGGGGGCCTTCAAAGCTCTCAGATCTTCCTGTTTGAGGAGCCACTCGAGCCACTCGGAGGACGGTGTAGAGTTCATGTATGACGGGGAGTCGGGCGGACCGACGGCCAGGCAGCGAGCCGCGGGGTGGAGGAGCGAAGGCGCGGGGAGGAGGGGGGAAAGGGCGGGAGGCGACCCGCAGGCAGCGCCCCGGGGCGGATGGCGCGGGAAAGGGTCGCACCCGGGCGGAAGGGGCCGCAGGCCGGGGTTCGGCGCCCGCCGGGGGTTTGGGGACAGAGCTCTGCCGACTAGGTCAGCGGGACCCCAGACGCGGGGTCGGGGGCCGGCGGAGGGCGGGACCGGACGGGGAAGAAGAGGGAGCCGGGAAAGGAGGGGCGAGGGGCGGCGGCGATGGAGCAGGGGGAAGCCCGGCAGGCACCGTCTCCTTCCGGAGAGGAGGCGGGCTCCGGGCCCGGGAGCTGGCGGGGGCGTCCGAGGGCGGGCGACGGGGAGACGCCGCGGCCCGCGCCACCCCAGGGCCGGCGGCCAGCACGGGGCCGGGCGGCGGAGGGGCGGGGGCGGAGGGCGGGGCTCGCGGAGGGGCGCGGGGGGCGGGGGCCGGCGCGCCCGTGACAGGGTGGCAGCCCAGGGGCGGACGCGCCGCCGCCGCCGCTCCTCCTCCTTCGCCTCTGCAGCTCCTCCGGCGGCCGCGGCACCGCCGCCGCCTCTTCCACCGGGAGAAGTTTCGCTCCCGACCCGTGTTCCGAGCTCCAGCCCGGAGCCGAGCGGGGAGCCGGCCGGCGGCGGCAGCCCGAGCGCGCGCTGCGGGCCGGGGCGGCGCGGATCCCGGGACCGCGGAGGAGGGGCGGCGCGGACCCCGGGACCCGCCCGACCGCCCGCCGCGATGGCCGTGCGCTCCCGCCGCCCGTGGGTGAGCGTGGCGCTGGGGCTGGTCCTGGGCTTCGCCGCCGCGTCCTGGCTCATCGCTCCCCGGGTGGCCGAGCTGAGCGAGCGGCGGAGACGCGGCTCTAGCCTCTGCTCCTACTACGGCCGCCTGGCTGCCGCCCGCGCCGGCGCGCCGCGGCCGCTCCCCCGGCCCCAGCCTTCCCTCCCCGCGCGCCCGGGGCTCCGGGAGCCGCAGCTGCCCCAGGTTGTGCCCGCACTCACCGGTTTTCGGGGCAGCCCCCGGCCGCAGCCACCTCCCCTGCAGCCGAGGCGGCGCGGACGCGAACCTGAAGGTGCGACGGGGCTCCCCGCGGCTGAGCCTGAGCCAGAAGAGGAGGACGGGGGCGCGGCGGCCCGGCGGAGGGGCGGCCAGCACGGCAGTGGGGACGGGGCCGCCGCCGGCCCGCGCGCCCGGCCCCGCGGCTTCCTGTACGTGGGGGTGATGACCGCGCACAAGTACCTGGGCGGCCGCGCGCTGGCGGCGCAGCGGACCTGGGCGCGCTCTGTGCCCGGCCGCGTGGAGTTCTTCTCCAGCGAGCATTCTGCCGGCTCCGCGCACGGCCAGCCCGCGCTACCCCTGCCTGTTGTCGCGCTGCCTGGGGTGGACGACTCCTATCCTCCGCAGAAGAAGTCCTTCATGATGATCAAGTACATGCACGACCACTACCTGGACCAGTACGAGTGGTTTATGCGCGCGGACGACGACGTCTACATCAAAGGTGACCTCCCGTCCACACCCCACTTGCCCACCCCCGGACCCTCCTCTCCACCGCCCTCCCCGGCCCCCCGGCCCCGGCCCGCCACTCAGCCCACCACACGTGCACTGAGCCTCCCCCCCCTCCAGCGCCCCTGCTCTGCGGCCCTCACCCTTCGCCCCCGCCCCGTTCGCCTCCCTCGGCGCCGCGCGCTCTGCTGTCGGGACCCTTCCACCTGCCCGGCCCTACTTGCCTTCCTTGCGGCTGGCGGTTGTCTTCACCACCTAGCCGGCGTCCCTACTCCACCCTGTGAGATCAGAAGGGGGTTCCGAGAAGCCGCTCTGTCCGCCCCGCTCCGAGGCCGCCGGCGGGGACGGAGGGGCGTGTCCTCGGTGAGCCAGGCCGCAGGCGGGGTGCCAGCCAAAGCCACTCCAGAGGTCTCTGCCTCTGTTCTTTTGTTTCACCTTGATCTCTAGCAGTTTCAGAACTCCTGAGAACTGTTGAACGCGGGACTCCCGGACCCCCATGCCTGTGCCCTTTTCTCACCTGCCACACATGGGAGCCCTGGGGGCATCCCCACCGCCCCAGCGCGTCTCTCCCGGCCAGGACAGCTCATTATGGGGCTGTGCCCTATTCCTTGCCACACCCCAATAAGAACCCAAGGCGTGAGCAAGGTTGTTGGGTGGAGAGGAAGGGCAAACACTCAGAGTCCAAGTCCTGGGAGATCCAAGCTGTGCTAGCAAACAGGAGTACTAGATCTTCTCCAGAGCATCTGTGCATCCTATGCAGTCACAGGGCAAGAAAACTTGTTTAGTGTTAAAGAAGGTGCGGTCCTGTGGTCCCCAAACCCAGAGTGTGGGTTGGTCGGGCCCGAGAATTTCTAAACCCAGGATGGGGAATTCCTTAGAGCACAGGAGTAAATCCTTTTAGATGAGACCACTGCTGCAAGGGAAGGAACAAGGTTATCCCGAAAACAGTGTCTCAGTGCTTTCTACATTTCCTAGTTTCTTGGTCAGAGACGGGCAGCTCTTCCTTAGTTTATGCCACTTTACTTGCAGCCTCTTGGCTTTCCTTTGGTCAATGTAGTATCTTTCACATAATGCAAATGTCAACCCACCCAAATGTCAAGGACCAATCTGGAGGCAGAGTTAATGTGGTGTTAATGAATAGGTATTTCCTGAGATTGTGGTGAGAGGGCAAAAATCAATTTTCTGCTCCTTTGGAATAGCAAATGTCAATAATGGAATGTAAAAATGATGTTCCATTACAGCTGCATTTCTGAAACTTACTCTTTAGGACCCATTAAAAATATTTTTATCAGAAGTGTCCTCACTTAATTTTACTTTATGGAACTTTGGGAGTAATCCTTGATCTATTTCTTTGTAAAATTACCAAGGTTTCCAGACAATTTCTAGAAGCATTAGCAGCACCTATTTTTGTCATCTGCTGTAATGCTTTGAAAGACTTTTCAGACCTTTAAAGCCATATACTTTTCATTTTAGTTAAGAGTAAAATGCATTTTTAAAATTAAAATGTGTTTTGCAAAGCAAAATTCCTTGACATCCAGAAGACACATCATGGGATCAGGATAATAATTGGGAAGGTCTTTCCATGGCAAACGGCAGTCAAGTTACTGAGTAGGAGGCTGCAGAAGACAACTTCTTACTTAGTCCTAGGTAGAACATCAAATGCCTACGGTCTGTTTCAGCTACAGAATATTATCCTTAAATGCTTTCTCCTGATGGAAACTAAACACCCATTACATTATTTTGCTTGTAACAAGTGTATTTTTTTCTGAAACAATTTTTTCCCAAGATGAATTTGATTTGAATACTTGCCAAAATGATACTAGTTGTACATGATTGAAGTTTGATGAATGACACAACTAAATTAAGCATAAGGAAAAAAATATATCTGGCTATCAACAGTCTATCAAAACAACACATAATATCAATATTTAGTATGATTTTGTTTTTGAGAATTTTCATTACATCTAATGTCTTTATCCTCATCATTATTTCACCATTTTCTAACAAGACTGATGATTGTTAATTTGTTACTGTTTTATGGTGACCTTAACCAAAAGTAGATAAACTCTTATGAAAGTTTAACGGATCACTGTAATGTAGATTGGGAAGTGTGGGATGGGAGTGATGGCTGCCTTTCTCATTTTAGGCGATAAGTTAGAAGAGTTTCTGCGATCCCTGAACAGCAGTGAGCCTCTTTACCTAGGACAGACTGGCCTGGGGAACATTGAAGAGCTTGGAAAGCTGGGGCTGGAACCCGGGGAGAATTTCTGTATGGGAGGACCCGGCATGATCTTCAGTAGAGAAGTGCTTAGGAGGATGGTGCCACATATTGGTAAATGCCTGCGAGAGATGTACACGACTCATGAGGATGTGGAAGTAGGAAGATGTGTTCGGCGCTTTGGTGGGACGCAGTGTGTCTGGTCTTATGAGGTAAGCCTTGAGTGGTGAGGAGAATCTTCATGTATTACAGGTGTGTGGCACGCCACAGTCTGTGACAGTGATTTGGCTTACTCTTTCTGTATCTTCCTGTCCATAAATGATAGTCCTAGCCCTTTATGTATGCTGGCGTGATGATGGGATGCCTTTCTCATTAGATCTAAGGCCTGTCTGAGACATTATTTGCATGTTTCTTAAATTTAAGCAGATAAATGATCACATCTCTGCAAAATGTATTTCCACCTTTTTTGTTTATTGGTGTTTGGACACACATGTATTTACTTGCTGTATCTAAAAAGAGGACCGATTTTATTCTCATTGGCTGTTGCATTCCACCTGTCTTTTCGATCATTTGGTAATGTCTCACTGTCTTTTTGTCCATATTGTTAGATAAGTAATACATATCTAACATATGTTTGTAAATGGTTAATATCTGAAGTTGCCTTGGAGATATCCAAGTGGATATTTAATGCATCTTTAAGGAAAAGTTAAAAATATTGTATTCCTTATGTATTCACACCCTCTCTTAACCACTCTATTTGATAATATGTTGGACATCTAGGTGGCATAGGGCCCGGGGGAAGGGGGACGGTGAGTTCTGGTTGTGTTACACAACTGCTTAATATTTTCAGTAGTGCCCTGACATTCCTTATGTCTGCTCATACACAGTATCTGAAGAGCAAGCATATATCATCTGAGTCGTGAACTGTTATATATATATATAAATTCCAAGAGATTCTTTCTTGTTTTCTTTGGAAACTGGTTTATAAATTAAATAAAATGTTATTTAAAATAGATTTCTTAAAATGTAATCTTAGTTAAAATTGATTTGATGTTTAAATAAGACTTTGCTTTTTAGGTATTTGGATTTCAATCTTATTTTAGCTACCCAGTGGACCATTGTAAATTACATTCTGATTAATTTGCTTATCTTCAACATTTTCATATCACTTTATATAGCAGAAACATTTCATGAAAATATGTTTCCTGTGAGGTCATTGTACCTCAGAGTTACGGGTTCCATTTGCTTTTTTCTTGGAAGTATGTTTCTAGGTTATTTTATTTTCTTTTTGGTACTTGGTAATACTCACACCTCAGGGTACTTACACCTCAGAAGTTAATACAGATACTTAATACAGAAAATTATAGCTATTATATTATACAATAAAATTAACTGCATATTTGGAATATAGGTTATGCAAATTAAAGTGATTACATAACAACTTACTTTGGATAAAAAAATAGTTTTCTTCTGTAAAACTATCTTGCACCCTAGTGTCCTGTTGCATGCCTAAAATCCCAGCATTTAGGAGGCTAAAGCAAGAGGATTGTGAGGTCAAGGCTAGCCTGGTCTGCATAGCAAGACTCTGTCTCTCATAAAAACTAAAAAAAATAGCAACAAACTACCTTTAGGAGAAAACTGATGTAAAGATTATAGTTAAAAGATAGGCATCTCAATGAAAATTTCTCCTTAACACAAAACTATCTGTAAAACAAAATAAACATTTACTGCAGAAAACACATTCAAATTATCTATTGTTTTGCAGACCTTTACTGAGTGAATGAGTTAAAAAAAAACAATTGTTACAGTAAGAGAGCAAGCCATTATATTTACTGCCTTAATACATATAGTTTTAAGACATTTTGTGTTTACATATCCTTCCCTCCAAGTTCCTTTGGCTTTGCTCTCATGATCCATTTATTACCTATCATCTCTTTATAGTAGGGAACATATATTCATGTGACCTGCAAGCTCAAGAATTAATATTTAATTTACACTTTGTTCTAGTTAAATAGAATAGATACTATCATCAATATGTATCTTTGGATTCTTTTATTAAGACAAAAAGCTAAATCTTACAAGTTGTAAATGAATATAACATTTTTCAGTAACTTTTCACAGTATGTGTGAATTTAGACATTGCTGACTTCAGTGATGGACAAATCAGTTCAGCATTTTTCCTATCATAAAAAATAATCTTTCTCTAAAATGTTGAGATTTTAACAGTTTACTTCATACATTTCAGTGAAGAAATGCAAAATAATTTATGCAAGGCCCTTCATGTAGTATATAACATAAGTAAATGTCACTAGATACTTACTGCTATTGTCCTTATACAATAGAATATGCTTAATGCTACTGGTTTGTAAAGTATATAACATGGATTCATAGATTTTTATTTAATAATTATTGGAATGATTATTCATCTATATAAAGGAGTCAAAATAAAAATAAAAAATTCATTGGGCACTGGTGGCTCGTGCCTATAATCCTGGCTACTCAGGAGGCTGAGTTGAGGATTGCAGTTCAAAGCCAGGAAAGTCTCTGAGACTCATATCTCCAATGAAACTCCGGAAAACAGAAAGTGGTGTTGTGGCTCAAAGTGGTAGAGAGCTAGCCTTGAGCAAAGAAAGCTCAAGGGTAGCGCCTAGGCTCTGAGCTCAAATTCCCAGGACTGACCAAAAAAAAATTCATGTATAGATTACAACCTTAAATGAGTTTCGTTTGACTAAGAGTAAGAAAGCAATATGTTGTAGTCTTCAAAAAATGCTCAAAGTTGAGCATTATGGAAACATGAGTGTCTCTTTTTATAAATGCACTACACCTATTTGCTTCAGTCCATGTGCATTGAATAATTGACCTTAAGGAGAATATATGAAAAATATTTTAAAAGTCCTTATTTAGTACACATAGTTAACAGTATCCTAAACAGGTCAGACTCTGTCCACACAAAAAACACAATTCCTGTGTAGGATCCATGATTCATTTCCATGACAATGATCCACTTCTCTGAGTTTGTCTCCAATTGTCAGTAGGAAAGGAAGTTTGTGATATTCTAGTCTGCAGTCAAATCACATGAACACCCATGAGCTTCTCTTAAGGCAGCTGAAAGTTTTTCTTGATGTACCTCAGGGCTTTGATTCAATCATGTGTAACCTCAGTTCTTTATCATAAGAGCCTGGTGGACTGGGTAAATATATCTATCTTGCCAGTTTACCTATTGCTCTGTTTCTCTCTGTCTTATCCAGATACCTTTTTCTTTTTTCCAACTGCTTAAATGATACAAAAAAATTAAGCATCAAAGGTCACTAAAGAGTCTAAATTGAGAGTCTCCCTTCCTTGACTGAAGCTAAGTCATTTAGTTTTGGAGATGTTAATAATAAGCAGGCTTCATAAGTTGCTGATATACTCACTTATACCTCCTGTACCTGCTGGTTATGTGAATAATATAATAAACTTGTAAGTAAACATAAGTAAATGGAGTTTGCTCATGAAAAATCTCCAATTTAATTCATATAGTGTGTCAGCAGAAATCACTGTTTTGTTTGAGCCCTATCTTAGCTACTGTTTTGCTAGAGCTGCAGTCTGACATCTTGGGAGGCTGTATGTGGCGTTTAGCCACTGTTTGGCACGAGTGTTTTAGGGTTTAGTGGTTTTGTTTTGTTTTCTTTCTTTTTTGATTTCTTTAGCAGAGATAGACAATCTCTAGTTCCCTTCACATCTTACTCTACATTGGCATTTCTTGTACATTTACTTTCAATGCTTAGCTTAGGTTTTTTTTTTCCTTTTTTCAAGACATATATCTCATGTTGCAAGTTTCATGAAAATATTCTCTCTAAATACTTTTTTTTCCAGAGAATGAAATAGAAGTAAAATGTGTCTCAAACTCAACTATGAAACTTTGGGTGGTATAATACAGTTACATGTTTTAAATATATTTTTACTAAATAGCAAAAACAGTCTTTGCTATTAAAGATAATTTAAAACATGAATCATTCAGAACACGAATTTTCGTGTTTTGTTGATGTAGAAGAAGTAGACATTTTTTTAAGAGTACTCATGTTATAGCATTAAAGTAATTTTGATTGCAATGATTGTTCTCCTGATGACATTTTCATTTTATCTATCAAAGAATTCTTTTAAGATTAATGTTTCTCATTTTAATTTTTGCAGCAAATTAGACCCAAAGTATACTTTATTTCTTAAACTAAGTGTTGTTAAAAAATTCAAAAAAGTCAGAGTTCTTGGTTGGTAAAACATTTCTCTGTGACTTCAAAAAAACATTTCCTGTGATTAAACTGATTTTTTTAAAAAAATTACTGCATCGGGTGTTAATTTCACCCAAGAACACTTGTATTTCAATCTGGGCCCATTAGAAGTATAAACAGATATATCTTCTGTGAGTGTTTCCCTGGGTATGATAGTCATATCATAGATCAATAGTATAAGCAATTTTATTGTTGCATATAACTTGCTCCTTAGGCTGTAATTTGTTAATAACATAATATTTTGAAATTAAATTAAATGTGTGTCATTCTTAAAGGGTATTATTTGAGCTTGTTACCTCTTCTATGTAACCTTCTTTGTAATTTCCCTGTTTTTTCAAAAAAAATGATAGTTTTGCTCTGTTGTGAACATGATTTAGATTCTCAAAGTATATTATTATATGTGCTAAAATATAACACTTGAATTTTGATTTAAAAATCTAGTTCCTAGTTTTTGTTTTCCTTTTGACAGTCATAGGATATAATTAGAATTTCAGCATTTCTGTTGCTCAGCTGGTCCACACAACTTGGGCAGTGGATGTAAAGCTATCTCTTGCAACTGGATACTTTCTCATAGTCTTAACTTTTATGTTTCAGATATTGCTCCTTTATAAAAAAAAATTAGGGTAGACTTTTATAATAGTCTTGTAGAAAACTATGTTTTACCTAGTGAAAGGTTATATCGATTTCATCTGAGTTACTTTTAGTAATAGAATTTTTAAACACAGATGGGATGCTTTCATTGATTTTCATTGCTGTTGCACGGGATCTCTAAAAGAAAGAACAGCAAGAGTGATCTGTTTGATTAATGCTGGATGCAATAATTTTACAAACTAAATAGTTAAATGAGTAGCTTTAATTTTATCCACTCATTGTTCTTAAAATCCTCATGTCTGTGTATGTAACTGACTGCTGGATTGGGGGAAATACGGGAAGCACACAGTGAAGCAGTGTCCAAGGAGAACTGGAAAATGCAGTGCTTGCTTCACACTTACACACGCCTGACTTGCACTGGGTGATATTTCAGAGCATTGCAGGTGTGTGTGTGTGTGTGTGTGTGTGTGTGTGTGTGTGTGTGTGTGTGTGTGTGTGTGTGTGTGTCTGTGTCTGTGTCTGTGTCTGTGTCTGTCTTTCTGTGTGTGTGTGTGAGTGTGTGTGTTTATAGGGGAGATATATCATGGGAAGAGGAAGGTGGAAGCACAGTATAATGAAGAGTAGTGTATTTGACATAAACATATCTGGAAGTAAGATGCATGAGGATATATGAAGCTGAAGGCAGAAGTTTTGGGCTTGTATATCCTGTTCCAGGGTTTAGATTGTAGTGTGTAGATTAGTGAATGATTCTTAGAATTACCGAGGTACTATAGAAACATTATTACCAAAACTCTGTGAGGGGCTGGGAAGGTGGCTCAGTGATAGAGTGCTTGCCTTGCATGCATGAGGCCCCTGGGTTTGACTCCTCAGCACCACATAAGCAGAAAAAGCCAGAAGTGGCACTGTGGCTCAAGTGGTAGAGTGCTAGCCTTGAGCTGAAGAGCTGAGGGACAGCACACAGGCCCAAAGTTCAGGTCCCACGACCGGCAAAAAAACAAAAACAACAACAACAACAACAAAACTCTGTGAGTCTCATGAGCATTCAGGATGGAAGATCAGTTCCACAGAACAGACAGGTTTGAAGAGTTCTTGAATAGACTCACGATCACATTTTTGTTAATGGCTGCATTCATGGCTCCTCATGGTGTTAGTTGTGGCCCCAGACTGAGAGATGAGTCTTGACGAGTAACTGCGTGAATAAAAGTTAGTTTACTTAAACTAGAAATTTCTTTGTTTTCTTCTCAAAGAGGAAAGTTTGATGTATAGGCAATAGGTAGATAGGTGGATAGATATTGATATAGATAGCAATGATATTGATCTTTCAATTTTTCACTTCCATGTGCCTTTCGAGTTCCTTTCCCCATTAAGACTCATTTTTATATTTTCATAGGTTTTCTTGAATGTTAGACAACTTCATTTTCTAGTATCTGTTCTTGACTATTGTTCATTGCAAGTGATATATTAAACAGATGGTTCTAAATATTTCTTTTTCAATTGGGAGATTATTTCTACACATTTATTATGATTTGAACTTAAGTATCCTCCAAAAGATTTGGTCCCCAGCTGATGAAACTAGTGTGAGATGAGTAGGTCATGAGAGTGGTAACCCCATATTAAATAAATTCATTGAAATGTGTAGCTGGAAGGGCTAATAGTTGGGGCCTGGCCTGTCACTGGGGGCGTGCCTCCATTGAGGGGCACTCCTTGTCACAAACTCCTTTTCATTCCAGTCTTTATTTCTTGGCTGCTTTGAGGTGAGGCTTACTGGATACTTTCTCTGCTTCACACTCCTGACATTATATTATGCCACCTCATTTTCAGAGTCATTAGATCATAGACTGAAATGGTGAGCCAAATAAATCTTTGTTTTTTGTTTTTTGTTTTAGACTGCTACTCACAGGTATTTGTTACAGTGACCAAAAATCTGACCAGTACAGAGGTTCTTGTATCAGTACAAGTACAATCGTCAAATTATTGTTTTAATTATGCCGTACATTTCAAAATAATGGAGTTATTATTCTAATAGGAATTCAGGTACTTCTGAGAGAACAAAAAAGAAAATGAACTTCATAACATCTTCAAATCAGTGTGAAAATTCCTACCTTGTTGAGTCTGCTAAAGTTTTTGCAGAAAGAGTGGCAAATTCCTCATATGATTAGCCTTCTTTATTTTGGTGACATTGGGGTTTGAACTTGGACCTTTGGACTTGCCTAGGCCAGGCTTTACCACTAAACCTAGCCCTCCTTTTAAGGAAAAGATGCTGTGTTAGGTGGTGAATTCTCCCTTGTGGAATTTATAGTTTCATGGAGGAGCTATGCAATAAATAAGAAAACAAAGGTAAACATTGTATTCTATTATTTATTTATTTATTGTCGGTTGTGGGGCTTGAACTCTGGGCCTGAGCATTGTCCCTCAGCTCTTCAGCTCAAGGCTAGTGCTCTACCACTTGAGCTTCAGCACCACTTCCGGTTTTCTGGTGGCTTATTAGAGATAAGAGTTTCATGGGCTTTCTTGTCTGGGTTGGCTTTGAACCATGATCCATAGATTTCAGCCTCCTGAGTAGCTAGGATTACAGGCGTGAACCACCAGCGCCTGGCTGACATCTTATTCTATGATACTTGAATATTTGAATTTATGAACATATAATGCTATATAGGTCTTAAGTATAAATTCATTATCTCACCATCTGTGGATTGCTACTCATATAATTGCTTATATTAAGATCAATGTGATTCCCATATGGTTGTTTAAATTCTACAGTCTTCACACTTGACCTTTATCTTGTATCACTTTCCATTTTTATTGAATAATCTTAAAGAAATATGAAGTTTGGCAAATGAAATTTCAAGAAGAGTGTCTTCTAACTTTTCAAGTGACTGGAAAGATCAAGTATAATCAGAAACCTTTGTTAATTAGTGATTACTCTTCTGACAGCATATTTTATAGTAATATTTGTGATGGTTTCCTTTTCTTTAGTTATAAGCATATAATGGATAATTACTTTTATTCTAATACATATTTGTTACTACAGTATTATATATTTTGCCATATTCAGTGTAGCAAATTTTGTATGTGGATTGCTTAATGGTTATCAATTTTAAAGTAAAATTTCAAATCTACTAAAATTGATCTGTTGTTCCCATTGAAAATTAATTAATAGGATGTCAGATTAAGTTTTTTGAACCCTCGCATGCTAAAGAACAGTAGTATATTACTTAAATATATATAATAATAATAGAATGAAAAGAATAGTAGTATATTACTTAGGCATTTATACTAATAATAGAATCTAAAGAATAGTAGTATATTACTTAAGTATATATACTAATAATAGAATTATAACTGTAATAAAGTTACTCTAAACAAACTATAAACATAGATGCATGTGATATCTTATAAAATCCTGATTTAAGTAAATTTCAAGAGTGTCTTATTTTAACTAATTTTTAATATTTATATCTTAACAAAATTAGTTTTCTGTCCTTTATTTCCTTAATATTTTGTTATTTTATAGGCTCATGTTCAGTGCTCTCAGCAGACTTTGTTTACTTGTTTGTCAAGTTGAAACATATTAATACTTACCATGCTCTATGAATTTGGCTCATTTTTTTTAACAAAGCATCACTTCTGAGGCTTTTAACAAATGGTCATACAAAGTAGGTTTTATTCATAGATTCAAAGCAGCTTACTGAACTAAGCCAGGGTTGTAAAATTTAAATCTCATTTGTATGGTATCAAAGTTATTTCATTGAATACATTATTTGAAAATTTCTTCAAACGATTGATGGGAGAAACTGATTTTTATCAAATTTGTCTGACAGTGGTAAAACATGTCAAAATACTTGAAATATGGTGTTTTTCATCAGCACCTAAACTCCATAAAGCATATTAGCCATTATCAATGTCTTTGTTCAAGACTGTAAGTAATGATACTGGTGCTTCCTGGTTATAGTCAACATTTTTTTTTGAAGTTGTTGTTGGTTGTGGGGCCTGAACTCTGGGCCTGGGCCCTGTCCCTCAGCATTTCATTTCAAGGCTAGTGCTCTATCACTTGAGCCATACCACCACTTTCTGCTTTTTCTGTTTATGTGGTGTTGAGGAATCGAACCCAAGGCCTCATGCATGCAAGGCCAGCACTCTACCACTGAGCCATCTTCCCAGCCCCTAACATTTGTTTTTATTATTTTTTAAAAGAACACAGCTTCCATTTTATCCTTTCCCAAGAAGATTTGTGACTAAAAACACTCCTTTAATTAGTTTTTAAGACTAGAATGATCAATCTCTCCTCTTTCATTTTTCTTTCAGTTTTTCATTTTTCTATATGGGTTTTAAACTTCAATATATATTGTAGGCAGATTTTATGGAATATTTCATTAACTACAGTATCAACAACTCTTAAGCAAAACAGTCAAGTGTAATAGTAGTGGCATATGGGTTTTTTTTTTGTTTTGATCAATATATGAAGTTACTTATAGATTTTAAATTATTATGAAACGACGAAAAGATTTTAAAACTATTTGTACATTTTGTTCTGTGGATTATAATTAATGTAGATTGGTCGGATTAATCTAGATCTAGATCTGATAAGCTAACTTTTCTGTTGCTTTAAAAATTAGAAGATATGCTTAAAGTATATATTAGCAGTTTTGATTAACTTGTTCCTACAAGTTGGATGCTACACTTATTACTGTAGTGAATTTAAATGACAGTCTCCATTATTTTAAGGCACAATGGGGTTTGAACTTGTGATGAAATGGAAGCTTGAAAAAGGACTTATTATTGCATGAAAGCAGTAGTAGATGCGTTGACCACATGCTGACCTGCAGTTTGGTGTGTTTCTATAAATTATAGAATTAATATTATGCTAGGGAATATCTGAAGTACTGAATCTTTTATGTTTATGATGGCAGAAATATTAGGTTTTGAACATTTCTTGCATATAATAAGCACATTTATAACTAGTGAGCAGAGGTTACATTCCATACTCTGTCTTGGGCACTTTTCACAGCTTTAACAAGCATTAAGTAAGATGGAGCACTCTGTAATGCTGTACAGATGGGGAAAGAAGCTTTGAGGACTTCAGTAACTCGCTTAAACTCAAGTTTATTTGATTCTGAAGACCAACTTCTCAAATGTTATATTGATATCTTTTCTGTCTGAGAATTTAAAGGCTAACATTATTTTTTGATTTTGAAACTGTAAGAAAGGATTGGAATGGACAACTTGAAGTATATAAAGAAATGGGAAAGAAA